>NC_086327.1:86147974-86459224 GCF_036172605.1 Pelobates fuscus | reverse complement strand
TTTCGTTCTCTCTCTCTTTCGTTCTCTCTTTCGTTCTTTCGTTCTTTCTCTCTTTCGTTCTTTCTCTCTTTCGTTCTCTCTTTCGTTCTTTCGTTCTTTCTCTCTTTCGTTCTTTCTCTCTTTCGTTCTTTCTCTCTTTCGTTCTTTCTCTCTTTCGTTCTCTCTTTCGTTCTCTCTTTCTTTCTCTCTTTCGTTCTTTCTCTCTTTCTTTCTCTCTTTCGTTCTTTCTCTCTTTCTTTCTCTCTTTCGTTCTTTCTCTCTTTCTTTCTCTCTTTCGTTCTTTCTCTCTTTCGTTCTTTCTCTCTTTCGTTCTTTCTCTCTTTCGTTCTTTCTCTCTTTCGTTCGTTCTCTCTTTCGTTCGTTCTCTCTTTCGTTCGTTCTCTCTTTCGTTCGTTCTCTCTTTCGTTCGTTCTCTCTTTCGTTCTCTCTTTCTTTCTCTCTCTTTCTTTCTCTCTTTCGTTCTCTCTCTTTCGTTCTCTCTCTTTTGTTCTCTCTCTTTCGTTCTCTCTCTTTCTTTCTCTCTCTTTCTTTCTCTCTTTCGTTCTCTCTCTCTTTCGTTCTTTCTCTCTTTCTTTCTCTCTTTCTTTCTTTCTCTCTTTCGTTCTTTCTCTCTTTCTTTCTCTCTTTCGTTCTTTCTCTCTTTCTTTCTCTCTTTCGTTCTTTCTCTCTTTCTTTCTCTCTTTCGTTCTTTCTCTCTTTCTTTCTCTCTTTCGTTCTTTCTCTCTTTCTTTCTCTTTCGTTCTTTCTCTCTTTCTTTCTCTCTTTCGTTCTTTCGTTCTTTCGTTCTCTCTTTCTTTCTCTCTTTCGTTCTCTCTTTCTTTCTCTCTTTCGTTCTTTCTCTCTTTCTTTCTCTCTTTCGTTCTTTCTCTCTTTCTTTCTCTCTTTCGTTCTTTCGTTCTTTCTCTCTTTCGTTCTTTCTCTCTTTCTCTCTTTCGTTCTTTCTCTCTTTCGTTCTTTCTCTCTTTCGTTCTTTCTCTCTTTCGTTCTTTCTCTCTTTCGTTCTTTCTCTCTTTCGTTCTTTCTCTCTTTCGTTCTCTCTTTCGTTCTCTCTTTCGTTCTCTCTTTCGTTCTCTCTTTCGTTCTTTCTCTCTTTCGTTCTTTCTCTCTTTCGTTCTTTCTCTCTTTCTTTCTCTCTTTCGTTCTTTCTCTCTTTCGTTCTCTCTTTCGTTCTCTCTTTCGTTCTCTCTTTCTTTCTCTCTTTCGTTCTCTCTTTCGTTCTTTCTCTCTTTCTTTCTCTCTTTCTTTCTCTCTTTCGTTCTTTCTCTCTTTCGTTCTTTCTCTCTTTCGTTCTTTCTCTCTTTCGTTCTTTCTCTCTTTCGTTCTTTCTCTCTTTCGTTCTTTCTCTCTTTCGTTCTTTCTCTCTTTCGTTCTTTCTCTCTTTCGTTCTTTCTCTCTTTCGTTCTTTCTCTCTTTCGTTCTTTCTCTCTTTCGTTCTTTCTCTCTTTCGTTCTTTCTCTCTATACAAAATGTAAGTCTAAAAAATAAATTTAACTCCAGGCATTTAATGGCCCATAGCAATATAGGGAGTCTATTCACTAAATGCTTAGTTAAAAACTAATTGGCCACTGAGTAGTAAACGATAGGCCAAATTACTTGACATTAACTGTTTGGCATGCATGTTGCAAATGTAGTTATCAGTCAATAAACTGAAAAAGAAAGTAGAATATACCTACCACAGGTGGTCCTTCTGCTTTCCACACCTAGCAACCACAGCGCATGTACCATGTTTGCTATTGTAACACATTAGCCAACTCTATTGGTGCTGGCTAGGAAGGAGTGGAACAACGTCAATCCTACAGTACACCCAGCACAGGCTCACAATGACCCTCATGAACTAACAGTCACAATGACAAACACAATAACACTGGCACTTATACACATTTTAATATCCATCTTTCTCGTTCTGCCTTTTCTGCATGTTATCTCTTTCTCTATCACATATCTGTTGATCAACAAGGGAGAGGTGGAGCGAGAATACTACAGGTTGAGGGTGCTAAGATATGATGTCACCTCCTAGCACCTGCTTCCATTAACAATATGTGATCTTATAGAGGGCATGGTGAATGTGAGAGTTGTGATTGTGTGGTTCCCAAACAAACATCCTAAATGTGCTGCAACAGTATCCTTGCTTCCTCACCTGCACTCTACCCCCCTCCTCTTCCACTACACAAGCCTCATGGTCGTACCCCTTGCTTGCTGAACAAAGGACGTTTTGAGACATGCAGTAGTTAAATAAATGACAAACCTTTTCAGCCTAAGTTGTCTATTCCACAATATATATACACAACTGGCAAACGTGTAAAGATTTTTGTTGCTATTGATTAATTTCTAATTTCTTTTGGGGGAGGGAGATAAAGCATGTGTCAATGGCTTAAAGTATTTGTATTGAAACATATAATGAGGATTTTATCATAAATAAGGAGTGCACGAAATGCTAAAATATAAATGTTGAAATACTTTATTTAAAATATGTTTTACCTATAATGTAATTATTCTACATATGAGCCTGAGATTATCCTTAGCAATACATGGGAATAAACAAAGATATATATATATATTTGATTATAAATAAAGTTTAAATATAGTCTTGAAAATATTCACACTTTGCTATCATTATTTTGTCTACTTATATAATGTCTCTTTTGTCTATTTATTAAAGGTTATTTAAAAGCTGTCATAATTAGTAACCAAATAAGTAGACACATTATGCACTTTGGTTGGCCGATACAGCTTGATCTTTTTTTAAACACATATACATATATTTATATATTCATAAATAAAGATATCATATTACTCTCATGTTAAATAAATAAATACATGCATGCAATTATGTATGGCACCTACTGTAACTATCACCCTGTGAATCTCAATATTGTTTCCGACATAGTAACACCTCTTATTAACTGCGGAAGTGCTTCACTTATCATTATTCTCCAAAGTACATGGGATTCAGATTATTTAAAGGAATGACAAGAAAATTGTCTGAGTGTTCATCCTTAGGGAGAATCAAGAGCTGAAGTATTTTGACGTATGTCAAGAAAGAAATAGAGACCATCTGGAGTAAGGATAATGCTGAGAACTGTGCTTAGAAGAGGTCAAAGAAGAGGCAGATGGAAAGGTAGCTGTGAAATATTAGGGATGACTGGGCCACCCAATTTGGCAAAGAACTAAGTTGCAGACGGGATGAGAAAGCAATTGCAAATAGTGAGTGGTTGGCCCAAGAGCAAGAACACAATTACAGAGACATAGCGGATCCGTGTGAGGTGAAATTTAGTTGCCAAATGAAATGTAAGCAATTATTTTTAAGGATAAATTGTTACTGAAAGCATACGTACCACAGCTGATGTAAATAAAAATGAGGACATATAACACTATGGCTCTGAGCTATGGTATTACACTATATCTACTTAACTCAAGGTCAAACGGGAAATCTAAACATTAGAACTTAAATCTAAAATTTAGAACTTCTAATTCTAGATGCTGCAAAGAATCAGCTAGAAATGCACACACTACAGGTGTGCATTATTAGAATGATCAAAACAATAAACCTCATGACTTAAAATAATTGTATTTTATATCATATAAAAATTATTTTTTGTTTTTTCTTCTTTCTTGCATTGTGTACCATAGACCTGGGAGTCTAGGGGTCCTGTGAAGTATCTTAGCTGTTTATAGGACTGCACTCTTCTGGACAGAGATCTCGGATGACTCACCTTGGATCTGCTGAAGTCACTTTCCTAACTGGGGGTTACAGCCTCAAGTGCTCAAATCACAAATGAGACTATACTTTCTGCATGTTCATAATTCTTTCTAGCTCCGTTTTCAGTCCTTGGTATATAACCACTTTTTAATGTTCCCTCTTCTTGATGTTATGTTCACTGGGTATTGCCACATCCACCACCACTGAAGTATTCTGTTCCTTGTCTACCAATACTATGTCAAGTTGGTTGGCCAGTAATTGCTTGTATCTTTGAATCAGGAAAACCCATGGGATCTTTGCCCTGTCATTCTCAACTACCCATTGTGGTATCTCCCATCTAGACTTAGTCAAGTCCAGCCTATGTTCTGTGCAAATGTTTTGGTATACAATGCCAGAACCGTGGTTGGTCCTCTCACTTTATACTAACCTCTTGCACCCAACTATTATGGGTTAGACACATTGATCTGGTGCTGAGTGCCTGTTCCTATCTATATTGTGTCATCTCAGGCATCCACTTAGTAGTTCTTTTTTGGGATGTACTCATGGATGCTCTGTGGCTCATCTACAACTGTGATCTTGACACTCATCATGTCCCAACTTCCTTTCCTCTGAGTGGAGGACTATCCCTAGGTGCTGGATTTCAGGTGGAATCTACCATTCATGATGAGTAGTTTCTGGATATTGACATTCATGGTGTCTAGATCATATTTTGGCCAGGTTATAACTCCAGCTGGGTAACTGGTGACTGGTAGGGTGTATGTGTTCATGACATTGATCTTGTTCATGCAATTGAATTGAGCTAGGACTTATCTTGCCATTGAGTTGGGACTTCATTAACAAGATAAAGCTAGTGTTTTTTCCACAAATAGAAAATATAAATATATTTTATACACACTCACTCATTAAACACAAAATTCAAAGCTCACAAAATGTAATATTTATTTTGTTACAGTATATGATCATACATTTCATAAGCCTCACACAGTGCCAATGTACCCAGTTCCAGCAACCTAATGCCTGCTCTTATGAGATAAACCCACTTACATGCCAAATATTGAGTACATTGTCAATGTATTAGGCTTATGCAATGTATGATCATATACTATAACTAGATACCCAGTATTTTTGCCTAGCCAGGTTGTTTGTGAGCTTTAGACTTGGTGTTCAGTGAGTACCTTTAGTTTCAGAAGAATCAGGACTCATCTGAATTGTGGGCAATCAGTGCGTCATAACCTTTTTGTTTGTTTCATGATTTAATATTCTATCTGTGGCACCAAAATAAAACCCCCAAAAATTATGAAAAAAAGATGATTGGTGGTTAGGAGACAGCCACTACATTTTTATTTTATTCTCAGATCAAGTGAGAAGTGACCAATAGATGGAAAAAAGGAGAACTAGTAAAAACAAACTATATTTATATATTTAATAAATATATAACGATATAAATAAATAAAAAGTTTACAGACCCTCTTTTTTTTGCTCTCTGACGGTTTCTTCTTCACACTTGATCTGTGAACCAAACGGTGGCTAAATGTGTGTACTGCTAATTATATCCATAATATTTATATTTGCAATTCACTTATTGGCCCATTTGCGCACAATTTTAATTCATTTGAACCGTTTTCACAAAACTATCGCAAAGCTGAAATTCGTCTGAACCAAAATATGACATGGATGAATCCCATGTTGACCTAAATAAAAAAAAAAATTGTGGTCAAATCATTTTTGACAAACCAATTTTTTTAGCTATGCACAAGTCTAGAAAAAATTGCTGACTTCTAAAATTTTGAATTCCCAACATTTTACACTTGAATAACCTTAGCAGTCTTTTTGTATTGTTTCTACATAACAAATCTCTATTTTTAATTCATATATATATATATAGATATATATATATCTATATATATATATATATATATATATATATATATATGTGTGTATATATATATATTTTTTTTTTAAGTAAAAGATCTATTGACAGAACACCCATAGTGCAAGTGACTAGCTGTTTCTTGCTTTCATAAAGGTGAAACCCTAAAAGATTGTAAGGTTGGATAGGGGCAAGTGTTTTTGAAACATGTTAAATTAAGCTTTTTTTATACAATGATTAAATGTGTTTTGCATGGTGAAATGTAATGGTGCTATAAAATTAAATATAAATAGTAATGTGAAATACCAGTATGAATTCACTTTCGATTTAAAAAAATACTTATCTCTCGGGCTTTGGTATGGGGAATGTTTCATAAGTAAGGGCATGTTGTCAATTCAATTTACTTTAACCTCAGCAGGATCCCAGCAGACGACAAGAGACTTTGCCAAGTTTATAGGAAGAATTGTCCCTAATTGGGCATGACATATTTTTATTACTAATGAAACTGCTAAATCTTATGAGAAAACCTGAGAGTGATCAGGTTGTAGTCTGACGTAGGCTTTTGTGAATTAAGTTTTTTGAGGTTTTTGTTTTTTTGTTATAAATGATACCTACAGTTACAGATGCTTACTGGGAGGTCAGACTGCATATGACCTTGTCATACAAGAGAAGAGAAAATGTGGAAACCTTGCTAAAATGTTGTAATCACTTATGTGAGAATATATGAAAAATAGGTAATAGGTTCATGTGTGTTTTATTTTGGATCCAAAATAAATATGAAACATAGAATTAAAACTTTAAGCGCTTTTTAGTTAAACATCACAAACCTCTAAATCATGTCAGTCTACTCAGGTACTTTAGTGGTTTAGGGATCTCCTTTGCCTTAATTGATAAAAGTGCAGAGAGAAAACAAGTCACCACTTTTATAAACCCCCTGGATAACATCTTCTAGCTCTTTATCTACACTGGTTTTGACCTTCTCATTAACAGAATTATAGCAATTGCCATGAATGAGCCCTCTGACCAGGTGCTTCTCAGAACAATTGGCTTAGCCAGGAAATCATTGCTAGTATTTGAGTCCTCTACTCATGGTCCCAGTATGTGCATGTGGACCAGTAAATATTGCTGGATTATACCATTTCTACTGATGTTGCCTGGAAGGGATACATTTTTTGCCAGTTAAAGTTATGTTTTCAGGATGAGAGACTGCTTGGAACCATCAATGAAGACCTTGTGAGAGACTGCTGTTTCTTGCATGACTTGCCCACAGAAATAAAAACTACAACACAGATTGAACAGAAAGCATTGATTGATCTCTATATTGAGTAAAATAATTAGAATCAGCAGTGGAACTGTCACCCATCGGGTGACCCATGCAGTTAAGGCCACCTGATGGGTATTTATGAACATGGGCCCAGTTGGGCACCACAGTCCTTTAATAGTGCAACAGGGCCACTGCAATACTGGAAGCTCTGAGATAAAGTGAGGGCCAGTCACTCCCTCCCAGCTACAAGGAGTGCACCATGCAGGTAGAGAAGAGAAGGAGTCATCACAGACAACAAGGGAGAGATAGGAGTTGCGGGCTGGAGCAGCTATCAGCCTCGGCCAGCAGCAGGACCCGAAGCCAACCACTCTCCTGCACATAAAAGATATGTTAACAGAAGAATGGTTAAAAATTATAAAAAATATGACGTGTGTGTATCTGTGTATGTGTCATTGTGTGTATGTATCAGTGTGTGTATCTATGTGTGTGTCAGTGTGTTTATATGTGTCTGTATATGTGTGTGTGTGTGTGTAAATCAGCGTGTGTCAATGTGTCAGTGTGTGTATCTGTGTGTGTGTGTCAATGTGTCAGTGTGTGTATCTGTGTGTGTGTTAATGTGTATGTGTGTCTGTGTAAATATGTATGTATGTGGCAGTGTACATGTGCATATATCCTAGCAATCAAATGCTAACCCTATATGCAAACACACGTCTGTACACACCAAAGTAATATACAAACACACACCATTCAAACACCAATACTACACACAAACGCACACCGATATTTAAAAGCCAACTCTACATAAAAACACATCACCTACATTTAAACAGAAACAAACACTACTGCATTAATTTGGCAATGGTACATACAAATTCCCCACTACATGCAAACATATATACTGCATTCACGAATGGTATTAAATTCAAATGCACAAACACTGTTCACAAATACAATCCTGCAAGAATGGACAATTGGTAGATCCCCCAGCTGGCACAGCATTGTGGGAGTTATACGACAGATAGTGATCTACTTTTGACCACTCTTGTGCTAAAGGGGGTCCCAAAATAATTCTTGCACCAAGTCCCTCTCTACATTAGTTGTCTGGGAGTTCCTGACCCTGATTCTGCCTTGGCCATTATTCCAGTTTTCAAGTGTTCCTTTGTAACAGATCCAGCTTGTTCCTGACCTACCCCTTCTGCCTTACCCATTGTTCCTGTGTTTCAGGCACGGCTTGTAGCTGACACTGACCTTGCTTTGACCCATTGTTATAGTGTTCCAATGCTCTAGTGTTCTGGCTCTACAGTGTATATTTCGCATTAATTTGTTCTGTCTATTCTTGTCCTGATATTTTGGTTAAATTAGCAGTGATCTTTCAATTTCATGGCTAACGTTAAGCCCAGCAATTCTAAGGTTGGTAATAGGCCTACCTATCCGTTTCTGCTTTGCCATTTAATTAGGTTGCTGGCTGTGGATCTTTCAGTATCCTGACAATCACCAACTTTGACATGTTTGCTAGATGGTGGGCAGTGGCAGGGATTAGACGAAAGAGAGATATACTCAACTGAAAGTCTTCTTACCCTCTCCAACCATTGACAGATAAGACTACTGGAGATACATCATCTCTGTACTAATAAACAAAAATTCAAAATGTGGGTCTACGGAAGATAGCATAAAACTGTGGAATTTTCGTCAAATCTCACATTCTTGCTCATGACTAATATAAGACTCTAAGAATCTTTTGTGAATCATGCAAGAAGTTTCCTTTTCCCATCAGCCATCACTCACAATTAATCGGTTTCCGGATTTTGCCTCGTTTTACTATTTTCTAAAGCACTTTCTACGGGAGACAAGGTAGTCCCTATTTTATTTTATGTACATCTTTTGATAGTGCTGAAATTTCAGTGAACAAAGTAAAAATCTTTTGCATAAAATAAAATGTAATGATCAGAATAGTCAATTATTGTAAATTGCCCTTCCACGGAAATCCACTTTGTGGGATATTTTGTTGAACTGCTTGTCTATAATGCTAACAGAATAAGTTGATAAACTATTTTGAAATGTGGCATTTTCTGATTGATAGCACACCTCATTTATCGGCAGGCGTCCACCTTTATATGAAAGCAAATTCGACAGTAGGTCAGTAAAAACATTCACAGGGACTTCAAAATCTAACCACAGACTACATCTCAAGTAGTCGGCGTTAACAGCTGCCTGACATTTTCTGCAAGTTAAGAGCTTCTTGTAAGAACCTCTCCGATAGGTCACAACTCACAAAATGTTTTGCAAGCCATTACACATTCTAAACTCCAGCAAAGTAATACAATTGTAGTGCAGCTGCTCCCAGCAAGAGGCAAAGGTCATGGCAGTGTGTATATAAGCAAGCTGTGAAGGGTACAGCAGTCCAAATCTCACCCTTTTGCATTTTAAAAGCCAACACAAGCAGAAACAAACAGCAACGTGCCTCTTTTTTTTTTCAACCCTGGAAAAACATTTAAAAGCATGGAGAGATTTGTTTTTATAATTTGATTCCTATTGCTATAGCCTAATCCAAAGGCTTTGAATTTTGGATTAAGTTCAGAAGAGTTAATTTTGGAAGTGCTAGTGTTTATTGGAAAATTGCATCTTGCCCAGTAAATGCTAACGGTGAAACTAGTCGAGTCTATTAAAACAACTATAGAAGACACTATTACGAATTTATTAAATTATTGCAACAGATGGGGCTTGCCAGTAGTCATTGCTGGATGAAGAATCGTTTTTGTGGAGGACATGGGGATTGTCCCTATTAGAGTGACTAATGCAATTTTATTACATAGCAGGGTCCAAACCAAAAGTACAATTTTAAGAGGCAGATTATAAAATACCAAGTTCCTGTACAAATATATTAAGTAAGATCACGGTATAACATTGTTTTTAATCAGCTAGTAACCATAGCAACAGTAACATTATACATTTAATTTTCCTTTTACATTATCTTTTACTGGGACAATTAAGTAAAAAAAAAAAAAACAATAATTAGTTTAACCCCTTCAGGACAAAGAGTTAGGCAAAGTCTGTGATAGCATGACGGTGTATCACTTTTTATAAATAGTAAACGGCACCGGTCGGCGTAGTAATTTAGCCAAACTTTTTTTTTATATATATATTGTTCCAGCTGCATTAGTAGCACATTTATACTTATAGGAAACAAGTTCACATGTACATTCTTCCTTCCATAGTCTGTAGTGTGATTTCCCATAATGTTTAACTTGAATTTTTTTACTTTATTTTTTTTGGTGTCTATGATTAAAAAGCATTTGCAGATGATGTATTGATGATCTTGTTTCAAGTGAAATCAAACTTCATGTAATCAATATGTCTGCTCATTTATACATTTAGTAGAGATCTCATATGACTTTTAAAATAATTTCAATCCATTGGCATTGCACATTCATTCACACAAACAAAAAGTGGAAGAAGGTAGGAGGGGAACAACCCTTGTTATCTGAAAGCCAGACCACTGTATAACACATATTACACTCAATTCCCCAGACCACTTCATCTTAATGAAGTGGTTTGAGCAGGGCCGCCATCGTTGTCACGGGCCCGGCGGCCCTGGGGGGCCCGGACTGCTCTGGCAGTCCTGGGCCCCACTTTCTTTCTCTGCACACATAGATAGCAAATATCGCTATCTATGTGTGCAACCGCGGGCCCCCAGCTCCCTGACACAACACACACTGCATACACTGACACAACACACACACACTGCATACACTGACACAACACACACACACACTGCATACACTGACACAACACACACACACTGCATACACTGACACAACACACACACACACTGCATACACTGACACAACACACACACTGCATACACTGACACAACACACACACTGCATACACTGACACAACACACAAACACACTGCATACACTGACACAACACACACACACACAATGCATACACTGACACAACACACACACTGCATACACTGACACAACACACACATACTGCATACACTGACACAACACACACACAATGCATACACTGACACAACACACACACACTGCATACACTGACACAACACACACACTGACACAACACACACACACACACTGCATACACTGACACAACACACACACTGCATACACTAACACAACACACACACACTGCATACACTGACACAACACACACACACTGCATACACTAACACAACACACACACACACTACATACACTGACACAACACACACACACACACACTGCATACACTGACACAAGACACACACTGCATACACTAACACAACACGCACACACACTGCATACACTGACACAACACACACACTGTATACACTAACACAACACACACACACTACATACACTGACACAACACACACACACTACATACACTGACAACACACACACACACTACATACACTGACACAATACACACACACTGCATACACTAACACAACACACACTACATACACTGACACAACACACACACTGCATACACTAACACAACACACACACTGCATACACTAACACAATACACACTGCATACACTAATACAACACACACTGCATACACTAATACAACACACACTCTGCATACACAAACAACACACACTGCATACACTAACACAACACACTACATACACTGACACAACACACACTGCATACACTGACACAAGACACACACTACATACACTAACAACACACACACACTGCATACACTAACACAACATACACTACATACACTGGCACAACAGACACACTGCACACACTAACACAACACACACTATTCATACACTAACACAACACACACTGCATACACTAACACAACACACACTGCATACACTAATACAACACACACTGCATACACTAATACAACACACACTCTGCATACACAAACAACACACACTGCATACACTAACACAACACACACTGCATACACTAATACAATACACACACTGCATACACTAATACAATACACACACTGCATTCACTAATATAACATGCACTCTGCATACACTACACACTAACACACTCACTGCATCCACTATACTGACACACACTCTGCATCGCTACACATTAACACACTCTGCATTCACTACACTAACACACACTCTGCATCCGCTACACACTAACACACTCTATGCATTCACTACACATTAACACTCTGCATTCACTACACTAACACACACTCTGCATCCGCTACACACTAACACACTATCTGCATTCACTACACATTAGCACACTCTGCATTCACTACACTAACACACTCACTGCATTCACTACACATTAACACACACTCTGCATTCACTACAAATGTACACACACACTACATTCATTGCACTGACACACTCTGCATTCACTACACCCTAACACACACTCTGCATTCACTACACCCTAACACACACTCTGCACTTATTACACACTAACACACACTCTGCAATCACTAAACTATGCACACACTCTGGATTCACTATACTGACACGCACTCTGCATTCACTACACTAACATACACTCTGCATTAACTGTACACACAGCATCCACTACACAAACATCCTGTATTCACAGTACACACACTACATCCACCACAAATTGAAACACTCTGCATTCACTATACACAGACACTGCGTCTAATACACACACTACATCCACTACAGACACTGCATCCACTAAACACATTTAATCTAGTACATACAAACACTACATCCACTACACAAACACACACTACATCACTGTACACACACTACACCCACTACTCAAACACTCTCTGCATTCACTACACATTAACACTCTGCATTCACTACACTAACATACACTCTGCATCCGCTACACACTAACACACCCTCTGCATTCACTACACATTAACACACTCTGCATTCACTACACTAACACACTACTACAATTTAGTAGTATTCCTTTAATAATGATTTGGAAAAAATAATTCATAGACTTAAAGGAACTTGAAAAGAGTGCAGTTTGCAAATTCATGGACTAAAGATCATTGAAACGCATATAAATGACATTGTCCACAGAACTGTATTTTAATCTAATTTTAGATTGCTGTAAATCAGCAAATCTTGGGTGCTTAGCAATGAAGACAATTAGACATGTTGATACCTAAAGAAAAATTTGCACTTTTTTGTAGGTTGTTTTATTTTATTTTTATTATTTTTTTTTACCAATTTTACATTAAATGGCCCTTTCATGGTTAGCATCCATTTGATTAACCTTTTAAAAGCACTTTATGTATTATGCCTCGAGAGGAAGGACAGATAAATGTTTTTAGTTATGCTCTAGTCATTTCTATCAAGACATTTCAAAGAAAAACATCAGAAATATATTACATTTAATTGCCTTTATTCGTTTTAAGGAAGCATAGCACAGTTTTTTATTAAAGTATTCTTGCCTTAATTTAACAATGAAGATCACCAATGAGTTAAAGTTAAGTTTTCCAGTAGTGCTTGTGAAACTTTATCTGATGCAGTTTAGACATTTATAGGAAGTATTTAATATTAAAAGTAGCAGCAGAACCTTGTGAAAACCGATCCTCCTTCACTACTCCGAATTCCTGAACTGCTGCAGATGTGTCCCTGTGAGCTTTATAGTTCATGGTGAGTAAAATCCCCATCAGTATTCCTAACCCTTTGATTGCTGGAGTGGAATAAGTTGCTTCAAGCTTACCATGACATAATTCTGTTCTATCATCAGTTTAGGTAAAGGTGTGCTATAGCAAGGTCTAGAATAATATTGCATTTGATCATTAGATTGCGCTAGTAGAATTGCTAGAAAATGTCAAGATGTTTCTAGTGAT
Source organism: Pelobates fuscus (assembly GCF_036172605.1). Taxonomy (NCBI): domain Eukaryota; kingdom Metazoa; phylum Chordata; class Amphibia; order Anura; family Pelobatidae; genus Pelobates; species Pelobates fuscus. Next base: position 86,445,579 of record NC_086327.1, on the reverse strand, counting down.
GTATGGATCTTTAAAAATATGTAAATCAATATTGATGACCTCCCCTCTCTCGACAATCAGTCATTTGTATACATTGCGGTACTAATGCATAACAACATATTGTTTGAGTTCTGCAAGTCTATTAAGCATTGGTACAGTATCCTGATGGATTCTAGTGCTTACCTTTAAATTAAGTAGAAACCCATGCACCTTATTGCACTGTACGTCCTGCTACATCCCGTCCTAAAAAAAAATCAGGATTCATTGGATCCTGAATAACCCTAATTAGTGATAGTGCCACTTTAATGCACCATATTTGGTTCAATAAAGCAGAGTTTATGGGTATTGCTATGGATACAGGGTTTATGCATCTAGACTCAAGATTAAATGATTACTCCAAGCTTTGTAACCTACACAGCATGATTGGACATGTGCATTTGTATTTGGAAGAATAAAAAAAAATAACTGTCAACCTGAAAACGTGTTTTTGGTCTTTTAATCAGAATCAGCTTTTCGGTCATTTGGCCAGTGCAAAGATCAGCAACTGGCTGGTTGTTGTTTAGCAGACATGCACCCACTTTCAGTGTGGCGAACAAGGGCTGGGGGAGATATAAAAAACGTTTATACCTCCCACCTGCCCCCGCTCACCATGCCAGGAGTAAGGGCATTTCTACTAACTAGAGAGCAGTCAGTGGCGGCTTGCTGTAATAAAAAAAACTTGTGACTGGGCAGTTATTGCTGCCTAGTTACTATTGCATACATTACACACCTCAGTGCTCCAAATTTAAAAAAATGTTCATAAAGTATTTCATGAAATAAAAGAATTTAAAAAAGAAATAATAAAATAAAGCAGAGTGACATGGTGCCCCCCACACCCTTATGATTTCCCCTGTGCCCCAAACAGTGGGGATCCCCCTGTCCCCGCCATCGGCGATGGGTTAGGCCTATTGTTGGCCTATTGTTGGCCTCCCCCACACCTGCACCCATGGGTAGCAGGTAGGGGCTCTAATATTGATAAGGAGGAGAACCTAGTGTTCACCTCCCAGCCCCACCCATGGGATAATAGTTAAAGGTGGCGTGGGGTGGGAACATATCTATCCCTCAAAAAAACCCACTGATCTCTCCACTCCATTACCACCATTGTTTAATATCAGTAACCATTTGTACTCTGTAGAAGGAAATGCTATAACTCGATGTATTCAAGGTTATTTGCTAAACCATGAATTATTAGGAATTACAAATTTAAGGTTAAAACAGCTACTGCTGAAAACATAACCTCTTGTAGATTTTTTTACCCAACTATTTTGGCCTTCAGTTTGAATGTCCCTGGTAAATTCCGTGAATAATTCTGTTTCTATTGCACTCTATTGCACACAGGGAATTAAATGAAAAATAAACAGATATTAAGATATAGTTTTATTGGCTTTCGTAAAGGCAGTATGTAAAAGCTACATACATTTGTGTTTAAGCTGACATATCAATGATTTGAGTTTGCAATATTATTTTTACCCAAGTATGAACTTGGATAATTTAAATTTCAACTTTCATTCTGTCTGCAAGAAGCATCACTAATACACAGCACTGTTTCCGTTTTCTTTATACACTATACATCAGTAATATCTTATGTTCTATTATCACTGGATGCAAAAAAATTTTATGAAAATGAGTGATCAATGTATCAAAAAAGGAGTAAGCTGCACTCCATTCTCAGGACTAAATTTAAAAATAAACATGTTTTTATTAGTTATTTCAGTAATCAGTAAATTACATTTTCAAATGTTTCATGACCATAACTAATATTTTTTTTTCTTTGTAAAAAATATCAACTAGTAGGGTAACAGATTCTGTGTGTGTATTTTAAACAGAATACATTTTAAAAAGACAAAACATTTATTTCTGGAGCTCAACAGTACATTTATACAGCTCAGAAGATCCATGTATTGAAATGACTATAAATTTAGCAGAATGTTCAAGCATCAACACAAAAATAAATATTCTGCTTTATGAGATGAATCGGATGGGATAACAAGTGTGACTAACTGGTGAAAGTTTTAAACTGAATCATTGAAAAATGTTGCAGCGGTACTTTATAAAACATATATCTTCATATATTGTGCTAGCTAAATTACTAACACATGTAAAAAAAAAATCTATATTATATTGCCTTGCATTTACTATAATATGTTTTTTTTACAGAGACAGTAGAAAGATTCTGATAACATAATTCTAATCTATTCATATTTTTGTGTAAGTGTAGAATACATTTTATGAGTTTCTTAAAACGGGCGGAATGTGGAAGGCATGTCCAATGAGATACGTTAACGGTCACGTTCGTGTTACGCAAAGAAGAAGAGGACATGACGTTCAGTAGAAGTCTGATAATGTTTTTGTTTGTTTCATTTGTTTTTGTCTTTTCATCCGACTTTATTTTGTAGCAAGGCTCTTGGGTCAAAGGTCATAGATTCTAAAACAAATGGTCCACTTTGGGGCACATGAATCACTGTAAAGTAACAATTCAGAAATTCATATATTTTCTGCAGCTCAAGTAATAGAGATTCATTCTCAGCGGAATCTGAAAAGAAAATATACATAATCATTTTCATAGTAGATGTAATACTATAATTACCCGGAAACTCTAAGAAGAGCAGCTGAAGAAAAAATGAAATAATAAAATGTGTGCCATTATATAAAAGTAATCTTGGAATGGTCGAAGAAAATGTTTGGTTTCTAAGATACCTGTAGTTTATATTATAATCCATTACCCATCTAGCAGAGTTGATAAATTTAGGGCCCAGAGGTTTTTTTCAGATTCAGAACTAAATATTTTTCTAATTAAATAACTCTAAGGTGCACATTAACGGAACCTGCTGTTTGCTTGACAGAAAGGGCAGTGAAATTGGTGAAATAATGATTTTCATTTTTTTCATTAAATAGAATTATAGGCAGTCACTCAGGGCCATTGCTGGCTTAATTGAATGAAAACCATTTCTTTTTAATTCACTTTCATGGCTGAGAGTGATAAAGAAGTATGAAGTCTACGAAATTAAATAAAAAAACATGATGAATGAATTGATGCCCCGTGAAAATAATGATCAGCAGGTGTGTAATGAATAGTTAAACAAAGAGCTAAGATTTCTACAGGAGTTATTCTAAAAGATTCAAAGAAGCCTATGGATGTAACAGCTGGCATGTTCTCATTTCTAGCACATAAGTGAATGGTGTATGTTTACTAACTAACAGACAGTGTTTCCGTCTTGCTTAACTTTAGTCGTAAGCCAAACTCTATTCATTTGTCTTCTCATTAATATGGAGAAATTTATACGTGCATACTTACGTACATATATCAGCAAAATCAGTTAATGGCTAATTATGTGTTCATAAAGTATTTAAAATGTATATATGATCTGGAAAAAAATACAATGGAGCAACACCGTTACAAAAGAAGGAGGCCCTCTTCAACCTATTGTTCCTGTACGTTTTTGTAATTGTCTCATTTATTGTTAAATCTCCCCCTTTGATAATATTGTAAAGCACTACGGAATATGCTGACCCTATATAAATACCAATAATGATAATAATAATAGTGATATAGCCACCTCAGTTTCTTCATTAAATAGAAAAATTATTGCAGCTGTATTATGATTTGATACCAAGACAAATAGGTTTCAGGGAAGTAAGTAAGTGGGGGATGGAATGTATCAGTGCTTGTAATATGGCTGCTAGAACTTCCCTGGAACCAGAGTCTCTTCTTTTCTGGCAGAATGGTAGGTATAGAATGTAGTGTCAGGAAGCAGTGCCTATAGTGGGCTTCTCAGGCTCATTGAAATATAGGGGAGAGAGGAGAAGACACAAAATAGTGTAGTATGTTGAATTGCTTGATAGTGATAAAGAAAATATTGCACATGCAATTTTCTGGAGCTTATATTCAGCTCCAGATATATGCGCCTGGACGGTACAATCCCCGTCTAAGGATATGATGATGGTCCTGGTGTACTCTCAGAGGCTTCTTTGGGGTCAGGGTGTTCTGGTGTCAGTGCCACAAACCAGTATCCTCAGTGTATAGGAGGAGAAATAAAAACACAATATAGTGCTCTCTGTAATAAAACTAGGATAAAAAAGTGGAGGTATACTCAGTATAGGAAGCGTAGGTGGAATAAGCCCCACCAAGTATATCAATTGCAAGTCCTCAGGTTCTTAATGATGAAATTGTGATGTTAAAAAGGATAGGCTGGAAGGCTCCAAAATAGCTAAAATTTGCTATCTTTATTAGAGATTAATAAAATAAAATAATATAGCAAAAACAAGGCTGTATAAAACATTAACGCGTTTCACCTGTTAACAAGGACACTTTAAAAAAGCCTTGCTAACAGGTGAAACGCGTTAGTGTTTTATACAGACTTTTTTGCTATATTGTTTTATTTTATTAATCTCCAATAAAGATAGCGAATTGTAGCTATTTTGTAGGTATCCTGTTCTTGAATATACTCCTCTACACTAGACTGTAAGCTTGTCTGAGCAGGGTCCTCATCAACCTACTGTTCCTGTAACATTTTGTATTTGTCTAATGTTTTGTTAAATTTCACCCTCTTGTAATGTTGGCTATTTTACATTGGAAACTCAAATGGAGATCCAGGTGTGTATGCCAATATGGTAATGGTTGAAGCAGACCAATGTGTCATAAGCGGCCCTCTGTCGTATAGTTCCTTGTCTATACTACTGAAGTGTTGTGTATTTGTTGTTTAGAGCAACAAAAAGGGTAATGTAATGTATGTTATGCTGATCAAGTTTTAACCTCAGGTTTTTTTTTTTTAAACCAGCGCATGGGTTTTGATCCAAAAAGTAAGACATTAAATTCCCTCTGTGAACATATAGCTAGATGCCAAATCATTTGAAGGGAAACCAAATATGATAAAATTCACCACAATATAACGCAAACACAAAAATTACTGTTATGAATCACTGGCATATCTCAAGTTTTATGATAAAAATATTATACATAGGCCAAGTTTAAGGATTTTTTTGTGTCTTGTGCAGGGCTTGTTTGTTTTTTTCTGAGGATATTTCTGTGTTATTTTTTTCTATAAAGTTGTATAAATTGTGGCACTACAAATCAGTGATTCTACTTAACATCCATATCTCCAATAATTTTGGCATGTACAGTAACAAAATATTGCATTCTTTTGCAAAACGACCAAAGCACGACTACATGGAGTAGCTTTTTTTTTTTTTTTTATATATAATCTTTATTGAAAAGTTTCCCCTTCTTTTCTCCCCCCTTTTTTCTTTCTCTTTTTTTTTTTACATACATTATTACAAACAGATATGAAAACATAAATTAAACATTCAACATTTACACATTAAGAATAAAATGACATAGGGTATGTATAAATATTGTTACAGTTCAGTCATAGTTTGGCAATTTTCATTCCGAAGAGGATGAAGTTAAATATATGTAATAAGTTCTAAGGGCCCTTTCCTTTTCTTTTCTCTTTCCTTCCTACTTCCTCTTCTCCCTTTTTCCCTCAATACCCCTTTACTAATTCCTCTTAGTTTTAAATCCCTTCCTTATATATTTCTGCATTGCCCTGAAACTCCCATCTACCCTAGTCTTATGTTAACAAAACCTAGACATAGGAAAAAAAAACAAAAAAAAAACACACTCTCGCCGATGGTTGGTCCCGAGTCAATCTTAAGAACCCGAGAGGCAACACTCATCAATCATTCTATCTACTAATCAGGTTCCATATAACCACGGATATCCTGAAAGTGAATGCCCAGGGTTCACCCCCCAACCATAATTCCATAGCATAAACATCCTAGTGTAAATTAAGACTCATTTCTTCTATCTAGTTTTATAATCCATTTCTGCCATTGTTCAATGCGCGGATTAAAGTAGTGTTCTTGCCTTAATATCCCTATTTCCATTTTACAATTATTCAAGACCTGCTGTTTTATCGGCTCCCATATCGGGGAGTCTGGAATTTTCCAGAATCTTGCAAGAGTAGCTTTAGTTTCTATGAGAATATGGAGTATTAATTCTTTTTTATCCTTTGGAATTGTAGGCCAGCCCAGATGTAATATCATAGAACTACAGGTATAATCAAGGTCTACCTCTATTGCTTCCCTGCAGAATTTCGCTACCTTTTGCCATAATGGAGATATAATCGGGCATGACCACCATATATGAACATAATCTGCTCTCAATGAGGCACATCGCCAGCAGGAATATTGAGATCCTGGATATATTTTTGTTAATTTAGCTGGGACGTAATGCCATCTATTGATAACTTTATAATGACTTTCCGTTAGATTTAGGCAGTGCAAGGCTTTCATTACTGCTTTATTGGCCTTAAGCCATTCATCTCTCGTAATTGTAATTTGTAAGTCTCTTTCCCATGCTTTTAGGGCTGGGAATTCAGGGATTGACTTATATTTACTAGAAATTTTTAAGCTTTTGGAAACTAAATTTTTGTTATGTCTGGTGTTTATCAAATTTAGGAAAGTTTGTAATTCCTCAGGAATCTCAGTTATTCTATGTCTCATTAGAAAATGTTTTATCCTTAAATACGCAAAACTTTCTCTATAGGAAAGCGAAAAAACTTGTTTAATCTCCTCAAAAGGTCTAATTTGTTGCTGTTGGAATAGCTGGTCTATTCTATTAATACCTTTGCTTAACCATGGATCTAGATTTAAATCCTCAATATTATTGGACAATACATGCAGGGGTAAATCTATAATAATTTTATCTTCAATTTTGAGTCTTTTTTTCCAAATTCTCCATTGACCCAGTAAATTAGCTAAAATTAAACCCATATCATCTCTCTCATATTTAACTATCCTCCAAAATAAAGTCGTCAAATCCGGAACTGCCGCTTTCCTAGCCTCAATTTTTTCCCATGATTCACCCCTAGAGCTCTCTTTCATAGAGGAAATAACATGCGCCAATGAACAAGCTTCATATATGTCCGTAATATCAGGGACTCCCATCCCTCCCAACTTAGGCTTTAAATTCTAAATTTTTTTATTAACCCTGGGTTTTTTCCCCAGCCATATATATTTATCTAAAGCGGATTGAATCATCATAAGCCATGGTTTAGGCATTTTCAATGGTAACATACGGAATATATAACTCCATCTGGGGATCAAATAAGACTTTACAATATTAATTCTACCTGTCCATGATATCTCTGCTATTCTCAAGTCCTTCAGTTGTTTATTAATTTGCATCATTAGAGGTAAAACATTATATTCCAAAATCCTAAAAGGATTACTGGAAATCTTAATGCCTAGATAGATAATAAATTTTTTTGCCCATTCAAAACTATATTTCGCTTTAATATGTATTTTATCTTCCTTCTTTATATTTTTGGCAAGAATAGTTGTCTTATCTACGTTTAACTTAAAGTTGGAATAGTGCCCAAATTCATAAATCACCCTTAACAGTTCATCTGTTGATATTATAGGGTCTGATACAGTGATTAGCACATCGTCTGCATAAAGTAAAGTTTTAAATTCCTCTTGGCCTATTGTTATTCCCTTTATTTTCTCATTAGACCTGATGTCACAAATCAAGGGTTCTATATATATCAAATATAGCAATGGGGACAGGGGACACCCCTGTCTTGTCCCATTTCTTATGTTAAACCACTCAGAAGTTATACCCCTGCCAATTGTTCTTGCCATTGGGGAGCTATACAAGGCCATAATAGCGCTCAGAATCCAGCCTTCAAAACCAAAAGCCTTCAATGCCTCCCAAAGGAAGTCCCATCTGACCCTGTCAAAGGCCTTCTCCGCGTCCAATGACAGGGCCAGCAATGGAATGCCTGATTCATGAACGTGTTCCAAAATGTCAATCACTGTCCTTACACTATTGTTTGATTGTCTATCCTTCATAAATCCAACCTGGTCTCCATGAATTATGGACGGGAGGACTCTTTGTAGTCTCTTTGCCAAAATACTTGCGTATATTTTTATATCAGAATTTAATAAGGATATAGGACGATAATTCCCTACCAATTCCGTCGATTTATCTGGCTTTTGTATGGGAATTATATTGGCGTATAATAATTCGTTAGGCAAATCTTTTTCTAGAACTATACTATTAAAAAGATCTTCAAGGTGTATTACCAGTACGTCCTTAAACTGTTGGTAAAATATATTTGGAAAGCCGTCCGGCCCCGGAGTTTTTTTTTTTTTTAAAGACTCAATTGCATTTGTTATTTCAATTTTTGAAAAGGGTTCATTAATAGAATTCAATTGTTCCCTTGATAATTTTTTTTAGGGTTTTATTTTGAAAATATGTTTCTGGATTATAGGGGTGATCAGGTAAGTTATACAATTTTTGGTAAAATGAATTAAATGCTTTACCTATATTTTCAGGAGTTAATTGGATGCCATCATCTGTAATAATTTTTTGTATTAACTTATTTAGTTTCGCACCTTTAACTCGGTTTGTGAGCATTTAATTTGCTCGGTTTCCTTTATAGTACCATTTTATTTTTAAATATTCGAGTTTTTTTGAGGTTTGTAAAAGTAGAATTTTATTGATTTTATTTTTTATTATTCCTATTTTCTCACTTATCTCTGTATTTGGGTTATTTTTGTTAAGATTTATTAATTTATAAAGAGACACATATAGTTCTGTCAGGGAAGCTTCTTTTTGTTTTTTCTTAATTGTACCTAATTTAATAAAATGTCCCCTCAACACAGCCTTATATGTACACCAAACTATGGCGTCTGAAGTTCCTTTATTTTTATTCTCCTCGAAAAAACGGTTTGTTAATTCTTTTATGGTATCTATATCTTGGGCCTCCCTCAGGAGGGATTCATTAAGTCTCCAACTATTCCTAATTTTGATATCTGGTGAAATAGTGAAATCAAGTATTACTGGGTTATGATCTGACCAGGTTACTTCTTGAATCAAAACCTTTTTAGTCTTATATGAAACCTCTAAAGAACCCAGAAACAAATCTAATCTAGAGTAGGTACAATGTGCTTTCGAGAAGCATGTATAATCTTTTTCTGATGGGTGATTTATCCTCCAAAGATCTAATAATTCATACTTGTTTATCAAAGTTAAGAATTGCATTGAGGATTTCTTTCCCCTTTTATCTTGCATTACCCCTATCAATGAGTTCCTATCCAACGTTCCGTCCAGAATGCAATTGAAATCTCCTCCTATAATAATCTTACCCTTTTTAATTTTTTCCACTTTACTCAAAACCATTTGTATAAACTGAACTGGGTTAGTATTAGGAGCATAGATGTTTACAATAGTGAATTCTTCATCTTGTATTTTACATATAGCTAAGATGAATCTGCCATTTTTATCTATATCCTGGTATATAACTTGAATATCTAAATCATCTGTTGCTAATAAAGCTACTCCACATTTCTTTTTATCCTCCAATGAAGAGCAAAGTTGGATTTTAAATTTTTTTGGGATAAAACATTTTATATCTTTCTTTAACCAGTGAGTTTCTTGGAGTAATATAACTTTTGCACCTTCCTTTTTAATATATTGGAACACCATGGCTCTTTTAGTTGGGTTATTCAGACCCTGTACATTCACCGTCAAAAACTTAACCATAGTCTAAGCATTTAAGACTCGGGACCATACCCCCCGGCGGGGAAAGAAAAGAGAAAAAAAAGGAAGGGGAAGAAAACACGTAACAATTACATTCATATGACCTCATGTAAATCAAACATGAGTCCAAACATACCCACATTCTTGGTAAAAAGTTCCGTCTCCACTCCCACTTAGTGGAAGACAGAAAATGCGTCCCAAAACCCTGGGAATACATCCAAAACTCCACAAAAATATGGAGTTAGTTGGGGGAGCATGAGGAAAGCCCTCCCCGAGAGTGCTGCGGGAGTCCATATAATCCCAACAGGAAGAAGAAGGGAAGAGAGGGGAAGAAAGAAAGAAAAAAAAAAAATAATAAAAAAAAAAAAAAAGGGAAAAAAATGAGAAAATTTCATATTTACATTTTCTTGGATCTCACTAACCTATGTAATTATTTCAATTTCTTGTATATCAGCTTTACATTAATAAAGTCAATCCCTATAATCAATAAGCCATATCGTGCGGACCATTATAAACAATTTAGCTATTAAATATCCCCAATATAAGAAAGAAAAAAAAAAAAATACCCTTTTCTATATACATATCATAGTCCCCACTGTGAAAGCTACTTCCAATATAACTATTTCAATTTCTTATGTTACACCTTGTGTTAATTCTACCAATCCTTATGATCTAAGAATTATTCTATACCAAAAACATATCATGTAATCCATTATAATCCATTTTACTATTCAAATTACACCAAGAAGTGTCATTATATATGTATTATCCTAATCCCCTCTAGCCAGAGGTGCCTTTAAATGTGGTTATTTCAATTTCTTATATAACAGTTTTATATTATTAGAATCTATCTTTGCAATCTAAAATGTTGTCTATACCATATCGTATGAACCATATAGCTAATTTAAGCATTAGAATTACACCCAGAAATACACTAAGAAAAAAAAAAAAAAAAAGGCACACCTATATATACATTCTCCTAATCTCCACTAATGAAGACAATTTGTAGTGTAATTAGTTCTATTGCTCTCATAATAACTTTATATTAGTGATTTCAATACTTATACTTTATAGATTATTTTAAACCAGTGTTCTATCATGCGAACCATTCTTATAGTTTAACCATTCATATTACACCAAAAAGTGTCATTATCTATACGTGATCTCATTCTCCTCTGGGAGGAGACGCCACCAAGTGTGGTCACCTCAATCTCACACGTGCCATCCCCATGCCAACGAAGTCAGCCGGGATGATCCAAAGTTTCTCCCCTTCCCCCCATACAACGTCACAAAATCCATACACCTGGCTTTACCATTAACATAATAAAAAAAAAAGTGTCATTTATATATGCATTAACCTGTTCCCCTGTAACATGAGAAGTTTATAGTATAGATATTGCAATTTCCTATGTACCACCTATTATAAGGAGCATCTTTATAAGCTGTGAGTTCAGCCGGCCAATGCCCTGCCAGCCATTTACAGTATAGTATATTTAGTTATTGTAATTACATCAGGGAAAACAAACAAAAAAAAAAAAAAAAAAAAAAAATTATTCAACCCTTAATCGGCCCGCTGGAATGGCCAGTCTTATCAATTAAGTTGTTTACATATGGACCTCCTGTAGCCATTTCCTGGCTAGATCTGAGTTGGCAAACACCAGAGTTTTTGCTTCATATATGATGATTAGTTTTGCTGGAAAAGCCCAAAAGTGTTTAACATTATTTTTCCTTAATGTCTCCAGAACCGAAGCGAATAATCGCCTTTTCTTCCTCGTTTCGTATGATAAATCTGGAAGAACTTTTATACTCGCATATTCTTCTTTTTTACTGCCTTGCTTTGAGGCTTTTCTTATTTCTTCTCTAAATAGGTATGAGTTACAGCAGACCATAATATCTCTGGGAGCTTCCATTTTGAGATTTTTAGGTTTTGGAATTCTGTGGTATCTCTCTAGAAATTTATAATTATCATCCTTCTGGATACCTAACTCCAAAAAATATGAATCCAGGAATGCTTTTATTTTTTCCTGTGTGATACTTTCCGGGATGTTCCTTAATCTCAAGTTATTTTGTCTTGGTCTGTCTTCAAGATCATTTATCTTTAATTGTAGCTGTTGGATTTTCTGGTTTATTTCTCCCTGTTGCTGCTGTTGATCTTTAATTAGTGAGTCAATTAGATCCATTTTACTTTCGACTTGGTTAATCCTCAGGCCTATCTCTTTAATTTCCTTTTTTAACTCCTCATTATTACTGAGAATTTCTTGTTTTATTGCTAGAAGTTGCTGGTCTAGACAGTTTTTTAAGAATTCTGGCGTAACCATCGGATTTTCCATTTGTGATGTTTCCAATTGAAATATTTTTTTCTCACCTGTTGTCAGGTTAGTTTCTTTCAAAGAGCTCTCTGGCAATGATCTATCTATTTGGGGGGTGAAGAAATTAGAGAGTCTTTTCTCAGTTTTATTATCTTTTCTTTCAACCTTCTCTCTATGTTCTTTTTCTTTGTCTTTGCCAAGGATCGCTTTGTTTTCTTGATTTCTTCTGGTTGACATAATTTTGATAGTATCGTGCAGCATAAACAAAAAAAAAAAAAAAAAAGAAAACAAAGAGAAAAAAAAAAGAAAAAGAGTCATCAGAAATGTGTCAGGTTGACTCCTTGTCAGAGTCAATTAGTCTGAGTCAATTAGTCAGTATGAACGTGTTTCTGCAGCTTCGATGAAGTTTGGTTTATGTATCACGTTCCACCCTTAGGTAATTAACTCATTAAATTTAGTTTTTTTCTTCTTTCCCCTTCAACTTCATAAGTAATCTCTTTATAAAGAGTATGCCTTCATATAAGGAGGTACTTTATATACATATACAATGATCTCTTTTTTTTTTTTTTTTTTTTTTCCCAACTATGATGTTTAACACTGTTCAGGTTTAACACAGATGTAATTAACACAGATCATGAGAGATCAGGGGTTATCACCCTCCTTCCCTTCCAATACACCGTCCAAATTTTCAGCGTATTTTCAGCGTATTGTTTTCATTTATAAAGTGCAGAATGCCAATAATGGGTAGTTCTCACCCGTCTTCCTTGAACTGCACACACCAGTCAACCTTGAGTTGCAGCCGCCACCTTAAACTTGTAAGTAGAAGTGGGAAGTTTAGAGCTCTCAATTCCCCTGCCTCCACCACCGCAAAAATGACAACGGAGCACCTCCAGTTCACCCGCGCCTCGAAAATCCACTCGGGTCGGGGGGCACAGCCGGGCTTATCCTCTACGACAACCTTTCTTTTCCTTCCCTCTCCCATAGGTCTTATATGCCGGTTACAGCTCCTCCATCCGATCCACCATCCGCCATCCGACTCCCACGGCACTCTCGGCGGGCTTCACTCCCTCCGCCCCCTTACGTAGCGCTCGCGCACGCACGCGTCCTATGTCATCCCCGCCAGGATCATGGAGTAGCTTTTTTATTTACCAGCTTTATATTAATTATTTCTCATAGTTTTCCTAATCCTGATTAATTTGCAATTTTTCTATAGAATAATCAAAACGTCTACATGACATTTAGGATTTAGGATTTTTGCAGCACCTCACTATAAGGTAAAATACTGGACTGTCATAGACCTTATCATTATAACTTTTTCTATTTTACAATATCTGGCAGACCTCACAACCATGCTATAAAAAAAAATTATAATAATTGTGAGAAATGTTGCCTTTTACCTAAATGTAACAAAGTGAATTATTAATGTTGGACTCATCTATTAGGTTTGCATTGATGTTGGCATGGAAGCATGACTTTACCAAAGACAGACATGTACACATGAGAGCCACATAAATTCAACCCAAATCCTTTCTTTGAGAACTCAGCAATTAATTAAATTAGTGATCTGTCACATCCTGTTCTGTTCTGCGGAGATGTCTGGCCTTGGCTTCTGGTATTCAGTACTCTTTTTACAATTCTTGTTTAGTTTTTCTTAGTTTTCTATTCTGTGTCTAGTGTTTTTTATTTTGGCTAATGTAATGTATGTTATGCTGGATAGCAGATTTCCTCGTTCTTTACTACTCCACTATGTATTTACTGGGCACTGATTATCACATTTACATTGTGGACCCATAATTTAGATCTCACAGCTTGGGCACCAACTTAATTACATATTCATGTCCTACAACAAATTGTGTATATTTGTAATACCTAGCAGTGGCACATTTGTACCTCCCATCTTTGTCTCTTGCTGGAGGAACTGTTTTGGCTTATCTGATGGGGCCCAAGAATGACCCTTCTCTGGAGGGAAGTCCACAAACTACTTGATAAATATTCTTGTGTATCACTTTTATTCTAGAGGCACACCGACTGGACATCCTTCAGAGAGATACTCCTTGGTTTTCATATGGTCTAATACTACCATTAACACTAACAGTTAAATGACAGCAGGAGTATGAAAAAAACAGACACCAGCAGTCTGTCAAATCATTCACGGTTAATGAAAACAAAGCCTATGAATTCATGTTTTTCCACCTAGAAGTTTTAACATCTCTGGAATCCCTAGCCATCTGCACCTCCTACACTCACAAGGCAAAGCCAATATTAACAATCGACCTTCTTACACTCACTCATTTATATAGCGTACTGTCTCCTCTATCTTTCTCCAAATGTAATTTTGACCCACTAAATTTTATAAAGGGGTAATAAAGCATCAATCCAATTGCCCTCCTAAACAAGGACAGAAGGTGCCTGTAGCAAGTGTGTTAAAAATGATAAGCTTAGAGTCATGTCTACAAATGCTTGCAGTTTAGGGAATAAGATCCATGAACTTGTGACAATAATGGCAACTGATAATGTAGTAACATGTAGTCACTGTTACTGAGACATGGTATAATGTGAAAAATGACTGGGACAAAGTAATACCAGGGTAATCTTTATATAGAAAAGACAGGGAAGGCAAGGAAGGATAGCATAAAATCCAGCCTAATAAAAGTTAGTGAGGCGAACATAGTCCGTTTTGGGTTACGTTAGAATTTGGTAATCACACAGGAATCGTGTAGGTATGATTCCTGGACAAATAGAAGAGTTAGATCATCTACTAGTTGAGGGAATAGCTAAAATGACAATGAAGGGGAAAGTTATCATAATGGGTGACTTTAATCTTCCTGATGTGAACTGGAAACCCAAAATAGCTGCTTGTGCCAGGAGCACACATATTCTAAGCTCCCTTATGGAATTGTCTCTAAAACAAGTCATACAGGAGCCAACTCGTAAAGAGGCCATACTAAATTTAGTGTTAACAAATAGAGATTTGGTATCAGATATTACTGTAGGTGAAAGTTTAGGATCCAGTGATCATTAGTCAGTGTAGTTTAATATAAGTACAGTGACTGAGTCACACCACACAAAAACAAAAGTTTTAGACTTTAGAAAAACAGACTTTTCTAAAATTAGAATATGTGTAAAGGAGTCATTATCAGACTGGAGCAGTTTAAATGGAGTCCAAGACACATGGGATTATTTAAAAGTTGCATTGCTGAAGTAAACAGTAAATTTCATTAGGCTTGTCAGTAAAAGCAAACTATTTAAGAAACACTGTGGTGTTATGGGCAAATGCAAATATTACAAGTTTTAGAATGAAATTTTGTATTTCTTAAACTGTGTACTTTGTCTTTAAGAGATATTGCAAACTGACAAGGTGTTAGAAATGGAACATATTGTTTTTCATAACGGTTTCTTTAAGCAATAACCTCAGTGCATATTATGTTTGCGCCATTTTGTCCCAGACGAATTACAATAACAATAATGCAAAAACAAGCTTCAAGGCTATACTATGACTCTTTCAGTACACAATATACTGTGGTAACCCCAAGTTAATGGAACTTCCCCAAATCCGTGAATCTCCCACGACTGTGCACTTACGTCTTAGTATAAACAACAGATAAGCTATTCAGACTTTAAGATGCCATCTGGACCTAAGTCAGGAAAATTTCCATGACGCATACACCCTTTAGTTATGGCCTTGTATTTTTGCCAAGGTAAGGGAGGTCCTAAAATAGAAAAAAGTAAAGAAGTTACTTTTTCATATATGAACTACGGTAACCCTAAAATGGAGACACCTAAGGTATAAATAGGTGTATTTTTAAATGTTAAGACAGAGGAGAGACTTGGAGACAGACGCTGCTCCATCTTAAAATGACAGAGAGGCTGACATGATGACATGTTCAGAAGGGTATGTTAACCTATTAATGATATTTGCAAGCATTTAGTTTAATCTTATAAATTCTGCTATAATGGATTTTATATGTCTATATTTATATTTTTATATAATAAATATCTAAAAGACAAAACTATTGCTTCCAAGACAATCCTTATTTTATATTGTATTCTCAATTATTTATATATGTAAATAGAGGATCTCTTACTAACTATATAAAATTGTGGCTAAGATATCTGTATGGTTAGCCCTGCTAAGTTCTATGCTTTAAGGCATTATAGTGGTAAATAAGGGAACCAGCCGTGGTTACAGTGGTACTTCTCAGATGTGGCCAATATAGTAAAAAACTAAAAGTTAGCATTTAGTCATTATAAAAAAATAAAACCAGCGTGAGGAAAATGCGGAATTTGACGGCGCTCTATAAATAATATAATAATAATAATAATAATAATAATAATAATAATATTAGACAGAAAGAGGCTAAGCAAGTTATACAGAAGAGAAAATAGCACAGTCAGTAAAAATATGGGACAAAACATTTTTAGATACATAAATGAGAAAAGGAAAGTAAAACAATGATTAGTTAAATTAAAAACAAAAGAATGAATGTATGTAGAAGAGGATAAAGGTCTAGCTGACTGCCTCAATTAATATTTTGCTCAGTATTTACAGATGAAAATGAAGGAAAGGAACCTCAGTTGGGAAAAAAGGACAAATGAGTCACTTGTTTCATGTGAGTTTACAGAGGAAGAGGTTCTATTTCAACTGTCAAAAGTAAAGACAAATAAGTCAATGGGACCTGATGTAATACACCCAAAGTTATTAAAATAGCTTAGTGGTGTACTAGCAAAACCATTAATAGATTTATTTAACCAATCATTGTTAACAGGAGTAGTCCCAGAAGATTGGACGTTAGCGAATGTTGTGCCCATTCACAAGAAAGGTAGTAGGGAGGAGTCGGGCAACTATAGGCCAGTAAGCCTTACTTCAGTAGAGTGGAAAGTAAAGAAACCATGTTAAAGGATAGGATTGTTGAAGATCTAAAATCACATGGATTTCAAGATCAGAGACAACATGGGTTTACTTCAGGGAGATCATGCCAAGCTAATCTTATGGATTTTTTTTGATTGGGTAACTAAAATAATAGATCAGGGTGGTGCATTAGACATTGCTTACCTAGATTTCATAGTCAATGGAGTATATTCGAAGCATGGTCTCTTCACCAGTGGGGTACCTCAGGGATCTGTACTTGGGCCCATTCTCTTTAATATTTTTATTAGTGACATTGCAGAAGGTCTTGAGGGTAAGGTATGTATTTTTGCTGATGAAACTAAGATATGTAACAGGGTTAATGTTCCAGGAGGGATAATATAAAGGGCAAATGGTTTTGGTAAACAAACTAGAAAAAGGGTCAGAATTGTGGCAGTTGACATTTAATGTGGGTAAGTGCAAGATAATGCATCTTGGATGTAAAAACCCAAGGGCAAAGTACAGAATATTTGATAGAGTCCTAACCTCAACATCTGAGGACCGGGGTAATTATTTCAGATGGCTTAAAGGTAGGCAGACAATGTAATATAGCAGCAGGAAATGCTAGCCAAATGCTTGGTTGTATAGGGAGAAGTATTACATAGAAACATAGAAACATATTAGCAGTAGAAAGAGGGAAATGCTCATGCCATTGTACAGAACACTGGTGAGACCTCACTTGGAGTATTGTACGCAGTACTGGAGACCGTATCTCCAGAAGGATATTCTTACTTTAGAGAGAGTTCAGAGAAGGGCTACTAAACTGGTTCATGGATTGCAGGATAAAACTTACCAAGAAAGGGTAAAGGATCTTAACATGTATAGCTTGGAGGAAAGACGAGACAGGGGGGATATTATAAAAACATTGAAATACATAAAGGGAATCAACACATTAAAGGAGGAGACTATATTTAAAAGAAGAAAAACTACCGCAACAGGACATAGTCTTAAATTAGAGGGGCAAAGGTTTAAAAATAATATCAGGGGAGCGTGATGAAGCAGGGTGTGGAAGTGAGGACGTTGCGTGTGCATGGCTGAGGTGCGAGGGGAGTCTGAATTAGACAGAGAGTGGCGTCTTCAAGAGTTCTCTGTTCAATTAGTGACGGGTGAGAGGCAAGCAGAACGCAGAGGAGTCTTACCACAACTGGGGAGCCCTGACAGACGATCTACACAGCTATCTAGAAAGAAATTCCAAGATTTAACAGTACAACTACGGAAAAATAATATACCGTATAGATGGGGATTTCCCACAAAATTAATAGTCCCACATAAGGGAAGGACTTTAATTATGACAGATCCAGCAGGAGATCTGGGAAAATTAGGAATAATTTAAACTAAAGAAATTTAAATTATTATTTTTTATTTAATTTTTTTCTTCTCCCCACCCTTCCCTCTCCGGTCTTATGTTATGATATATCCTATATTTAAGGATTTAACACATATCAAAATATAATAGAAATTGAATTGAAAGAAAACACATGAAGCACGTGGAAGAAATATAAATGAGAATAATTAGTACATACATTTTGATTCACAAAACTAAAGAGATAAAAAAAGAGGGACGAGGTAAATACAATTAGCAAGTTCCACATCCCTAAGGGGATTAATATTTTAGCACTAAGAAATATGTAGATACACTATAAAAAAATAATACTTAAGTTAATTTTTTTTTGGTTTGTTACTTAGTAACAGGAGATGACTGTATATTCATTCACATGAGAAGTAGATGAAGAAACAGGGACAATAAGAGTTACAGAGAGATGAGACATTAAATGATGGTTAACGTTAGAGGTGATAAATGGTAATACAATTTTTTTTTAATTAAAGAGAAATAAACAGGGACAGTAGTATAAAGAAAAGGGAAAGGAAAATAAATGGAGGATTATGGATGGAGTAGGGTAGGGAAGGAAGATCAAGGAAAAAGAAGCGGAGACAGCTCTATATATTTGTGTATTTATTTATTTTTCTCTCTTTCGCCTCTCCCCTCTAGCCACGCCGACGACTGTGTTCTAGCTAATAATTTGTTAGTGGGATAGCTAATGTAAGAAAGGGATTCTGTCCTCTTTTTAGAGGTTCAAGGCCATTACTATGTAGTTATGTGTGTACTGAGATTGAGTGGGGGAGAAATGGGTGGAGGGATTCGTCAGATAGGCGAATGGACTATAAAGGATCAGGTTGGGTGATTGATAATGGTTAGGGTTATGTCTATTATGTCCAGGGCCTAAATACACCTCAGAAAAGAGGTTATTTATACAAAACAATCAGGAAAAACAAAATAGATGCATGTTTTATCCAAGAAACACACTGGCAGAAAACCCAATGTTGGAAATTTACTAGATTTCCAATATTATTTACATCACATTTCAATAAAAAGAAGAAAGAACTTATCTTGGGAAAAAAAAAAGATAAAGAGGGCAAATGTCGTATTGTAATATGCAAACTAAATGATGAAATATATACTATGGTAAACATATATGCACCAAACATCTATTCTCTTAAATTTTTCAAATCTATTTTAAATGAAATCAAGAAAATTTTAAAAAAGGAACCTTACTAATAGCAGGAGATATGAATGTAACACCAGATGCAAAAATGGATAGAACTCTATGCATAAAAAATAAAGACTATAGTCGTAAAGCAAGTAATCATAAAGACTATAGTCGTAAAGCAAGACCAAATCATTCTGGGATGTCCTGATAGAATAGGATTTGTTTGATGTTTGGAGAGTACAACACCCAAATATTAAGGCCTATTCATATTTTTCTCAAGTCCATAAAACGTACTCAAGGATAGATATCTACTTAACAAATTCTCTTAAAAATTCTTTCATCGATAACATAACATGGTCAGATCATAACACTTAAGATAAAACAAAAGCTGGACAAACATGGCAGGACATCTTGGAGGATGAATGATACTATTCAAGAGTCAGAATATGGTTTAAAATACTTAAAAGATGAAGCAGATAATTTATAAGAAAATAATGATAATAACAAAGTATCTTATAGTACTCTTTGGTGTACATACAAATGCTTTATGCATGGGAATCTTATTAAAATAGGCTCAGAATTTAAAAAGCGGGAAAAATCGAATGGATTTTTATATAGAACTAGCTAGATTAGAAGGTCTTAATAAAAAGACTTTAATATATTAAGATTGAATAGAATTAAAGAAATTCAAACAGAAATCAAAGTCAAATTAGCAAATAAAGTAAATAATGCAATTATAAGATTAAAACAACAATAAGCTACAATTTTAAAAAAGACAATGTTACGGCTCTCCCGGCATAAAGGGGTTAAACCACCATTTAGTAGAGTTTCCCCTTTTGTGGAGGTATAGGTACAGCTACTGTAGAACCGCAACTCCCGAACAGTATACCCAGCAGTACTCCAAACTCCCGAACGGTAATCTCACGAATAGCTTCTAACAGACGAATACACACAGCATTCAAGCGGTTTACATTCCCAGCAATCAGTCTCTAACCATGAGACCAAGCTCCGTATTGAGGGTAAAACAGGATTCTGTTTTTTTTTAGGGTTACCTGCCCGGTATTTATGCAGGTCTCCCACCTGGTGGACACTCCCCTAGGGGACCAGATGGAAGACTGTAACACAGACAGACATGTATCACATTTAGACACACAGAAGTAAAACATCCCCACAATGCATCCTAATTTCCCTCCCTCTATCATGGAGATAATTGGGAAGTAATCCAATTATCTCCCAGGACAGAGGCAAATCGCCATTATACACGTGGGGACACAGAGACAGTAAAATACATTAAAGCATATAATATTACATTTACTACACCAACCCCATACATGTCACATATCCCCAGATAGCTTAGATCTGAGCGCACATAACCACTGAATTGCCATGGAGCTAAAGTCTTTAATTACACGAATAGGCTCCATGGCATAGCTATCTGGGTTAAAACATTCACTTAAGTAAAGTCCCGATCAATCCAGCGTTCGTTTAAACAACCGAAATAGAAGCAGGGAAGGCTGGAGGCTCAGCGGTGCCTGCACGTAAATGTATCCGCTTTTAGTGCACTGATTCTGGGCTGAGCACTGCTGGCCGTCCGGGGAGCTCCATGACACCGCCACCGGGTGGCGGCTATGTGTAACCGCGACCACCCAGTACAGTCAATTAAGCTGCGGTTATCCGCAGTTACTGGGTGGTCAATTGATGGCACACGCTGGCTTCCCGGTGGTCGCGCCTTCGTGCGGCTTTCGGTAGTTTGACAGGAGAATAAACTATTATACTGGGCTGATTTCCCGACTTTAAACAAATTAGAAATTGAAAATAAAATAATTGTTTATATTTTTTATAATTTTAGAAAAAGAAAGTACCCCCTTGCGGGGATAAAGTAAGTGTGTCCAGATCGTATCTCAGTAGGGGGTAACCCTTGTATTATATACAGTAGGACAGTAAAGGTAGTGTATGCCTAAGACCCAAGGTCTAGGTAACACAAGTAAGATACGGATCTCATAAGCCTGCTAAAATTAATAATCTTTAATAAGGTATACTTAATCATGAACAAATAAAACAACAAAATGTGGATACTTAAAATAAAAAATCACCCAAAAACTGTGCAAGAGGAGATTGAAATGGGCTCAGGGAGTAATGGATGAGATATCAACTTAGGCAAAAGTGCTCTAGATGTATACTCATTCCTGGGGAATACAATTGGGAGGTACCACTGTACACTTAACTACCCGGCTGAATTTGTAACAGAGCCAAACCCTTAACACTGGACTGCAGAAGTGTGTATTCGTATGGAGGTATAGAGCCAAAGAGCTCTTAACAATATAACACTTCAAGATATAGCAACAGGTAATGTTAGATACTTGCTTAGAGGTCACAGGTGGATCTTATGGCCGTCACAAAGTAACATAAGAGGGTACTGCAACTTAAAATAGTGCAGAAAAATACATATGGTCACACCTTTGTAGCTAAATACAGGGTAGTAACATAAAGCACTAGGTGGATAGTATAGATGTGGGATACTTAGATGTTCCCCTATTGAATATAAACAGACTCAACACTACTTAAAACTAACCTCAGTGCTGTATGCACTGACTGGTGGTTAGTGTAGATATGGGATACTTGTGTGTTCCCCTGTTGAATATAAACGAACTCAATACTTCTAGGAACTATCCACAGTGCTGTATGCACTGATTTGTCAAAGCAAGGCTAGTAAAGTCGTATAACACTCTTAGTCTATTAGCTGAAAGCCAACAGTTAGTAGTAATAATAGTACAGCTCCCATATTCCCTCCAAAAAAGATCTCCAAACAGGCCCCAGCTCCTCTTGTCCTAATACAACACCCCTAACATAGTGAAGTGAAAAATCGTGAGAAAACTGTGATTATAAAATCATCTAAATTCTCTGCATGTCTGCCTAACGCGTTTCGGCGCTGTACAAAGCGCCTTTCTCAAAGGCTGTCATTATGTTATGTTACTACCCTGTATTTAGCTACAAAGGTGTGACCATATGTATTTTTCTGCACTATTTTAAGTTGCAGTACCCTCTTATGTTACTTTGTGACGGCCATAAGATCCACCTGTGACCTCTAAGCAAGTATCTAACATTACCTGTTGCTATATCTTGAAGTGTTATATTGTTAAGAGCTCTTTGGCTCTATACCTCCATACGAATACACACTTCTGCAGTCCAGTGTTAAGGGTTTGGCTCTGTTACAAATTCAGCCGGGTAGTTAAGTGTACAGTGGTACCTCCCAATTGTATTCCCCAGGAATGAGTATACATCTAGAGCACTTTTGCCTAAGTTGATATCTCATCCATTACTCCCTGAGCCCATTTCAATCTCCTCTTGCACAGTTTTTGGGTGATTTTTTATTTTAAGTATCCACATTTTGTTGTTTTATTTGTTCATGATTAAGTATACCTTATTAAAGATTATTAATTTTAGCAGGCTTATGAGATCCGTATCTTACTTGTGTTACCTAGACCTTGGGTCTTAGGCATACACTACCTTTACTATTTTTTATAATTTGCAGAATTAGAAAAAAATTATAATCAGGGTTTAATGAACAAGTAACAACAAAATCACCTATAGAAATATTGCAGATATATATTGAGGATATTAATATAAAAAATGGAAGGAGAACCTTGGCTGATATAATAAATACAGATTTGCATGTAAAATTATTTCAACAGATTCATACAAAAAATAGAAGGGCTTGATAAAGAACAATTTTCATATCTTCGAATCAAACACTTGACACAAACTAACCCTATTTACAATACTTCAGATAAAGACCGTCTGTTGGAAATAGAACATAAAAGGAATATGATCTCAAAAATGAATACGGTTATACATAAAAGGTATAATAAGGATAAAATTAAATCAATGGTGAAATGGAAAAATGAAATAGGTAGTGAATTTTCATTGGATCAGTAGATGGAAACTTTTGTTTGCTTAAGAAGGCAATACATTGCATATGTTTATATGAATTACAGATTAAATTGGTTCATAGGTGGTATATGGTTCCAGCTAAAGTAGCAAAATGTCACTCTCTTACTGACTCAGTTTGTTGGAGATGTCTCAGTAATGAGGGAACACAAAAACATATTTGATGGGATTGTCATATTCTTAATCCATTGAAGCAAATAGTATCTGGCAAAATTAATATGATTTTAAAAACTTCAATTAATATTTCTCCTCAATTGTTTTTGTTACATATGGAAATACCTAGCAAAAGTAAATCTTTAAAACTGTTTACTGTTCATATATTAATGGCAACTAAAATCTGCAGAGCAAGATATTGGAGATCAGTAAATACCCCCTCATGGAGAGAGGTGGAATTCCATATAGGATATCGGTAGTTAATGGAGGAACAAGTCTATAGAAATCTTGATCTAGTAGATTTATATGCAAAAATTTGGGAACCCTGGACAATAAATGTAGCCGCTAACCAATAAGAAAATGTTTACCAATAGGATATTTTGGTCCCTTATGGATAGAAAAAAAAAGATGGAAAAAGATAAACAAAAGTGAAAAGAGAATAATTATGGCATTCCATCCCCTACTGACACCTTGCCGGGCCTCGGAATGGTGTGTAATATGTATGTGTAGTCCGTCACCGTTTTATAAGTACGTCTTCAGGGGAAGTACAGATATATTTAGATAATAGTAATACTATTATTATATATTTTATGTTTATTTTGTTCGTTTTTTCCTTCCCTTGCTACTGATATCGATATTATAGTATTATAGAAATATTATATCGATACTTCCTGTAGAAATCTCATCCTTTTTTTTTTTTTTTTATTAAATAAATATTTTTTAAAAAGGATAAAAATATAATAGAGAATATAACAAATTGTGAATTTGTATCTTCTTCGATATCCGGAGTTAATAGAGAACATTTAATAGATATATACCTTTCTGATGTTTAAATAATAATAATAAAAATAAAAAAAAATAATAATAATAATATCAGGAAGTATTACTTTACTGAGGGGTTAGTGGATGCATGGAATAGCCTTCCAGACACAGTGAAGGAGTTTAAGCATGCATGGGAGAGGCATAAGGCTATCCTAGCTTTAAGATAAGGCCAGAAACTAAGGAAAGTATTTAGAAAATTGGACAGATTAGTTGGGCCGAATGGTTCTTATATGCTGTCACATTCTATGTTTCTATAAGGTGTTCTATTTTATTTTATCACTTGTCATTTTACAGATTAGAACCACCGTATCAGATGATCTATACAATCCACCATACAGCCCTCCACAGTAAGCCTTTAGTTCCTGCATAACCTGTTACTTTGTGGGAATGTCTGTAGGTGCTTTATCAAACTGACATAAAAAAGGAAGGACCACTCAAGGAAATCCAGGTTTAGGAGCTTCTTATCTGCTAAATTACCACATTCAGCAGTCAATCCTCCAAGCTCAGTACTTGGTAGGCTCATAAGACTCGTCCAGAGATTAGTGCTAATTCAGGAAACTCAAGTTCTACCTTTAATTTCAATGCCATTTTTTTAAATTGAAACAAAATGACACCCTATTTTGTTTATAATGTGAAAGACTTAGGACTTGTTTCCATGCTTGTCAAAAAAAATCAGCCATTAAGCTTAATAAACACCAACTGCTGGTAGAAGATTGGGTCTAAAAATATACCGAGATATTTCCATGGTCAACTTTTACATTTCATTTCTGCATGTAACTCACATCTGTCTCCAGTGATACCAAACACCTCTTAACATGTAAAATTTCACAAATTGGATTTTCATCAGGAAAAAAGTACATTTTTCAGTTCATTACCATAGCAACTGCACCAGGACACTATAAAAGTAGGATCAGCGAATAAGCACTTCACAGGTAATTGGCTCAAGAAGTGTCTCTTAGTGTTCCCATACACGGAAAACGACATACTCCATATTTAAAGACAAGCATTACCGCTTAAATGTACGTAAATACAAAATAAATATATTTTTGAATGCAGGATGTATTGAGAGTTTAAACTTATTAATTTGTCTTTATTTCCTTTCTTGAGGGAGGCAGGCATAATTTTTAGTCAGATATCAACATGTAATACGTTTTACCATTTACTTTGAAAACCAGGTGCTACTGAGTCTTAAAGAGACTCTCCGCTCACCATAACAACTTAACCGATAGGAAGCTGTTATGGTGCCTCTAGGCCCCTTGGCGCATTTGTACCTTTAGGGGTTAAACCATTCTCGAACGGTATAAGCCAAAGATTGCCTTCAGTGCTAAACTACATGTCCCCCAGGCAGAATCCAGCTTCTAAATCCCAGTAACAGGAAGTGCAGAATGCCAACGGGCAGGGGCGCCGCTAATTGGCTTAGAATAGCCAGTTGACAGTCTAAAGGAATAAGTAGCTACCAATTGATAAAAAAAGAAACATACCTTTTTTTAGTTAAGAGTGCGCCCAGGGGCCTCTTGCCACCATAACAATTTCATTTAGACCAATGTGGTTGTGGTTACCATTTTTTTCCTTTAAATACCAGTTAATCTTTATAGGAGACATTAACTCTTGCTTTTTTGTCATTTCTGACTTGTCGCTTAATGGTTGCAACAAGCACAAAAATGAGCCCTTTATATTGTAAAAGATAAACAGGGCAAGATCTTAATAGGGGAATCTTTGTCTTTACTTAATAAGTTATTTATGTATCGATCGCTGTTGATTTATACATTTATCACACGCAATGTTTAGTCTTCAGGTTTGTCTAAAGAAAACTCAAATACAAACAGCGTTAATCGAAGCATGTTTACAGCTTCAAGTGTTTCCTATTGCACATAGCCAGGCTCTAGTTGTTAAAACTGAGGCCACGTCAAATAAATGTTATGCTTAAAATAGCAGCCAAATAAAATATCACTCACTTTGTTAAGTAGTTTATTCGGTAAATGTTATTATACGCACTAGCTCATTACTGCATGTGATACAGTTTGTTTGCTTGCCCTTTGTGAGTGCCTAATAAAAACTTGTCTAAGATACTTATGTTCATGCAGTACTCAAATTGACAAATATTTCAAAAACATATTGTCATATTTGCATCTGTGAGTCAAAGATACAACTTTTCTTTTTTTATTTTTAAAAACGCTCATGATATGTTGGCTATACATGCTCTATAATGATGAATAATCCTATCACTTTTGCTTATCTTTACACAAAAGTGAAATAATATCAATGCAACTGCTGGTATATTGTCTGAAAAATAAAGCAGGGAATCCTAGTTTTGGGCAAACCATTAAAATTGATTGACAGGAATAGGTGGATGGTGTCTGAAGACTCTCTGCACCATATATTTTATACTTATTGTATATCCTTAGCTTTCACATTTTCCTGATGGTGTTGAAACTGAATGTAATTTTTTTGTTACACTGGATTATTTTAATTGCACATAATTTAGCTAGTTTTCAGGCTAACAAAAGTGTCAACTTAAATTGAGCATTTAACAACCTTTCTAAAACAAACAAGCAGCACAGAAAACAAACACTTTAAAGGCGCTGGCTGTTTTACTGTGTTTATATTGCTTGTGCTAAGGACTGCTTTGTGAGAAAACAGGGGGCTGGCTACACTCACCTAAACATGCATAGATAGGGTGCTGCTGGGAGCCAATTTATAAAATAAAAAAAAAAGAAGAAAATCCAGCGCACTCCATTATCCTCTAAACAACAACGTCCGTGCTGACAAATTTAGTTCGTTTTTTTTTTTTTTTGTCTTTTTAAAAACACCTAATCTAGGCAAAAAATAATGGGGGTTTAGTTCCATTATATGATCATACATTGCATAAGCCTGCCATAACCTCAATGTACCCCATCTTTGGCAGGTCCTACACTGCCAGCCTAGTGTCTGCTTCATGAGCTACTTGGGGGAAAAAAAATCCATCTAGAGTTCTCTGCAGTACAAGGCTAAATAGGGCCCTGGGATGAGGCACCTGTGACAGGCAGGGGTGCAAGACCAAGGAGTTGGCTAGACTCCCAAATATATATATATATATATATATATATATATATATATATATATATATATATATATATATATATATATATATATATATATATAAAAAAATATATATTTGCCAAAATATATTTCTATATATATATAGAAAGTAAGAATCAGGAGCACTCGCTTGGATTTTTCAACAGTGGATAAAGTGTTTAATCACAACTTCAACATCAACGTTTCGACCCTTCAGGGTCTTTATCAAGATAGTGATAATGCACATAACATACAAATATATACACAAAAGTAAGTGGTTAACTTACCCCACCTGTGTGAAGTGATTCCGGAAGTGCAATTAGCCGGGCGGAGTGTGTGTGGAAAGATGAGAACGTCCGCATCATGACGTTCATGCGTGCGTGCGCGATGACGTGCGTGCGTGCGTGATGACGTGCGTGCGTGAAAACGTGCCCCCCCGCGTGATGACATCATCACGAGAGTAATACCACATAACCATGGTAACAACACAATCCCAGTGTGGCTACCCATACCAAGGAGGAACAAATTAAAAGAATTCTATATACAACTAGAGAGGGAAGAAGATATATAGACATGTACAGCCATACCATAAATTAAGACCCACAATGGTAACTAAGTAAGCAAACCCAAAGGAAGTGTGGACATAGGGTGAATGTGTGTACTGTATCCAACCCAATATATGGGAAAGTAAGTCCTAAAATAATAGGATCTAAACCAGGAAAATGCAATAAAGCAAGTGCCCATGAGACAACATGGAATATATGTGCACATATAAGTGTGGAAGAAATGTAAGAAATCTGACAAAAGTGTGTGTATAAATCTGAAAGTGAGATCTAGAATGTGTGAACCATAAGAAGGAGGGATAAGCCCTACCCTGCAGGTGAGCCAATGTGTGTGAGAGCAAAGAAAAGAGGAAGGAAACGGACCAAAAAGAAATAAAGAAAAGTAAAGAAATGAGCCAATGAAGATACCTCCATCCCCATAGCAAATACAAGAAACCCAATGAAAACACATAACAACATAAACAAGTCTGCATCCCCAGGTTAAATAATCTATAGCTGTAACCAATTGGTTATAGATTATTTAACCTGGGGATGCAGACTTGTTTATGTTGTTATGTGTTTTCATTGGGTTTCTTGTATTTGCTATGGGGATGGAGGTATCTTCATTGGCTCATTTCTTTACTTTTCTTTATTTCTTTTTGGTCCGTTTCCTTCCTCTTTTCTTTGCTCTCACACACATTGGCTCACCTGCAGGCAGTGGTGTATCCTGGTTTTGTGCTGCCCTAGGCAGGACAAAACTCAGGCGCCCCTCCTCCCCCCGCGCCACCCCCACCCAACCTTTCCCCCCGCCCCGCATTCTAAATACACACACATTCACTGACAGATACGCATACACTAGCTAACAGAAACACACACACACACTAACAGACTCACTCACACTCAGTAACAGACAAACACACTCACTAGCAGACACACACTCACTAACATACACACACACTCACAGGCAAACACACACTAACAGACACACACACACTAACAGACACAAACACTAACAGACACACACACTGGCACACACACTAACAGACACAAACACTAGCAGACACACACACTGACACACACACACTAACAGACACAAACACTAACAGACACACACACTGACACACACACACTAACAGACACACACACACACTAACAGACACACACACTAACAGACACAGACACACACTCACCCACATTAACACATTTTTTTTAAATTTATTTTTAACACATTTGTTTTTTTTATTTGTTTTTAACACGTTTTTTTTTATTTATAACACATTTTTTTAAATTTATTTTTAACACATTTTTTTAAATTTATTTTTAACATTTATTTTTTTATTTTTTTTTACTACATTTTTTTTATTTATTTAACACCCCCCCGCCCCCCCCAGCCTCCTTACCTTTGGGAATGCTGGGGAGGGGGGGGGTCTCTTCCTCCCTGGTGGTCCAGTGGCTGCCGGGCGGGCGGGCGATCGGCCGGCCGGCCGGCTGGCGAGGGAGCACTCCCCCTGACCTGTCTGCTCAGCTCCCTCGCGCGCCTCAGAGTGAGGCTGGGAGCCGGAATATGACGTCATATTCCGGCTCCGCCTCCCAGCCTCACTCTGCGGCTGGCGAGGGAGCTGAGCAGACAGGTCAGGGGGAGTGCTCCCTCGCCAGCCGGCCGGCCGGCCGATCGCCCGCCCGGCAGTGCCGCCCAGCAGCCCATCAGTCCATCCGGCATGTCTGTTAGCTGCAAGGCTAACAAGACATTTGCCTTGGGCATTTTGGGGGCGGCTTTTTTTGCCCCTGGAAAATGCCGCCCAAGGCAAATGCCTTGTTTGCCTCGCGGCTAATACGCCCCTGCCTGCAGGGTAGGGCTTATCCCTCCTTCTTATGGTTCACACATTCTAGATCTCACTTTCAGATTTATACACACACTTTTGTCAGATTTCTTACATTTCTTCCACACTTATATGTGCACATATATTCCATGTTGTCTCATGGGCACTTGCTTTATTGCATTTTCCTGGTTTAGATCCTATTATTTTAGGACTTACTTTCCCATATATTGGGTTGGATACAGTACACACATTCACCCTATGTCCACACTTCCTTTGGGTTTGCTTACTTAGTTACCATTGTGGGTCTTAATTTATGGTATGGCTGTACATGTCTATATATCTTCTTCCCTCTCTAGTTGTATATAGAATTCTTTTAATTTGTTCCTCCTTGGTATGGGTAGCCACACTGGGATTGTGTTGTTACCATGGTTATGTGGTATTACTCTCGTGATGATGTCATCACGCGGGGGGGCACGTTTTCACGCACGCACGTCATCACGCACGCACGCACGTCATCGCGCACGCACGCATGAACGTCATGATGCGGACGTTCTCATCTTTCCACACACACTCCGCCCGGCTAATTGCACTTCCGGAATCACTTCACACAGGTGGGGTAAGTTAACCACTTACTTTTGTGTATATATTTGTATGTTATGTGCATTATCACTATCTTGATAAAGACCCTGAAGGGTCGAAACGTTGATGTTGAAGTTGTGATTAAACACTTTATCCACTGTTGAAAAATCCAAGCGAGTGCTCCTGATTCTTACTTTCTATCTACTGGCCTGGAGGCACCCTGGTAATATACATTGCATATATGTTGCTTTGGGGTTGAGTGCCAGAGTCTGGACTAAATATATATATATATATATATATATATATATATATATATATATATATATATATAAGAAAACAGGAGGCTGGCTGCACTTACCTGAACATGCATAAATAGGGTGCTGCTGGGAGCCAATTTATACAATAAGAAAAGAAAGTCCAGCGCACTCCATTATCCCCTAAACAGCAACTTCAGTTGCTGACAGATTTTGTTTTGTTTTTTTAAACACCTAATCCAGGCAACAAATAATGGGGGTTTAACCCCTTAAGACCGCAGGACGTCCTATGCCGTCCTTATTTTTGTGGCTCTAAACGCCGCAGGACGGCATAGAACGTCCTGCGATCTTTTGTACTTACCCGGTCGGCGGCGATCCCACGCCGGCGATCGCGGTATGGGGGACTTACCTGGGAGCCCAGGGAGTCCCCCTCTGTCCTCTTCGGCCCCCCAGGGCCATGTGATCGCGAGGTCCTTGCGAGGACCCCGCGATCACATGGACGGCATAGCCATCCATGTCAATGCCAGCAGGGGGAGTGCCTGTAATGACAGGTACTCCCCCTGCTGTCTGAAAAAAATAAAAAACATGTTAAAACAGTGTAAAAATAAGATTATATATACTTAGATCATATATATATTTATTATATATGTGATCTAAGTATATATATATATATATATATATATATATATATACACACATATACACAAATACATATAAATATACATACACTGTCTACGTGTATTTTAATATTAATATATACATAATTATATATATATATATATATATATATATTAATATCAAAATACACGTACAATGATATTGATTAAATATGTATATATAATTTTCATTATATATATATTTATATATAATAAAAAATAAATAAATATATAAATATGTTAAAAAATAAAATTACAAAAATAATAAAAAATAAATAGATAAAAAATATATAAACATGCGTAATTTCGTTCTAACTGTATTTTAAAATTAATATATATATATTGATATCAAAAATACATGTAGAACGAAATAATATATATCTATATACATAAGTATATACGTATATATCACTATATATATACCTATATATAAATAAAAATAATAAAAAATGATATACATATATATATATATATACACACATATATATATATATACACACATATATATATATAATAATTCTACGTATATATTTATGTAATAATTTTACATAATTAGGTCATTTTATTAATTACAATTTGCAGGACCTGCCTGACAACCCAGGCCGAAAGTTCAGGGAATTCAATTTTCTAGCACTATATTTAACCCTGTAACTTTCCAAGACACCATAAAACCTGTACATGGGGGGTACTGTTTTACTCGGAAGACTTCACTGAACACAAATATTAGTGTTTCAAAACAGTGAAATATATTACAACAACGATATCGTCAGTGACAGTGACATCTTTTGCATTTTTCACACACACAAATGGCACTTACACTGACGATATAATTGTTGTGATACAATTTACTGTTTTGAAACACTAATATTTGGGTTCAGCGAAGTTTCCTGAGTATAACAGTACCCCTCATGTACAGGTTTTATGGTGTTTTCAAAAGTTACAGAGTCAAATCTAAGGTTTGCGTTTCAGTTTTTTCATATTAAAATTCGCCAGGTTGCCTTTGAGACCGTATGGTAGCCCAGGAATGAAAATTATCCCCATGATGGCATACCATTTGCAATAGTAGACAACCCAGGGTATTGCAAATAGGGTATGTTCAGTTTTTTTTAGTAGCCACTTAGTCACAAACACTGGCCAAAATTTGCGTTCAAATTAGTTTTTTGCATTTTCAAATATTAACACTAACGTTGGCCTGTGTTTGTGACCAAGTGGCTACTAAAAAAGACTGGACATACTCCATTTGCAATACCTTGGGTTGTCTACTTTTGCAAATGGTATGCCATCATGGGGGTAATTCTTATTCCTGGGCTACCATATGGTCTCAAAGGCAACGTAACCAATTTGACGAATTTCAATGTGAAAAAACTGAAATATGTAGCACGCTATATTTGACCCTGTAACTTCCCAAAACACCATAAAACCTGTACATAGGGGGTACTGTTTTACACGTGAGACATCGCTGAATACAAATATGTGTATTGTATTGCAGTAAAAGCAAACAGTATTTTGACATTCACAGTTAAAATGTCACGTAGAACTAAAACAATTTTAAAAATTCTTATTTTCTCCCATTTTTTTTATATTTTTTTCATATTAAATTATGTTCCATACCTAATATTTGATGTTAAACGAAAGCCCTGTTTTCCATGAATAAAATGATATATAATAAGTGTGGGTGCATTTAATATGAAAGAGGTGAATTATGGTTGGACAGACATATAGCCCAAATGCCAGGTTTTGTTTAAGTTTTTTTTGGATCACAACTTGTACATTTGGCTGCGGTCTTATGGGGTTAATAACATTATATGATCATACATTCTTCTTTCTTTCTTCTCTTCTCTTCTCTTATTTTTTTTAAAGACTGCTATGTGAACAGAAAAATTCTATCCAAAAATGCACAATGGACCAAATATAATTTGGCAGTTTGCATAGCTCTGTGTAGTTAGGTGACACACTGAGACTAAGTCATGTGCATCTTTGTATATAAATATGATAAATAGAATAATAACAATAAAATAAAATTATATAAAATAAAAGAGACACAGGACATCATTTATATAATACACCATGTGTTTTTTATTTTTGTCTGAGCGATTCTGATTAGATATAGATCATATGGGGTGCTTATTAAACTAAATTACTTATGATATATGCAATTTATTGACTGATCATTTCTATTGCAGTTAATATTGAGTTGTATTTTGATTAATTTGTTGATATTATTAACCTTACTATGGCCTGTACAATTTGGTTTTCTCTCTTTTCACCATTATGTATATTGACATATATTGTGTTGTTTATTCATTGTTTATGCTTTTAGATATTTTTTTTTAATAGTTTTCTTCAATAAATAATATTTGAAAAACAATAAAATATTCATTGTGATTGGATAACCCTATATAGGATCAGTAATTACTTACCTCCCAACAATTAATTATAGAAAATGGGACTGAAGAGGAAGGATATTTAAGAGAATGTCTCTCTGGACGACTAGCTAGTAAGCTTAGTTTATTGGATTTCAAGCAAGCTATACTAGAAGCAGGGGGAAAGGTGTGGGCGATGAATAATTTCTTATTTCCTTTTCTCCATCATTCACACATCGCTGTGTGATTCGCTGGTTAGTTTTTTTCAGTGCTACAATTCAGATTATATATAGGTTTTTTTCCACGCCATAACTATTTTTCGCCCCTTGTGACAGGGCTGTAGTGGCAGTATTGTTACCTGATACATTGTATCCATCTAGTTGCTCAATTCAGATTAGTGTTCAACTACACAGTAGATAGACCTCCTCTGTTATAATTTTTCTCTACAGTTTTTTCCAGAGTAGCCAATTATTTGCTACTTTTTCACCCCATCAGATTCCGTTTTTGGTTACTGACAGTGGGTGTTGTATGTAGGGTTTATTGAGGTACTGCAACTGTAAAGGAACTTTATTGCGGTATTAGTACCACTGAGAGACATATCATACATGGTGGGGGGATATTCTGCTCTACTTAATATCCTCTAGGTGACTCCCTTAGGATATTTATCCCCATCCAGCACGATCTCTCTGTTTTATATCCTCCTATATATATATTTTATTTTGTTTTGTTTTCCTATTATAGGCATTAGTATATTATAACAGCAACAATTAAAGGTTATGTTTTATTCTCTGTATATATGTATAGGTATCCACTAGGGGGCGCCCTATTTTTTCTGACCCACCAGGTCTGCTTTTCTATTTATATACTTATGTAAGGGTTATCCCCTGGTTTGGTCGCCCCTGGACACACACTCAGTTGGTTCCCTTTTGGGTATCCAACTTACTTTTTCTCTTTATTACCATTAGTTATCCAACTGGGTATGTGCCAGGACGAACCAGTGGCCCAACACGCAGAATTAAGTAAAACACGTAACAAATACAAACAGTAACAATATATTACCGGGCCTTAGAATGGGCAGAATTAACGTAAGAGAATAAACAGTCACAAGTCGAGGTCAGGAATACAGAACGGAACAAATACAGAAAGAACAAAGCCAAAGGGTCTGGGATACCAGAAATGTGGGAAGTCAAGCCAAGCCAAGATCAAAAACCAAAAATCGGAATCAGGAACGCGCTCTCGGATAACCAACAAGATGGAAAACATGACAGGGCACCGAACAACTGCAGGTTTGGGTTTAAATAACCCAGAAAATCCTGCCATTGGCACCCAAAAATATGCGTGCATGGCGAAAACGTGATGCCGCACGCACGTTCACATCCACGTCACTATTGACATCATTGTGGGCGGCGTTATTAATTAGCGCTGTCTTGCAGCGGCCTGGCATCCCTCGTAACACTGGACCTGGCCGCCGATCCACAAGCTGCATGGAGGGCGAAGCTCTGGGGGTGAGGTGAATAACCTCTCCCTCCTTTGGTGCGACCGCGCCAATCAGGCGCGGCCAAACTGTGGTGCCGATCGGGCAGTGTGATAGTGTGTGCATATAGCATAATTGCTCTCATATAGTCAGATATGTCACCTAAGGACAGCTCACTTTGTGATTTCACTAACCTTTTTGTGTTTACTAATACTGGACAAAAGTTAAAAAAAATCAGTATGCAAAATCATTGATTTCCATCATTGGGTCTCTCCTACAAGATCTTAAAGTTTTCAGGAAAGAAGTGAGCCAAGAATATCTGATGTTACAGGGCCGTAATTACATGCCAGGTGCATATCTGCACAGAATTCTACAGTACTCTGCTTCTCCCCCCTGCTTCTAATGCATTGTGAAGGTACGCAAGGGTGCACAAATGCATGCTGTGTTAAAAATAATGTTAGAAGTGGTTGTACTAAATATGTTTTTTTAAATATTCAATTATATAATTTTTCAGCTGTAGGGTAATACCTTCTTGATTCAAGGATACATCTGACTGCCCTTCTGGGGGAATTGTTTTCCTAGTTTGTTGCAAAATTGGAAGTGCTGCAAACATGTTTAATTTTTTACTTTCTTTTGGATCAACAGCAAAAAACAAATGTGAGGAAGATTGAACTTGATGGACACGTCTCTTTTATCACTGACTCCCTCACAAGGTCCAATCAAATGCTTCATAGAGAATCCTTTGACTGGACCATTGTCTCCGGCTCAAAGTGCATGCTGGGTTTTAGCAGGTATTAACAAGGTGATATTTTCTGTTATTTTCAAATATTACATTAACATTTTTTTAGTGAAGTACAGGAAATTACTCCATTTCCTATGTAAGTAATCTAAGTAATCTCGATAGACTTTTTTTTTTTTTTTTTTAAACATGGCGGCTGATAAAATGACGATCGAACAAAGTCTGACCCCACAACAAAGGCTGCATCACGGCACCATGCAGCGACTAGATGCAATCTTTAGCAACTTTTGGAATCGGCTATGGGCGCGACAACAAGAAGCCCGGATCACGCAGTACAATCGGCAGCTAGAGGGGGAGCGGAGCCGCGAACACCGGGAGGTAAGGGGTAAGCCCTTGGGCACAGTGACAGAACACCCACCTGGGCTGAAGGCCAAATGGGCGCAAGCCCAAAAGCATCATCCACACCAACAGAGGCTCAAACACCGCAAGACGAAGCATGCCACCAGACCCTCCGGTTCTGGTGGAGGAAACTTGGTCTTTATTAAGCGCCGAGTTTGTGGTCAACGGATGCAGGCCTACCCACCAGCCTGGGGCAAAAAGGACACCTTCACAAACACCTGTGCTTCAGCAGCCTCCCGCGGACCACTGGCGGGCACTGAAAGTCTCCCAGCGGAAGGCATCGGTTAGAAGAGACACTGCCAGAGGCTCACAGAGCTCTCATCGCTCCAGTTGAGAGCAGGCATTGCAGCTAAGTCTCTAAAAAGAGCAGAACAACTCAGATTCAAGGGCAGATTACTCCAATTTACTTAATAACTGTTACAGCAAGTTGTATAGCACAATGTTATATTCATTTTGGTTTGCCACCACCTTATCATATTGTTTTCCGCACTGTTTATTACTATAACTTAACATTGCTGTCGCGCCGGGGCTCTGGACCGCAGTGATTTACGAACCTAGGAGCAGCCAGCTTAGACCCAGGATGCGAGGTGACACGGCGTAAAGGCATAGAAGGGCCTTAGACCATATTTGCTTGCACGATACACTCCTGTACATAATAGGGCGCGCTTAACAAGTCACGAGACCTCCTTCACTTCAGCGACTCATCTAGCTTAATGGGGTACGGCACGCCAGCATAAGATGCCTAACCTCACCAGCAACGAGTACCCAGTGGCACTCACCCGCTAAAAGCACCAAGGCGTCCCACAACCCAAGCGCGCTAAAAAAGTGTAGCATATGTCACACTGTGTAATGCTCATGCTGCTCTGAATGACCAGACAGTGTGAATTGCTTGCACATATATACCTACGACTTTACCCAGCCATGTTATATAAGCCTGTTTTAAAGATATTAAAAAAATGTGCATCTGTTCACCTGTTAACCCCAAATGTACAAACAATGTTTATGAACCTGTTTATTGCTGTTGGGGTACTTCAAACCTACTGTAAAGCTATCATGCACTACAAAAAAAAATAAAAAAAATATGTACCAGTCAATCTTGTAGCATAAACTGCTTTTCCTTATTGACATATGTGTAATAAAATAAAAAATAACTAATAATCAGTAATTTTATCGTATCTAATGGTGTCTATATTTTATTGAACAATGTTTTTTCTGTAGGTACCTGGAATGTAATTTTAAGTAACTTTGCATTCAGTCAGGTATGTAAAGCGGTCTCTTGCTCTCCTTCCCTGTTTGAAGAATTTCCCCAACACCAACCTCATTCACCCCGTGGATCCCACATGTTCACACTTCACACATCGCATTCCTTTTTAACAATTTATTTAAAAATAATAATTTTACAATAAACATAGAGTTTTGCTGCATTATTCTGTCCTGAGGGGAAGGGTTTGCTGAAAGGTAAAATGTTCTGATAGTTTATGTTTAGCCTCATTTTCAGCTGATCATTATTCTCTGAATTGTGTATTCAGTTTCGGTTGAATTGTAGTTTGGCTGAGTTTAGGCTGATCGACGGTTGGGCCAAATTCCATATATTCCAAGAGTCATACGGATTTGTAACTGCGAAAACAGCGAGCACGATGGATGAGCTTGTTCGATTTCTTTGGATTCTGAGTCCTACCCATTGCACACACACACAAAAAAAAAAATAGATAAGAAAAAAATGTGATTGATGGTTAGGGGGCTACCACTAAATGTTGATTTTATTCATAGATCAAATAAGATGTGACCAACAGAAAGGGAAAAAAGGAGGAGCAGCAAAAAAAAAAAAATATTTGTTTATATGCCTCATTAAATCAATTGCATACTAATGTTGCCAATTATTATATAACATACTGTCAATCTTATAAAAATTGTACTAATATATCTGTGATACATTTGCATGTGAACTACTAATTTAATATATTTACTCGATAAACACAAGTATAATTTAGTTAAAAACTAATTTTATTGGGTAAGACTGAAACTTCTTGATATATTTACAGATTACCTTGCTATGGGGAAAAAAAGAGTTAAATTAGTGTTAACAAATAAATATAGAAATATTCAATGTTTAGATACATTGTCTACACAATGTTCTGTTCATTGGTATTATGTCAAGTAGGTCCATAGCTGAAAATCGCTACAAAGATACATGCATACCATACTGACTGTTAATATAGCACTAATACACAAAGTCCTTCAGTGCCCTCTATAGGTGATAAATGAAAATGTTGCACAAATAAGCCAAGCACGGCAGTTCTATCTACATTACAAGTGAGTCATCAAACTCTGCTGGAGTAATGTTGAACCTTTGCTCACATCCCTCTTGGATTTTGGTTGAAGTTAAACCAAAAGGGTCTCTGCTACCAGTAACGGAACCAAGTGGCTGTGACTCACCCTCTACCGAGCAGTTACTCACACATTCCCAGAATGTCACATATTTTGGATGAAGAACACAGCAAGTGTTTCCAACAGTAATAGAAGAAAATAGCATTTTAACAGAGTGTTAAACTGTTTTTGATTCATTGTACAAGTGCACAATTACAACAATCGGAGCTTTGAAATACATTAAGGTCTTTGATTGTATTAAAGTGTAAGAGTAGATATGTTACTTTATGCTATGGAGCTAATACATTTGGAAAGGGAGATGTAGTTTGACCCAACTCATATAAAGCTCTGCCAAATATTGTTACTAATCACAAACACATTAAAGAGACTCTAGAACATACAAGTAAGACAGTAACATTTTACAAAGTTGTCAGCTTACACAATATGTAACTTTCTATTTGTCTTTTGAAGAAAACTGGCAATGGTAATTTCAAGTCTGCTTTTTTATCTGCTTGACCTATTCTTTTTTTTTTTTTTTGACAATCTCATTTTTATTGAAAGGTTTTAGTACAGTAGTTACAAGTAATAAAGTATACATATAGGGTAAGCCGAATTAGTTATAGACATGTGTACCAAGTAAGGGTAGAGACATTGGTGAAACATACTGTGATCGCTTGGGTTACTGTATTGTATCAAAGCCTGCGTCCCTGTTAGTTTTCTCCCCCCCCCCCCCTTTGACAATCGACAATCTTTATTTTTATTTTCATACTTAAGTAGTCATACACGGTCTTGTGTTTGTCGGTTGCAGGGCCATTTGGTCAAAATGGTATGGTAAAACATTGAATCAAATTACTTCTCATGTGCACATTTCCAGACATGTCTAGCTAGCATTGTTGAAGTGCTATTGCTATGCCATTTATACATTGTGTAGCTATTCATTAACATTTTCTCAGAGGCTTGCTACTTTCTCCTGCACCGCTGGTTTTGAGAAATGATTGTAGCTTTGTGTAAGTGTTGTCTCTTGTTTTATGAGACTTTCTAATCCACATGCTTGATAGCTAGTCACCCGCCCCTCTTCTGTGTGGCCCTATTGTGCGCTACTGCAGTATGGGGTTACCTTTCGGTACTACAGGTTTCTCGGGGCCCAAGAGTGTGCATTTATGCTTCCCCTATGCTCACGTTGTGTATTGTAGGGTAGTCCCTTGTCATGGGATAGGGGCGAGTTGTCGTTCTCGGTTGTGACTGTCTGATCCTGTCCTCTTATGCCAGGGGTACCCCTCCCCCCTCCTCCCTCCCCCCCCCCGCGTCTATGTCCAGTGTTTTTCTTCCAGATTTAAATTATCGGTTGTGTGGGCTATCGGATCCGTTTTGCCTCCCATCACCAGCCTATAGGTCTCCCTTGTGGTGTTAGTGTGTTTTGGGTTGACCGCTAATTTGTTTGTTTTGTGTATCAGAGGCCTTTGGTTTTTCCCTCCGCACTCTCTCCCTTGCAGGTTCCATCAACACGGTTCAACGTATATAGGGGGATAAGGGCAGAGAGGGGGGGGGGGGGAGTGGACACAGAAGAGAGGAGAAAGAGAAGAAAGAGAGAAAAGGAGAAGAAGAAGGAAGAAAAAAAAAAGAGAATGGTGGGTTCCCCCCGTCCCCCCAGGCCCGCCGCCCCTCCCCCCCGGCCGCACCCAGGGTCCGGCACCCTCACGTCCCATTGCGCGAGAGAAAATCCATCCACGGGGTCCATGTCTGCATGTATTTGTCTACCGTCCCTTTCATGGTCGCTGTGAGGGTCTCCATCCCGTGTATGTCCTCCACCTTGTCCATCCATTGTTGGATGGTTGGTGTCCGTGTAGTCCGCCAGTTGATTGGGATCAGTAATTTGGCTGCATTTAAAAGGTGTTTCATGAGTGTCTTTTTATATCTCGATATGGGCATCTCCGTGTGGTGGAGGAGCCTCTGGAGCGGTCGAAGTTGGACATCAGAGTCTAGGATGGCTTTGATCTGGTCATGGACTTGGCTCCAGAACAGGGCTATTTTTCTACATGCCCACCATATATGGATGTCTGATCCAGTCTCCTCTCCGCATCCTCAGCAGGTGTTGGGTGCATCCGCGTTCATTCTGTGTATCCTCTCGGTTGTTCTGTACCACCCAGTCAGTAGCTTGTAATTAAGTCCCTGTTGTTTGGAGCTCATTGCGCTTTGGTGTGTTAGTATATGGATTTTCATCCACTGTGGTTCCGTGAGAGGGACGCCGGTGGCTTCCTCCCATCGTGCCATACACCTTGCTGGCCCGGGTCGGACTGCAGCTTGGAGTAGTGCGTAGATCATAGAGATGCCTCTGGCTTTGTGTGTTCTAGCTTGGCAGAGTTCCTCGAACTGTGTGAGTGGTCTGTGGAACAGGCGCCTCCCATTGTGTGACATGTAGTAAGCTTTAACCTGAAGGTAGCATAGTCTTTCTATGCCCGTCGGGGTTCTGTCCTGTATTAGTCCCGGTAGCGGTTTCAGCTCATCATTTGTGCACCATTGTCGCATGTGTGGCTGATCCGTCGTCCCAAATGTCCCGATGTCCCGCGGCGTGAGTCCTCCTGCGATTTCAGGGTTATAGGTGAGTGGAGTCAGCGGTCCAGGTGTCGTGGTTAGGGAGAATTTGGTGCTAATGAGGTTCCAGGTTCGCAGCGTCGCCCCGATAAATGGGTGAGTCCATGTACGCGGGCTCCTCAGATGACCATTCAACCATATTGTGGCCGGTATATTCCCCTCCGCCTGAGCTCGCTCCATAAGTATCCATTTCTTGCACGTCCTTGGGACATGCCAGTCCACTATGCGGAGCAGGTGCATCGCTCGATAGTAGGTCAGGGGAAGTCCCACTCCCCCTTGAGCCTTCGGTTGGTGTAGCAGCGTTCGTTTGAGTCTGGGGGCTCGGGCCTGCCAGATAAAGCCGGAGATGGCTGTATCCATGTGTCGAAAGAATGTCACAGGTATATTTATCGGTATGGTTTGGAAGAGGTATAGTACGCGCGGCAGTAGGTGCA
Organism: Pelobates fuscus; assembly: GCF_036172605.1. NCBI lineage: Eukaryota > Metazoa > Chordata > Amphibia > Anura > Pelobatidae > Pelobates > Pelobates fuscus. Next base: position 86,404,111 of record NC_086327.1, on the reverse strand, counting down.
TCTTAATTGCGTTCATCCTTCCAAACCATGACACGCACAGGCCAGACCATCTTGTTAGATCGTTTTTCAGTGTGAGCATCATCGTGGCGAAGTTGTGGGCGTAGAGTTGCGAGAGGTCCGCGGTGAGCCAAATGCCCAGGTACTTTAGCTTTGTCCGGCACCACGAGAATGAGAATTGGGATTCCAAGTGTGTCACATTCATTTCTGCCATGGAGAGGGGCATAGCTTCTGATTTTTCCGTGTTCAGTTTCATGTTGGATATCCGCCCATATTCTGCAAAGGCTCTCAGCAAGTTTGGCAGGGAGACCAGGGGGTTGCTGATGAAGAATAGCATATCATCGGCATAAGCTGCCACCTTATGGATCGTTCCCTTCAGGGCGAATCCCTCTATTCCCCCATCCCGTCTGACCGCCCCCAGGAATGGTTCCAGGGAAAGGGCAAACAGGAGAGGGGAAAGCAGGCAGCCCTGCCTCGTACCATTATGTATGTGGATTGGCGCGGATAGAGCTCCATTGACCCGTATTCTAGCCGTAGGGATCGTATATAATGAGGATATCCATGTTCTCATTTGGGGGCCAAAACCCATCACCTGTAGCGTCGCCATCATATATCCCCAATCTACCCTATCGAACGCTTTTTCTGCGTCGGTGGAGAGTAATACGAGCTTCTGGTCCTTACTTGTGGCCACGTGGATGACATTAAGGGTGCAGATGGTATTGTCTCTCGCTTCCCTTCCCGGTATAAAGCCCACTTGATCCGAGTCCACCAACTCCGGGAGGACCCCACATACTCGTGTAGCCAGAACCTTCGTAAAGAGCTTCAGGTCTGCGTTCAGTAACGATATTGGCCTATAACTGGCGCAATTGGCCAGGTCTTTGCCTTCATTGGGTAGTACTGCTGTTGTTGCCATGAGAGAGTCTCTCGGAAACTTTCCCCCTTCTAGGAGAGAGTTAAGTCCTGTTAATAGTTTGAGGAGTAGCACCTCTCCTAATTCCTTTATGCATTTGATGGGTAGTCCGTCCGGGCCTGGAGCCTTATTAAGTTTAGCGCCCTTCAGCGCCACCTGGAGCTCCTCTATCGAGATGGGAGCCTCTAGTGCTTCTTCTGTGTCTCGGCTCAGTGTTTTAGTAATGTGTTCTTGGAGGTAGTCCATGATCTGTCGCTCTCTGCGGCGGATGGAATCAGGAGAGGTTTCCGTGGGCAGATTGTAAAGGGCGTGGTAGTATTCCCGGAATGATTCAGTAATTTTATCCGGGAGTTGGGTTACTGTCTGCTCCCTAGTTTTAAGTTTGGAGATGTGGCACAACCGTTGCTTCTTCTGTAACATGCGTGCCAAGAGCCGGCCGCATTTATTGGAATATTCATAGAAAAATCGGTGAGACTTTCGGCTAGTATGTTGGAGCTTTTGGTGTAGGATATCGCGAAGAGCCTTCCGGGCTTTCAGCAGAGTTGCATAGTCGTTATCCGTTTGCGTGGACTTATGAGCCGCCTCTAGTTCCGAGATTCGTCTGGTGAGCTGCTCCATGCACCGTCGTTGCTCCTTCTTACGTTGGGTGCACAATTTAATGAGGTGCCCCCTCACTACACACTTATGGGTCTCCCACAAAGTCAGGGCTGGCATGATTTCGTCTTCGTTTTCGGCAAAGAACAAGGTCAGTACTGAATGGATCTCCACGACAGTTGGGACATCTGCTAGGACCGACTCATTCATCCTCCAATGGCGTTCTCTGGGTATGTGCAGAGGAGAGTCTATAATCATTAGTATGGGATGGTGGTCAGACCACCCAAGCGGTCGAATCTCGGCTGACACAAGCAGGGACAGGGATTCCTGGGCCATAAGGATATAGTCCAGTCTGCTGTATCGTTTGTGGACTGTGGAGTAGTAGGTATAATCCCTGTCGCTCGGGTGAAGAGCTCTCCAACAGTCAACCAAGACCGCTCCGCGTAAGGTCTCTTTGATGTCTTGCAAACTTTGTCATGGGAAGGAGCTAACTCCCCTAGATGTGTCCACTCGCGGTTCTAGTGCGACATTCAGGTCTCCCGCTACCAGTAGTAGTCCTTCTCGGAATTGTTCGAGTTTAAGCAGCGTTTTCTTGAGGAATCTATGCTGTCTGGTATTGGGGGCATACATGCTTGCTAGTGTGTATGTAGTACCTGTGATGGAGCCTTTAACGAAGAGAAAGCGTCCCATGGGATCAGCCAATTGCCCCGTACATTCAAATGGTACCGTGTTCGCTATCAAGATTGCGACCCGGGATCTCTTGGCAGTCGGGTGGCTTGCAAAGAATCCCTGGGGGTACCTCGAGTCCCTCAGCCGCGCTCCCACATCCCCCCTGATATGGGTTTCCTGTAGGAACGCAACCGATGCCTCTTTCTGCCCACAGGGAGCGCAGCAGTTGAGACCTCTGTTCAGGCGTGTTTAGGCCTCGCACATTGTTTGACCAGAGCCGGAGGGGTGCCGGGGCAAACCCAGACCCCGTAGCCTTCGGCCAGTGCGGTGGAGGGGGAGGCGGGGCGGCCATCCCGGGGAGAGGGAAGGAGGCACCAAGCTCTCAGTGCAATAGGTGCGATGGGGGAGAAGAGAGGGAGGAGAAGAGTGGGGGAGAAGAAAAAAGAAAGAGGAGGGGGGGTCCCTAAATATAGGGTTTAAATAGGATCCCACTTATGGGGTCCACTATGACTTGACACCTGTGGCTGGGGCGTTGAGCGGTATACTCTGTGGAGAGCTACCTACCTGCCACCTCACCAGTGCAAAATGGGCGTCCGTCAGGGGGGTATCGGGCCTTGACTGCACCCGTACAGGACCGGGCGCAGGGTTTGCGCGGTCCACCTGTTTGTGATTCCCAGGTGTAGTGTTTGGTCTCACGTCAAAGTGTATCCATATCTCGGGGGTTTGTGTGTGTTTTTTATGTTCCACGTTTCCCGTCCCCCAGGCCTGGGCTGCAATGGTGATACCGGAGGCAAAAAGAGTCCTGGAACTGTGTAGTAGTCTGATTTGTGATGGCAATTGTGGCGTTACGTCGGTCGTCGGCCGAGTGGGCTGGGAGCTTTGCGGGGTGGACAGCTATTCTCATCTGGGTCGATCTGATTAGGGCTCCCTAGGGGTCAACTCTGTATAAATCTACACATAGACACCTATGTTCTATTTCCTCCCTTTTTTTTCCTCCTCTCTTTTTTCCCTCTCTTTTTTTCCCATCTCTCTCCTTTCCTCCCCCCCTCCCTATCCCCCCCTCCCCCTCCCTCCATCCCCTCCTCTAGCTATCTCTCCCCCTCTACCCCACCCTCTCCGTCCCTCCTCCCCCCTCTCTCCTCCTCTCATCAGGTCTCCACCCCCCTAATCGGCTACTGGGCTTGCATGATCCCTAAATTGTGGGTGTCTCCCATCCCTACGTTACCCCTAGGTTGTGTGTGACTCTGTTGCTCTGCGTCCCTAGTGGTTGGATCAAGTACCTATGCCAATGGTGTACACCTTACTTCAATGCAATACATTTCGGCTTTCTCATTTCAGCATTAGTACTCATCTCCCCGTCTCATATTCCTCCCTCCCAAAGTCCAAGGTCCCCCCCATGTGATGTCCTCCAATGACGATGCAGCTGTCGGGACTGCGGCTTGTGGAGTGCTGGTGTTCTGACAGCCGTCGCTAAGTCCCGTAGCTCCGTGGGGGGTTGGTTAGGTACTGTGCGGCACCAGGTCCCCGTTGCTAGTATGAGCTTAGGCGGCAGGTCTGGCCATGCCCCTCCGAGCTAGGCCTGAGCTGCGTATCCAAGGCTTTAGCCTGTTCCCCTCCCCACCTCATTGTGAGAACCCACCCTGGTGTGGCACCTCCGTGTGTCCCCGTTCCTTGAGCATTTCCCCGTCAGAGGTGACACCCCTGTGTCCTTAAGCTCCTGGGGTAGGTAACTGCGCGTGGGAGCTTTGCGGCTTCGAGTGCCGGGGTCTGAGCCTCAGATTGCGCACAGTTAGTTCCTTCACTTATGCTGCCTGTCCCATGTCCCACCCCAAGTGTCCTGGTTATGCCTGTGAAGCCCTCCCCCCCACCTAGTATGAGAATTGCCCCTCAGACCGACATGGTTGCGTGCGGTGCTATTCTTCCGGGCCGTCCGGCCCTCCTCGTCTGCGTGGCGGCGCACTCCTCCTGGTTGAGGTGTCAGTCTCTCGCAGCGGAGCCAGGGGGTCCCATCTAGTAGCAATTGCCTCTTCTAGGATCCAGTTCTGGACCCGGATTGATGGCAGTTGGAGGGTTCTCAGGAGCCCAGGTATCTCTTCAGGCCAACGTGCTGTCACCCACGAATTGCCATGTTTAGCTTGGATGCTGAACGGAAAGCCCCAGCGGTATGGGATCCTCCATTCTCTCAGGGCGCTGGTCACTGGGCGTAGTGCTCGCCTGGCGTCGAGTGTCAAGCCAGAGAGGTCCTGAAAAAGACACCTCTGCGCCGTGGAACAGGATGGAGGGTGTCCCTCTTGCGACGGCCATGATTTTTTCCTTTAGGTTGAAGAGGTGGAAACAGCAGATCACATCTCTGGGGTTGCCATCTTGTCTCGGTGGCCTCAGGGTTCTGTGTGCGCGTTCAAGCTTGATGTCCTCAGGTGCTTCTGCTCCCAGGATCTGTTTAAATAGGGCAGCTAGCGTGGTCTGTATGGGATCTGTGTCTCCCTCAGGTAGGCCGCGTATGCGAATATTGTGGCGGCGGCTCCTATTTTCTAAATCATCCACCTGCCTGCGGAGGGTAATCAGCATATTGCCCTGCCTGGTCACTGCTATCTCTGTCGCCCTATGCTGCTGCTCGCTGTCTTGGGCCGCCGTCTCCACTTCTTCCACCCTCTGCTCCAACATAGTAAGGTCAGAGCGCAAGCCCGCCATTTCTTCTCTGAAGGTGGCACGCAGTTCTTGAACTAGGGTGCCCCTGTCTGCTTTAGACATCATTTGCTGGGATATCTGTGCGAGCTCTGTTCTGATGTGAGAGAGAGCTCCTGCATAGTCACCTCCTGATAGGGATTCCCCCATACTCTCCGATCCCGGAGAGGCCAGCGCCATCTTGTCTGCAGGGAGGGAGTCCCTCAGCTCCGCCGGCGTCGCGAGGAAATCATCCATCGGGCTGGTATTCCTCCTCGGGGAGTTTGTTGGCTGCGTCCCCGGTACCGACGGCTTCTTGTTCCGGACCATTGCGCTCCAGGTATGTGCTGATTAAGGCTTGTTTTTTCGGCCTGGGGTGCGGAGCTCCTTTACCGTGCGTCCTGCACCATGCTCGTCCAGGCCACGCCCCCTGCTTGACCTATTCTAATGCAATCCACCCATAGTCATGTAGGGCCAAAAAACAAAATCTGCTGATCTAAGTCATATGGAACTGACCATGATAGCCACATTAATAATTTGTGGCCATTGAGTAGTCTTCGTTGTAAGTTAACTAGTAAACATTAATTGTTAAGGTGAGGTTATGTAACGACAACACTAAAGAGTTGGTGATATAAAAAGGTAGTTATGGTGCCAGGACAGCCAATTGACTCCACTGAGCTAAGCAGGGTTCACTGGCTGAGAGTGTAAAGTCCATCTTCAACCGATGCCTCGCCTCAGATATGCCATGTATATGCCGGGTGGGCTTGGGGGATTAGCTGCGGAGCTGTAGTGAGGCAGGTGTTCTCCACAGCCAGGGCCGCCATCAGGGCATGACAACCATAACAGTTGTCATGGGCCCGGTGGCCCTGGGGGGCCCGGCCGCCCGGGCCCCACGTGTGGGGCCCATCGGGTGGCCCACACACTTAGGGCCACCCGATGAGTCCCCTCCTTCAGGGGCCCGGTCAGCGCTATGGCCGTTGTATAGCGCGACTGGGCCCCTTTAAAAAAAAAAAAAAAACAGCCGCAAGTGCTGCTGGGAGGAAGTGCTCACTTCCTCCCAGCTCACTCCGCGCGGGAGGAGCGCGCCCGCCCGCCCGCCCAGCTGTAAAGAGGGAGAGCCCAGCAATGAAGAGGGAGCAGCGCCGACTCCCATCATCCCCAGCCACCCTCCTGCAAAGAAAAGGTAAGAGACAGGAGGGTGGCTGGAAAATGAGCTGTGTGTGTGCATGTATGTATGTATGTGTGTCTGTCTGTCTGTCTGCATGTATGTGTCTGTCTGTATGTATGCATGTATGTGTATGTATGTCTGTGTGTCTGTCTGTATGTATGTATGTGTATGTCTGTCTGTGTCTGTATGCATGTTTGTGTATGTCTGTCTGTATGCATGTCTGTGTCTGTATGCATGTATGTGTATGTCTGTATGTATGTCTGTGTGTCTGTATGCATGTTTGTGTATGTCTGTCTGTATGCATGTCTGTGTCTGTATGCATGTATGTGTATGTCTGTATGCATGTCTGTGTGTCTGTATGCATGTATGTGTATGTCTGTATGTATGTATGTGTGTCTGAATGTATGTCTGTCTGTATGCATGTATGTGTATGTCTGTATGCATGTCTGTGTGTCTGTATGCATGTCTGTATGCATGTCTGTGTATGTCTGTATGTATGTATGTGTATGTCTGTATGCATGTATGTCTGTCTGAATGTATGTATGTCTGTCTGAATGTATGTCTGTCTGAATGTATGTCTGTCTGAATGTATGTCTGTCTGTCTGTCTGTATGTGTATGTCTGTATGCATGTATGTCTGTGTGTCTGGATGCATGTATGTGTATGTATGTCTGTCTGGATGCATGTATGTCTATCTGTCTGGATGCATGCATGTATGCGTGTATGTCTGTCTGTATGCATGTATGTCTGTGTGTCTGGATGCATGTATGTGTATGTATGTCTGTCTGTGTATGTATGTCTGTCTGCATGCATGTATGTCTGTCCGTATGTCTATGTATGTATGTATATGTATGTATGTATGTATGTCTGGATGCATGTATGTCTACGTATGTATGTCTGCCTATGTATGTTTGTGTATGTCTGTATGTATGCATACATGTATGTCTGTATGCATGTATGTCTGTATGTATGTCTATGTATGTGTGTCTGTATGTCATTATATATGTATATATGTATGTCAGTATGAATGTATGTCTGCATATTATTATGAACGTAGGTCTGTGTGTATGTGTGTATGGATGTCTGTATGCATGTATGTCTGTCAGTATGTCTGTATATATGCATGTATGTCAGTCTGTATGTCTGTATGCCATTATGAATGTATGTGTGTATGGATGTCAGTGTCTGTATGTATGAGTGTGTGTATGTATGTATGTATGTTGGTGTCTGTATGTGTGTGTGTATGTATATGTCACTATGTATGCCTGTGTGTATGTCTCAGTATGTGTGTGTCAGTATGTATGCCTGTATGCGTGTATGTCTGTTTCAGTATGTGTGTCTGTTAGTATGTATCAGTGTGTGCGTTTGTGTCTGTGTGTGGACCCAGTGAGCGGTATTTGGAGGCGGGCCCCAGGGGGCCCAGACCCTGAGCTGAGTTAGGGGCCCCAAAATTTCTGGTGGCGGCCCTGTCCACAGCTCCAGGTCTGCGTGAAGGCCGCATCTCTGTACCACTGACTTAAAGTGCGCAAAGTTCCAGTCCTCCACATCCTAGGGAAAGGGGAAGGGCCGTGGTGGTTTTGGACCGCCATCTGTATATGATCCTCTGCTTGCGTGGTTGATACAGTGGGGAAATCCCCTTTGTGGTTTTCGGCCTACATAGCTCAGTAAAGTGGGAATGTACTGCTTTTGTTTGAGGCCCTCCACCATTCTGCCGCTCGTTTCTCCGATCACCCCCCGGAGACTGCATCTGAGTCGCTGCTAGCTTAGCTTCCAAAGTAGCCCAGAAGGCATGGAAGTGTGCGTCCAAATTCTGTATAAATTTCTCCACATAGTCGTTTGGGTCTTGGCAGCTGTTAAATGTACCCTTGTTGTAGGCAGCTGTCAGCAATCTTGTGGACAGAGGCACGGTCCACCATGTAGTAAAGGTGGCAGTTAATCCGCTCAACAACAGCACTGGTGTGAGTGTGGGATTGGGATGACCCCCACCGGTCCAAAGGGGGTGAAACGGGTCGATAGGGCAACCCTGCATGGGCACACGGAACTGGAGAGTGGCCATCTCTCCTGCCCGAAAGCTTCACTAGGACCCACTGGAAGCACCAGAAAAATCAATGGAGAGCACCCTGTTAGCACTTTCCAGGGTGTCTCCACTGGCTCCAGGGTCAGGTAAGTCTCATAAGGTGGATTGGCGTGCTGACAGTTGTTTTTATGGGGGCTTATATTGGAGTTCTCAGAGAGCACGTCCAGCCGCCATGCGGTGCAGGCCCGGCCCGCATGTTTTTGGTTAGCTGAGTTTTCTGCCCCCTCTTACCTTTGACCTGAGGGACTGTGATCTCCATGGCCTGGTGGTTATGACTCTGTTTCCGGGTGGTTCAGTGGGGGGCAGCAATCATGGCCCTGCACCCTGGATGCTCCGTGGAGCTGTGATCATGCTCTTGCTTCCAGGTGGTCTAGTGGGATAGTGGTCATAGCTACCTGCAGGGTGGATAAGGGAGATCTTATCATCTAGTTGCCAGCACATGTAGTGGGTGTATTAGGGTGTGCCTGGACACACCTAGTACTTCCCATCCGCACACTTTTGGGTGGGAGGTAAATATTTTATTAACTTGCATGCAATGTTTCATCCAAGCGAATCAGCCTGACTACTCTTCTATTACATCATAGAAAGATGTGAAATAAGTCAAATTACAGACTATTTATGTATTTAAAAACCATTCGATCCTGCTGGAAATTGAGGCTTGGCAACAGAACTTAGTTTGATAAAGTTATGTAGGTTATTAAATCGTTTTAGCTCTAAAAGCTGAGATTATGCATATAAGTAAAGACATTTGAAAAAACAACAACATAAGAAATCACTTAGATTGACTTTTTTTAAATAGGCACATTGGGCTAGATTATAAAGTAAAAAGAAAATTACTTAAGTAAAAACTCCTGCAACCTATCACCCCTAATACCACAATGCAAAATATTGGTATGTTCATGTGTGGATTTACTTCAATTATGAATATAAGCAACAATCCCCATTGGTATTATCACTACCTGAGACTTTATCACCATCAGTAATCACAGGTATTATTATATCACATTATGTTTATTGGATATTTGTTGAAATTTAGCTTACACTAATAACATTCAGATTACCATAGATATGAGGACTGCCACTAGTAAGTAGTCAACAGGTTTCATCAGAATGCCAAAGAAGGCTAAAAGTATACTCCAAGCATCATTTAGCAAACAGTCTGCCAACTTACCGGGTGTCCACTGTTGCTGGTCACATTCTCCAGGAGAGCCAGAAGCTCTCTGCTCTGAGCTTGCCAAGTGCTGCAGGGTAGACTTGGAGATTTGTTTCAGGCCAAACTAGTGATTGGAAATTCAGATTTCTGAGCTGCCATGTGCCAGAATCTCTGCACAAGTCAAAACATGGAAATTAAGGTGGAATGGAAAAGAGGCTAGTGTTAAACAATCTAGAATTCCAATCAGATTTTTCCAGACACGTTTGCTGCATCTACTGAGGGAGACAAACAAGCAATGATACTTTATGTTTTAACCTTGTTTGTGCTTGTTTAAACAATACACAATCATTTATAAACCACATTTATTATAATAAGAAAAACAATCCACCATCATAAATGTTAAATCCTAATCCACAGAAGAAATGGAGGGAAGGTAAAAAAAAAAAAAAGGTCATGGCACTACTGCTGATGCTGCATTGCCCAATCCAGCATCAGGAGTAGTGCCATGACCTTTGAGAGCCTGAATACCTCTTCCTCAGGCATGTGGACTGCCTCCACCACCTCCACCACTGCATCTACAACCCCCTCAAACTTGTGAGGGAGCTTGTGATCTGCACCTCAGGCATATGCAGATTCCTTTGTGTGCTCCCTCGCAGTTCCAAACCAGAAGAAGCTTTTTCAGCGATCTCTACCACCTACCCTATTAGTAGTATTCAGACTCAGGATTGTGGGATTAGCTGGATGTCCACTTTACCCAGTTCACAACTCAGGGTGCAATTGGATTTTTCTCAGCTTTTTCACACTGCCATAACTTGTGCTACTGCTTCCACTGGCAATGCAGCTCATTTTAACACAGTTAGGTCAAGCGTTTCAACTTTAATGTTTTATGGGGCTCAAAGCAAAAGACTGGAGAAACCAGTATACCTGTTTTCATTGCTAGGGTTACCCCCTTTTTCTTGTATTCTCCGCAAAGAAGCAACTAAGGGAGAGCTCAGACTTTGTCTGTGCCATGAGTGCTGCTGTAGTGAAGGGGTAGAACAGGGCACCCAAGTAGTTTCTGGAATGTCTGGTCGTGGTGGTTGTGAGAAATCTCTTGATGATGATATTGTTCTTTACCCCACCACTCCAGACATTTTTTTAAGTCTGTCCCAAGAATATATTGACTATGATAGAGAGAAAAGTCTGAAGGAGTGGCAGCAGTCCACTATATTCTGTACCTACTGTGCACTTACCACTTTGTCTAAGTCCATCTCAAGCTGCAGTAGAATCGCCTTATTTATTAGAAACAGTTGGAGCATCATCTTCAATCTCCAATCCATTATTTAACCAATTGCTAATGTAGAGGATAGAGTTACAATACCTTACAGTAATGCAAATTCACCCACATCTTCATAAGCCACAAGGCCAGGCTGGTTCAAGGGAGTGGGCAGTAAAAGAAATAACCTTGCTTTGCAACAGAGAAATGCTGAGTGGACAATGCATTCAACCTTGAAGTGGGTGGCCTACAGAAGTAGAAACCACACTGGATTGTAAGCCGGTGAGGTATTGTATATGCCGGTGAGGTAAATTCCCTGACTACAAATCCTGTTCAAAAACTGCAAGGTCACAGGTTCAAATCATGACATAGTCAACTCAGCCCTTCATCCTTCTGAGGTCAATACAATGAGTACCATCAATTGGGTAATAATAATGTCTATTACTATTCAGCTGCTGATTTGGGTAATAATAATGTCTATTACTATTCAGCTGCTGATTTAGTTAATTCCAAGAGCGTGTGGTGAAAAGTCCTTTGAGTCCCACTGGGATAAAGGTGCTATATAAATACTAGTTATATTATTATGTATAATGGTGTAGAGATTTTTCTTCTGAAACTTATTAAGACCTTTGCTGCAGTATCTGTGTGCAGTATAGTCAGTATAGACCTGGATATTTAAGGAATATTTCCAGCTTCCAAACAAGAAACTACGCCACCAAGAATCCAGGCTGATCCATGGGCAAAGCAGAGTCTTACCAATTAATATAAATATACTTTTTTTATGCTCTTGGGGTACTGTGTAAGAAAATTGCATATTTCAAGCCGCAGTAATTAAAATATAGCCCTGGATAATTAATTTTTCAGCATACACTGTTGATTGGTTCGCAAACAAGTTGTTGGGATTGTATACCATAATACATGCACAGAATATGGGCTTTACCTGCCTAAGTCCAGATGGGAGATACAACAAAGGGCAGTTAAAAATGAAAGAGCTGAGGGCGGTGCCTGACAAGATGCCTGAACTTGTTCCTTTGTAGCTCAGGCATCTGGAAACAAAAATGTATCTGAATGTGCGTCCAAGCTTCTTCAAACATATCAATGTGACTACCGCAGTGACGGTTGAATACCGACGCTTGCTTAACATCACACTGCTATCTATTTAGTTTGCTTGGTTAAGTGAAATATTGAAGCTGGTGCCCGGCGTAGGGGAGAGGCAGCCATCTCCCGGCTCAAGGTGAGCACCTCATAGCAACCTCCTGCAGCCCCATTCACCCCCTTTTGGAATGGTGGCGTATATCCCGGTCGCCATTGGGGTACATGAATACCAAGGACTGAGGATACCAGTGGACAAGTACCAAGGACTGAAAGAAGAGCTAGAAAGGATGTGGAAAGTGAAGGCAGCGGTAGTCCCAATTGTTATAGGAGCACTCAGATCTGTGCCACCCAAGCTTCAGCAGATTCCAGGTGGGACATCTGAAATTGCTGTCCAGAAGAGTGCAGTTCTAGGAACAGCTAAGAGATACTGCGCAGAACCATCAGACTCCCAGGCCTCTGGTAGAGGACCCAAGAACGGGGAATACAAAACTATATACCACCCAGTAGGGCTGAGAAAATAATGTATTTATATATACACAAACATATAAATAAATCAATTTTTGGCCACCGCAGATGTAACTTCAAAATCGCAAAATAAACAAAATGGCTCGTCCATTATCCGTTTCAATCACTGAAAATTTGGACCAATCACAATTCAGGAGAAACCAAATGCACAAGTCTAGTAATCATAACATGCAAAGTTTAAGACTAGAAGCCATACATCATGTTGATATAGAACTTCAAAACACTTGGCAAAAGTGATAGTGATATTCAAGAATAATCAATATTTGTTTAGTGTGATCATCATCTTTCAGAAGTAGCAAATTGTGTTTCTTTAAAAAAAAAAAAACATTGTTTAATCCTTCAGAAAATGAAAGGGAAACTGTTAAATGTATATAAAATAATAATATAGCTAAGCATACTGAGTTATGAGGTGATTTGGCGGCTTTTGCCAAAGATAGAAGCGTTAATGTTCATTTATTATCAGTATTGGCTTCATTTTGAATGCAACACAAACCTTTTTGTGAATGATAAGCATGGTATTGCAAAAGTCCACCTTTTACCAAAACACTAATTTCTTGGATATTACTGACACTAATGCTTTTGCTTATAATAAATATATTGTTACTCAACTATAGATTACCAGCTCGTGTTGAACTAAACCTCCCATGACCCTCATTCTGCCAAGGCAATGGGTTTGGAAATCCTTGTCATTGTCACTTACATTTTATTAGTTTGTTCTGTAGATGTTATAAAATCTAATTTATAAAATCTAGTTTTCTAAAATACACTGAAGTGAAAGTACATTTGAAAATAACTTTTTTTTCATAAATGGTTCAGATGTTATATTTTTCTCATAGCAGGAACATGTATTAAAGAGAAACTATAGTGCCAAGAAAACAAACTTGTTTTCCTTGCTCTAAAGCTTGCCCCTCTATCAAGGCCACCCCCCTCCCTAGGGTGAAGAAGGGGTTAAAAACTCATTTGACGCTGGCACAGGTCCGCCTTCTCTCTTTTTTTGCCGACATCAGACGGCAATGGCTGCACTCGCATTAGGATTTCCCCATAGGAAAGCATTATTCAATAGTGTCCTATAGTGTCCCTTTAAATTTGAAATTCACTTTAAATTCACCTTGAATTCTCACTTTAGTGAATAAACCTGTAAATGTTCTAAATCTTCAATAATAATTATATTGATTTTTTTTTTTTTTTTTTAAAGAACAACCTTGGTATCTCTGGAACATAGGGCACACCTAACATCAGAGATTTCAGAATCTTCTTCCCACAGAGTGAAATGTTTTGAATATTTCAAGAAAATTTGCATTGTGATTGGTCACTGACATAACACACACTTTGCAGCCAATAATGACTTAAAAAAAAGATGAAGGTATCCAAAGATGATGACCTCCTTGTGAACAAAAAAAAAAAGATGAACAGGTTTTCAACTCTTTAAGAGGAAATTATGAGCAAATTTGCAATATCTTAACTGGTTGGGATAATATTAAAATTATGTTTATATTATATTGATTTCAGTTTTATGTTAAAAAAAAAAATGAAATTTAATATTCAGCAGAATAAAGGGTCAAATAATTCCTGTCATCTTTACTAATGTTTCTATGGGTTTTAGTGAAAAATACAGCATCTAACAATTAAACTCAAATGTTTGTGTGTTTGTATCCCTTAAGGACTAGAGAATTGTTAGTTTTTGCCTTGTTATATTTTACTGCTTCCTTATAATATATTTAATGCAGTTTAATCCATTAATACTAATGTATCATTTGCTAATGTATCTCTTTCCATGGTTCATGAAGAAGCACTGTAAACTGTGTCATAGATTCTGTCCTTGGGATTAATTTAAATGGACTTTGTGGTTTTGGCTGAGGCATAGATTGACCACGCGCCACATCAGATATTAGACATAATTTGGCTTCAGCATTCTTTTCAATCAACAAGTCTTAAGTTCGTATGGACAAATGGAATTTTGTCACCTCCATAGCTTTCATTTTAAGCAAAAACTAAGTGCTCTAGACAATTAACATTGAAGACTCCAGACCCTTTCCAAGATTTAAAGAGCTTCTGGCATGAATGTTGAGTCCATTATTCGTTATGTTTATATCAATAGCTGGAGACACCTGTAGGTTCTCCAGCCTGATAGCTGAAGACAGTTCTGGAATAAGTCCAGTACTGCAATCTTGGTATTACTCTCCAAGTCAGAAAGATGGACTGTACATGTGACTATGATGAGCAAATTCACTTACCACAAATACGTATATCTACATAGTGTGCTATTTGGAAACTGGGGAAAAATAAAGTAACTATAGTTATATAACTATAACAAAGTCTAATACATATTTGAAGTCTCATTATGGTGTGAGTAAATCACAGTAAATTATATATTAACCCCAAGGAACCCAGCTCAGCTAAACTCAACTGATATAAAATAAAATTACTCATGGATGTTACGATTCTGTCAGGGAAAAAAATGGATAGATATCTAAAAACAAACATTAACCTACCATTAGTTTCTTCAAGATTTTTTTCTTACATATGTATATATTAATTGTAATGCATATATATTTATTAAAATGGGGGTTATTTATGTATAAGGGTGATTAATAGTCACAAGTTATTGTAAATGTACTGGTTGGGGACTAGTGAACCCCAGGTTCAATCTTTAACAGGTGTGACTGCTGTGCAAACTTCAAGCAGGAATCATTTATAAAGTGAGGGAAAAAAGTATTTGATCCCCTGCTGATTATGAACATGTGTCCACTGACAAAGAAATGACCAGTCTATAATTTTAGTAGTAGGTGTATTTTAACAGTGAGAAACAGAATAACAAAAAACAAATCCAGAAAAACGCATGTCAAAAAAGTTATACATTGATTTGCATGTCAATGAGTGAAATAAGTATTTGATCCCCATATCAATCACAAAATATTTCTGGCTCCTAGGTGTCTTTTATACAGGTAACAAGCTGAGATTAGGAGCACTCTGTTTAATGGAGTGCTCCTAATAGCTTATTACCTTTATAAAAGACACCTGTCCACAGAAGCAGTCAATCAAATTCCAAACTCTCCACCATGACCAAGACCAAAGAGCTGTCCAAGGATGCCAGGGACAAGATTGTAGACCTACACAAGGCTGTAATTGGCTACAAGACTATCACCAAGCAGCTTGGTGAGAAGGTGACAACAGTTGGTGCGATTATTCGCAAATGGAAGAAACACAAAATAACTATCAGTCTCCCTCGGTCTGGTGCGCCATGCAATATTTCACCTCATGGAGTTTTAATGATCATAAGAACGGTAAGGGTCCTGATTTCTGGAATATAGCTTTAGGTTTTACTTACAAAGAGTGCTGTAGAATGTGGGAGGAGGTAATATGGACACCATTGTCAGGTTAACTGTTGCCCATGTCCCCCATGTTAATTTCTATGATGTCCTTCTTGTGTCAATAGTGACACTGCTGTCCATAGGAAAGCTTTAAATCCAATTCTTTTATATATCGAAGTTTGGATGTGCATGCCCATCAGGTCCCAAGTGCTCCTCCATGAGGAGCATTGCAATGCACTATTATGGAGGAGACCATACCAATACCAATGATAACGCTGGAGGCGGAGACCTGCGCAGGGAGCCTCAGGGCTGGAAAAAAATATATACAACTCTTATTTTATTACTTTTTATAGTGGGGGGGGGGGGGGTTGTATATTACTGGAAAGAGGGGCACTAGAGCAGCATTAGGAATACAGGTTTGTATATAATGTTCCTTTATCGGAAGTCTGTAAACAAATTCTGGAGTGAATAGGAATGTCAGTTCAGGTTTCGGTGATAAATTTAGTTTTGCACCATTTTTTAAATGGAAATTAAAATTACAAGCTGCAAGAGTATGGGTTAATGTTCCATTTTGAAATTACCATAACTGTTTACTTACGGTATTATATGTACATATACCTGTTAATTACATTTATAATTAATTTCTTGACTAATTTCTCTTGCTTTGAATAATTAGTACACTTTTTGTTCCTGGAAAAAGCACTATATTAAAGAAATAAGAGAAAGAAAACTCATTGGCTATACTTAGATATTCTGATACATTTCCCACAGCCTAAAATATAAGAAAATCACAGCAGCTGTTTCTTAAAAAAAAAAAAAAAAAAACTCTAATTTCTTAATTAATCTAACTGTTGCTCATATAACAAATTATGATGCATTTTCTTGTAAAATGATTAAGTTGCTAATTAAGCTGTTTATAACTAGTTTCCCTGGTTGCCACTGATAATTAGCATGCAAATTAGCTTTGGGAGGGGAGACTCAAGGGTCCCAAGTTCATTAACAAGTTGATTACTGTTTGCATAATAAAGCAATACTGTTATAAATTGTGGTATTTAACGTAATAGGCGAAAAGATAATTATACCAATGGAATAGTGAACATTAGTTTCACAGTGCTATTATTCTTTGCCTGAGATTTATATATATATATATATTAACAACAAAAAAATCCCAAACTGGCACGTCGCTCCATTTTTGGATATTTTTCCTTTTAAGATGGATTTATGCCATGCTACGTAGTGTAGAATTTAATTAAACAGAATATTTTACTGTTTTGGCTCTTGTGTTTTGATTTGCACATTTTTACTTATGCAATAGGTTCTGCTCACGGTACAGGAAACTGTGTAGAATCAGGTAGTGCGACATGTTCATTTGCATTTTTTTTTTTTTTAAATACGTAAGCTTGTTTTTCTTCTAAAGGCAGTAGTGATTTGTTGGGGAGCAGAAGGAGCCAGGCACCTCCAGAGGGGGGTGCGGACCACTTGCCTTCAGACCACTGGCGGCTTCTGACATTTAAAAATTATGGGGTGCTGCCCCCCTGACTTGTTTGGGTCTCCCCACATAACCCCCATGACATGGCATGCCTTGGTCAAAACCAGATATAATTAAAAATGCTATAAAACCAAGAGGGCTGCACTTACCTGAACATACACTATAAGTATGCTGCTGGCTGGGCCTAATGAGAGAAGTGGGATTTACATGAGGGGCAGATCCTATCACTGCACATCCCAGCTATCTACAGAGCACCTGGTCAATCCGCACCCCCCAGGATCTGCTCTGGCTGTTGGGGTCAATTCATAGAACATACACACTCACTCATTCACTAAACAGTTATTTCAAAGCTCACAAAATGTAAAAAAAAAACAACAACACTAGGCAAAACCTAGTGTAAAAACAAAACCTAGGCAAAAATACTGGGGGTTTAGTTACAGTACATGATCATACATTGCATAAGTTGCACAATGTCAAAGTACCCCATTTTTGGCAGGCCCTATCCTAGCAACCTAATGCCTTTTAATACGAGATTAACTTACAAGGGAAATCCTTCCTACTAATCACTTTTTGTAAAAATAGTTTCTCTAAAATGGGGTTCCTACAAGCGCTGGCCTTCTAGAGGCTGCTAAACTTTGTGCTAGCACTTTACTATATATAGTAAAGGTAAAATCATTTTGTGATCCACCATATAAATGCATGTTCTAAAGTGTGAGCTTATGGACACTCTGAGAGATTCAAAGTGAGTTCCAAATTTTAAAGAAAGTAGTCAATTTGAAAAACTTTTCCATATTAGTTATATTTTCAGCCATAAAATTTTAAAATTTACTTTGAATATTCTTTGAAGTTCTGATCATTTTCAATTTTTTTTGCAAAATTTAGGCAAACGTTGTTGATCTGGACCAAGTCACAGCTTAGCGATGTCAGATTAAATTTTGGAATGTTGAATATCCATGAAAGGGTCGTACGATAAGCTCTGACAGTATTATTTATCCAACTGATTTTGAACAATAAATACAGAGATTGAAACAAACCCGAGCAAGTAAAACATACACAACTTTCACAAAGTCAGTATCCATGAAGATTCTATGAGTTATGGGAGTGGTGGTTATCCAGCCGTGTGGATTATCCTAATAAAAAGCCATGTCAATCAATGTATGTATATACCATTGCATAGTCAAACCAGGCCATCATTGGTCTGCACGCAGCATCATTAGAGAACCCATTGTAATTGTCAGCGAGACTTTTTGGGCAAGCATCCAGCATCAGACAGAATAGACAAGGCTGCAGTCATTATCATAGTCTGTATATGAGATAAAAGTATTATTGTGCTTTTCTGCTTGTAACTTTTTCCCTTCAGCTATGTTGCCCTGCGCTAGGGCATAGTGGACGGAACCTAATGTGAGGGGCAGAACCTAGCACTGCACACCATGCCAATCCACCTCTTTGCACCCACCTAGGTTTGGCCCTGACCTTTGGTACTCCAGAAGTTGTGGTCTACATCTCAAATGAAGCTCTTAGAGGCATAATGCTGGCAAAGCATCAAGGGAAAAGTAGTACACAACATCTGGAGTGCCGAAGGAAGCATTTCTTTTTCCAATTTATGAGTGTATATTTTTTTTGTTTTATTCCCGCTCGCTGTTTCTTACCTTGTCAGGGAGGGGGGAGATTGCCTGGTCCGGTGGTATGGTGGAGGGAGCCAGCCGCTGCACACAGGGGCCCAGCACACTCTGTGTTACCTCTCCAGCTCTGTCTAACTCTCATGAGACTCGCCTACATGCTGTGCGGAGCGTTGCCATGGTAACCAGTGGCAACGCTTCGACGGCCGCGGGACTCGCGAATGTGAGCTGCAGCTAGAGAGGGAAAAAAGAGTGTGCTGGGCCCCCTTGTGCAGGTAGCAGGGCAGGTCCTGCAGGACTGATAACGGGAAGGTCCCCATGCGACCCTGCAGGACTCAAGCCCTGGGAATACTACTGTGATGTGCCATCATGCCCTCACACCACCTGCTGTCTTGTGGGAGCTATAGTTTCCCAGCATGCACTATGGAGCCATTACCTTCACAGAGTTCCGTAGCACAGGGGTGGCATGAGAATCAGAAGTGTGTTGTTCTCCTCAGAAGTCACCTCTTAAATATCAAAGTTGTTCTATTTGATGTTTAAAATATGTATTTCCTAGTTTTGGGCTCAAAATATAGCGGTCGTCTTATAAATGGGGGCATCTTATACCCGGAAAAATATGGTATTTAATACAAAAAAAAAAAAAAATTAAAGGGTTACACAAAGCACTATGACCACTTTAAGAGATCTTTCAAGAGGTTAAGTTGCCTGAAGACTATATGTGCAGCATTTCACTATAAAATGCTGCATATACAAAGTTTAACCCTTTTGCTGCCAGAGGTGTAAAGCCAGTAATTTTGTTCCAGGTAATGTCAGTTCAATGCTTATTGGATGTCTGATATCAGCAAAAGCGAGCTCATACATCCAATGCAATCTCATTTGAGCAGGGCCTTCAATACCCTCTGTTCCTTTGTGTCCATCTTGCAATGAAATGTCCGTTCATCCACCTATTATACAGCGCTACGGAATTTGTTGGTGCTTTATAAATAATAACAAATGCAGCACAACCTCCCTAGTGTCACCTAGTGTAGTTTTTATTGTTTTCCTTTTCAAGTTCGGGTGAGGGAACGTGTCCAGAATAGGAAGGGTTGCGCTAACCAAAAACAATGCTTTTTAATACACTAGTTTTTCTTTTTTTGTTGTTGTAGTAATTCTTTAAAGGACCACTATAGGCACCCAGACCACTTCAGCTTAATGAAGTGGTTTGGGTGCCTGGTCCAGCTAGGTTTAACCCTTTTTTCTATAAACATGTTTATATTAGGGTTAATCCAGCCTCTGGTGGCTGTCTCGTTGACAGTGAAAAGACGCCAGCATCCATAGGAAAGCATTGTGAATGCTTTCCTATGAGACTGGCTGAATGCGCGAGCGGCTCTTGCCGCGCATGCGCATTCAGCCGAGGAGTAGGAGAGGAGGCGGAGAGGAGGAGGAGAGAAGGCGGAGAGGAGGAGGAGAGTCCCCCACCCGGCGCTGGAGAAAGAGGTAAGTTTAACCCCTTTCACCCCCTAGAGCCTGGCGGGAGGGGGACCCTGAGGGTGGGGGCACCCTCAGGGCACTATAGTGCCAGGAAAACAAGTATGTTTTCCTGGCATTATAGTGGTCCTTTAAGACTTTGAATGCATTATTTGTATAATTAACTAAGATGTGTGTCAACGGCTTCTGGAGTGGTTCATTTCATATTTTCCAGATTGGAACAATATAATGAGACTTATTAGAGATCCATTCTATTACTTTACTTACTAGTAGAAGACGGGCTGCAAAATTTGTTCTAACAGTTTCATGATAATTCTATTTTTATTTTTTTTGTATTGACAAATATGTAAGCAATGGTGCAAAAGCAGGTAAATCCTAAACATGACTATTTTCTTGTACATTTTTGGAACACATTTTAAAACTCTTACACTGGTCTGTTCTAAGCAAGCTAAGAAATTAGATACTTGGGCTGCAATGCAAAACCTTTGTTATGTTACTTCTGACATCAGCAGGCACTATCCTTTGAAAACATTACTATGCATCTATAATTAAACACCAAAGAAACAGTGAGCTTTTCTAAACGGAATCAGCCTTAAGATGACAGGGTGTTTCTGTTCTGTAATATTAAGGTAAGATTAAAGACTAACGTAACAAAATATTTGACCCATGTAGGTGAAGCATATTGTTTGAATATTTTTGGACAATGAAAGCATAGACATTCCCGTTTTAAAGAGTTCTGTAGCCCTCGTTCCATAATTTAGGCTATTAGAATATTGGTTAAATTGGTTGTAATAACATATATGGTAATAAAAAATTGTCTTTGCGTAACCATAAAATATATATATATATATATATATAAAGTATTATTTCATGCCTTGCTACAACTGTAAACTGAATCTCCATAATTTAAATGATCTGTTTTCCGTATAAAATATATTGATAGCTAATTGAAATATGAATCATTTACAGTCAACTTACCGTACATTTATCTGACTTAGATGTTTGACAAAGGCTTTCACAAAGTCAGTGCTCAGAGTTATGGGACAATTTAATTACATTTACACACACAAAAAATTTGCTTTAGTCACAACCAGTTATCCCTGGATACTTAATAAGTGACTTGGGGGGAAAAGAATCTTCAACTATGTAAAGATGGAGATTTATATTATACTATAAATATAGAGATTTTCAATAGATTGAAGCAAAGTAGGTTGAAAAAATGATTTTATGTTTGTTTGAGGTATCTTTAAATGGCTAATACATATGCTAGAGAGCAGATTTTTAACAACTATGATTGTTCCATAAGTCTAATTGGCTGTTAGTGGTCCTTAATCGTTTGAATTTAACAATTCTTCTATGCTGATACTTAACAGGAACCAAGGAAGCAGTGGGTGGGTGCTGTAGATAAAATTATCTGGGTTCCTATGGATCACCTATTTAACCAATGGAAGGAGCTTTCAGAATTATAAACCCATTACTATATCTAGTGCAGTGGTTCCCAAACTGTGTGCCGCAGCACCCTGGAGCGTCGCTGAAACATTATTGCTCAACAGGGATGGCTGGCTGGGAAGAAGTGACAGCCTGTCACTTCCTCCCAGCGTCAGGCATGTAGACAGCGCGGGAGGGAGAG
This sequence comes from Pelobates fuscus, assembly GCF_036172605.1. NCBI lineage: Eukaryota > Metazoa > Chordata > Amphibia > Anura > Pelobatidae > Pelobates > Pelobates fuscus. Next base: position 86,382,489 of record NC_086327.1, on the reverse strand, counting down.
GAGGCAGCCGCAGCATGAGGGGAGAGGAGCATGAAGAGCTCCAGATCCCTTACTTCCACAGCAGCAGGACTCCAAGCCACCCTCCTGCCACATATTTTAAGCTAACAGGAGAGTGGCTGGAGATATAAAAAAAAAAAAATCACGTGTAAGTATGTATGTGTATGAGTGTTTGTATGTGTGTGAGTATGAGTGTGTGTGAGTGAGTGAGTGTATGGGTGTGTGTATGAGTTTGAGTGTCAGTATGAGTGTGTATGATTGTATGTGTACGAGTGTGTGTGTTAGGGTGTGCATCTGTGTGCGTGTGTATATATATATATATATATATGCCAGTGTGCTTCTGTGTCTGTGTGTTCGCACACGTCTGTGTGTGTGTCAGGGTGTGTTTTTTTATGTCAGTGTGTGTATCTGTGTCATGGTGTGGGCATGTATCAATGTTTGTGTGAATATGTCGGTGTGTATGTGTCGGAGGCTGTATGAATTTGTGTGTATGTGTCGGTGTATTTATATGCATCTGTGTGTTAATGTGCATGAATATCTGTGTAAGTAAGTATGTAGTAGTGTATGTGCATACATCCAAGCAGTCAAATACCAGCACAACATACAAGCACACTCCTGCAATCTAACAGAAATATTACATACAAACACACCCTTGCATTCAAACTCAAAAAAATATATACAAACACACTCCTTAACTCAAACATAAATACTTCACACAAATGTACATCCACGTTTAAAAGTGAACATTACATACAGACACACCCCTGTATTAAAAACTCAATAAATGTATACAAGCACCCATTCAAACACCAACACTGTGTATTACACTATAGCTCCAGTAAATGCAGTTGCGCTCTACAGATATACAACCTAGAAATTTTGACTTGGGGTGCCTTGGAAAAATACTGAAATATTAAGGACGCCTTGAACCTAAAAAGTTTGGCAACCACTGATCTAGTGGGTGGTTAGAAAACACAGATGCCCTTCACTTCCTACCCCAATATTCTACTCAGTGGAATAAGGCTCTTATTGGTGATGTCTCCTGGTAGTCAGTGCAAAGCAATTCTTTTTTTTATTTGACTTTTCTTCTAGTTACGTCTTTCAAGTTATTTTAATGTTAAGAGATGAACAGAAGACAAAGACATGCCTGTTTATATATTTAGGTGTATAGCATGTTTAAGAAGCATAGGGCACAAAACTAAGATTTATCTTAGATTATCAATCAGTACCAGGACTACCCTCTGGTATTGTATACTTTAAGAGAGTTAGGGTATGATCACTAGGAGATGGTTATTTTGGGGGTGAGATGTTTTTGCACAATGTTATTATTTTATTATTTATTTATATAGCGCCATCAGATTCCGTAGCGCTGTACAATGTTAGTACCAAGATGGCTTTAAATAGTACATACTTTTTTTTTCTCCAAGTACTCATAGTAAAAACTTTGCATTATGTGCACAATAACTGAGCAAGGTATTGCTTTCAGGGAGAGCTCTGTTGTTGTTTTTTTTAAAAATGGTAGAAACGTAGAATGTGACGGCAGATAAGAACCATTCGGCCCATCTAGTCTGCCCAATTTTCTAAATACTTTCATTAGTCTCCGGCCTTATCTTTTAGCTAGGATAAAAATAAAAGAATGAGACAGCGCTTAATTAACTTATAGGCAGCAACCTTAAAAGGGGATCCCTCAAACCCTTTAAAATAAGGCAAGTAAAAACAATAAAAAAAGGCTGCGCCACAATAAATAATAAAAAGTCCAATAGAAAAGTCCAATAAAAGAGAAAAGATCCGAATCTTTATTCTTACAGATAGTCTTTGGTGGTGAGATCTTCTACTGGTGTGGTGGATCCAAAGGCGAGAGCAGGCCAACTGCTCTGTGATGACAGCTTGGGTGGATTGATCCCCACCTAAGGATTTATTTTAGTACAGGAAACTTCCAGGGATATTTTCCAAGGGTTCTTATAAAACCAATAAAAATAAGTAAAATAATACTAAAAAGCCAGGGTAAAAAGAAAGGTTATATGTCTTTAAAAAAGTCGATTGGCACGAATAAATGACCAAAAATACTTTAATATATATAAAAGAACACAAATATTAAATATCCATAACGCGTTTCGTCAAAAAAGACTTTTTCAAATGGATTGTTTTTATTGTTTTAGCTAGGATAGCCTTATGACTATCCCACGCATGCTTAAACTCACTCACTGTGTCAATCTCTACCACTTCAGCTGGAAGGATATTCCATGCATCAACTACCCTCTCATTAAAGTAATACTTCCTGATATTATTTTTAAACCTTTGCCCCTCTAATTTAAAACTATGTCCTCCTGTTGTGGTAGTTTTTCTTCTTTTAAATATAGTCTCCTCCTTTACTGTGTGGATTCCCTTTACGTATTTAAATGTTTCTATCATATCCCCCTGTCTCGTCTTTCCTCCAAGCCATATATGTTAAGATCCTTTAACCCCTTAAGGACCGGACTGTTTTTGCGATGTTGTACATTTGCGACCAGGCATCTTTTTACACTTTTGTGGTGTTTGTGTTTAGCTGTAATTTTCCGCTTTCTCATTTACTGTTCCCATACAAATTATATATTGTTTTTTTCAGGACAAAAGGGGCTTTCTTTACATACCATTATTTATATAATCTCATGTAATTTAATTTAAAAAAAAATTAAAAAATATGATGAAAAATTGAAAAAAATACTTGTTTTTTGACTTTTATGTGAAAAATCTTTTACTCATCTACAAAAGCGAATGAAAAAAACTGCTAAATAGATTCAACATTTTTTCCTGAGTTTAAAAATACCCAGTGTTTACATGCTTTTTGCTATTTTTTGCATGTTATAGGGCTATAAGTACAAGTAGGATATTGCGGTTTCAAAACATACATTTTTAAAATGTATCAATAGTGACATTGTAACACTATTATCTGTCATAAATCGCTGAATAACACCCCACATGTACATATTTTTTTTAAAGTAGACAACCCAGGGTATTCAATATGGGGTATGTCCAGACTTTTTTAGTAGCCACTTAGTCGCAAACACTGGCCAAAGTTAGCGTTCATATTTGTTTGTGTGTGAAAAAAGTAAAAAACTAAATTGAACGCTAATTTTGGCCAGTGTTTGTGACTAAGTGGTTACTAAAAAAGACTGGACATACCCCATTTGCAATACCTTGGGTTGTCTTCTTTTGCAAATGGTATGCCATCATGGGGGTAATTCTCATTCCTGGGCTACCACACACTCTCAAAGGCAACGTAACCAACCTGGCCATTTTCAATGTAAAAATATTTGACCCATATATTTGACCCTGTAACTTTCAAAAACGCTATAAAACCTGTACATGGGGGGTACTGTTATACTCAGGAGACTTTGCTGAACACAAATATTTATGGAACTGGAAAATGTATCACAACAATTATATCATCAGTAAAAGTGCTGTTTGTGTGTGAAAAATGCAAAAAAAGTCACTTTCACTGACAATATCATCGCTGTGATATGTTTTACTGTTTTGAATCACTAATATTTGTGTTCAGCAAAGTCTCCCGAGTAAAACAGTACCCCCCATGTACAGGTTTTAGGGTGTCGTAGAACATTACAGGGTAAAATACAGTGATAGCAAATTAAATTCTCTGGACTTTCGGCCTGGGTTGGCAGGCAGGTCCCTTAAATTGCAATCAATAAAATAACTTAATTATGTAAAAATATTACATAAATACGCGCGTAGAATTTAAATATATATGCATATTTATATATTTGAAGTCTACGTGTATATTTATATAATTATTTATGTAATTTTGTATAAGGACATATGAATAGTTCGTATTCTTTTTATTTATTTATATATACATAGATATATATACAATTTCATATATAATATAATATATATTTCATATATATATTAATATCAAAATACAGTTAGAATAAAATTTCGTATAGATATATAATTTTTTTACATTTTTATTATTATTTTTACATGTTTAATTTAATTTAAATTACTTATTATTTGTATTTTATAATAATATATATATATACAATATATATAGTTATTATATATGTTATATATATACGTGTGTAATTTAATTATAAGTGTATTTTTATATTAATATATGTACATATTAATATAAAAATACACTTGGCATGACATTATATATATGATATATAGACATATATTATATAGGTATAATATATGTCTATATATCATATATATTGTGGTGGAACCAACCTCGCCACTGAGAACTGGAGAAGCCTGGTTGCTAGCCTCCTGCCCAGTGATTATGGTCCCTGGGAGGTATTGCCCTTTAAGGGACTGAATTTGGGGCTTATGGACTGCTACCATAATGTACTGACCCTTTTGAACTATATTTGGGCATGTTTTAGTTTATATTGCTGCTGCTGGCCCTTTTAGAATCATCCGTGGACATATTGGGACGTTTGGGAATAATGTCCCTTTAAGACTTTGTAACATATCACAGTAATACTGTCTTAAATATTATGTAGGTATTTATGCGTTCAGTTAAACTGGGGATATGTAGAAATGTGTGTTTTATGTGTTAAATGTATCAGTATGTAATTTTATGTCTTTTACTGTCTTTTTGTCTGCCATGTGGGTAATGGAGTTTTGCCTCAGTCCTTGGAGATAATTAGATTCCTTCCCCAATTATCTCCAGGCCAGAGGGGAGGGATTGTGAGGCATTGTGGGAGGTAACCGGTCTGAGCTGGAAAGTCATGCTGACAGGTGTTTTAAAAGATACTATTACTAACTTTTGAACCCCTGGTCTGATTCATGCCATTTTTTAATATGTTGTTCCCCTGAATGGATTGATTGTGGATATGTATTTTTATGTGAATGTGATGTATGGTTTCAGATTTATGAAAGTTGTGTAAAAAGTATATTTTAAACTGTATGCATAATGGGATTATGTGTCACACTAAGGGGAGGGGATGTGTGGGTTGCACCCGTGACACTATTGGTCATTTTATGCCTCCCCCTGGGTGTGGCCTGTATGTGTGAGATGGAAATAAAAGCCAGGCTGGATGAGCCAGTCCAGAGTTCCTGTTTAACCCTCAAAGTGAAGTGTCGTCTCATTATTGGGGGAGGATTTATTGCATGCTGTTCCAATTTGACTGCTAGGAGTGCAAACCTATTCGTATGGTTCCTATTCAACTGTCTACAGCATTCAGAGGCTTGAGAGGATTCATATGCTTCTCTGATTCGGTGATTGTGGTGTCTGCCAGAGTGCTTGGAGTCCTCAGGAAGCGCTAGGAGCATCCATTAACGGAGGTACCCAGTCAGGGTGCCAGGCGATCCGTTACATTGGTGGCAAGCGGTGGGATGGCGTCCTAGTGTGAGGCAGCTCGGAGACACAGTTCGTTTGGATTACAAAGGGAGGGCAACGCTAGTACCCGTACAGCGCCCCTATCTACAAAAGAAGCAACGTCGGCAGGGCAAGCATGGCGCCCAGTTACAGTCAACAGGAGTTTGACGCTATGATGAAAATGCTGCTGGCTTTCTTTGGACCAGAACCCCCGGAGGAGAAATACATACAGAGCACAAGGAAAACAGCGGCAGCGTATCTGCAGGGTCGAGCAGACAAAAAGGCTGCTGAAGGTGCCGTCCTTCCTCCACAGCAGCAGTCTACGGTTCAGGGAGAGGAGCCAGTTATCCCCTCTCCCCAGCGGCTGAAAGTGTGTAAGGGAGAGGAGTTTGTTACCCCCTCACCCCAGCGGCAGCTTAGCACACCAAGGGGAGATAGTAAGCCCCTCACCAGCGCAGATGGGACCGTGGTCTCTGCGGCCAAGCTAGAGGGAGCTGAAGGGGCCGTCCTTGCTCCCCAGCGGCAGTCTACGGTTCAGGGAGAGGAGCCTGTTATCCCCTCTCCCCAGCGGCAGCTTAGCACACCAAGGGGAGACAGTAAGCCCCACACCAGCGCAGATGGGACCGTGGTCTCTGCACCCAAGTTACAGGGAGCTGAAGGGGCCGTCCCCCCTCCCCAGCGGCAGAGTATCCAGCAGGGAATAGAGAGCCCAGCCTCCTTTCCCCAACAGCAGGACTCTGTGCTGGGAGGAGAGACAGTCGGTCTCCCTCCGCAGAGACTGGAAGTATGTATGGGAGAGGAGATTGTTACCACCTCTCCCCAGCGGCAGATTATTAATGTACAGGGAATAGAGAGCCCAGTCTCCATTCCCCAGCGGCAGAGTGGTCTAAAGGGAGAGTTGCTGGTTACCACCTCTCCCCAGCGGCAGCTGAATGTACCAGGGGGAGACTGTAAGCCCCACACCTGTGCAGATGGGACCGTGGTCTCTGCACTTCCAGCACAGGGGGTAGGGACGGACGGTCCTGCCCCCCCACGACAGGGCTGTTTAGCCAAAGGGGAGACAGTTGGTCTCCAGCAGCAGAGCGGTGTATCTAAAGGGGAGACAGTCGGTCTCCAGCAACCAGGCTTCAACCCGACTACTCCCGTGGTAGTGCTGGCATCCGGGCAGAGTACCGCTGGTCTCTGCCCACTTAGCAACCCACCAAGGCAGCCTACCAGTCCCCCACACAGCCATGGTGAGGCACCTGGACATGGACCAATTTCTCCTCTACCCAGGTGTAGTAACCAGTTATTGTGGGTGGGCTGTACTGCTGTTTCTGTTTTGTGGGTGGGTTGCTGGACTAACCAGGGCACTGACCGGCAGGAGGTCAGATACCCTGTTAGTCTATTTGGTAAAGGGGAGAAATGTGGCGGAACCAACCTCGCCACTGAGAACTGGAGAAGCCTGGTTGCTAGCCTCCTGCCCAGTGATTATGGTCCCTGGGAGGTATTGCCCTTTAAGGGACTGAATTTGGGGCTTATGGACTGCTACCATAATGTACTGACCCTTTTGAACTATATTTGGGCATGCTTTAGTTTATATTGCTGCTGCTGGCCCTTTTAGAATCATCCGTGGACATATTGGGACGTTTGGGAATAATGTCCCTTTAAGACTTTGTAACATATCACAGTAATACTGTCTTAAATATTATTTAGGTATTTATGTGTTCAGTTAAACTGGGGATATGTAGAAATGTGTGTTTTATGTGTTAAATGTATCAGTATGTAATTTTATGTCTTTTACTGTCTTTTTGTCTGCCATGTGGGTAATGGAGTTTTGCCTCAGTCCTTGGAGATAATTAGATTCCTTCCCCAATTATCTCCAGGCCAGAGGGGAGGGATTGTGAGGCATTGTGGGAGGTAACCGGTCTGAGCTGGAAAGTCATGCTGACAGGGGTTTTAAAAGATACTATTACTAACTTTTGAACCCCTGGTCTGATTCATGCCATTTTTTTAATATGTTGTTCCCCTGAATGGATTGATTGTGGATATGTCATTTTGTGTGAATGTGATGTATGGTTTTAGATTTATGAAAGTTGTGTAAAAAGTATATTTTAAACTGTATGCATAATGGGATTATGTGTCACACTAAGGGGAGGGGATGTGTGGGTTGCACCCGTGACACTATTGGTCATTTTATGCCTCCCCCTGGGTGTGGCCTGTATGTGTGAGATGGAAATAAAAGCCAGGCTGGATGAGCCAGTCCAGAGTTCCTGTTTAACCCTCAAAGTGAAGTGTCGTCTCATTATTGGGGGAGGATTTATTGCATTCTGTTCCAGTTTGACTGCTAGGAGTGCAAACCTATTCGTATGGTTCCTATTCAACTGTCTACAGCATTCAGAGGCTTGAGAGGATTCATATGCTTCTCTGATTCGGTGATTGTGGTGTCTGCCAGAGTGCTTGGAGTCCTCAGGAAGCGCTAGGAGCATCCATTAACGGAGGTACCCAGTCGGGGTGCCAGGCGATCCGTTACATTGATACACATATATAATAATAATTGTTTTTTATTCACTTTAACTTTAAATTTTTTTATGATTTTACAGCAGCAGGGAGACTGCCTGTCAGCACAGACAGTCCCCCTGCAGGCAGACACAAGGACACCTATTGTGACCATGTGGTCGCACTGTTGGGCGATCACATGGCCACAGGGGTCCTAATCCGCCATGGGGAGACTGTCTGGGCTGCAGGCAGTCTCCCCACAACGGGAGCACCGCCGGGGGAACGACGGCGATCGGGTAAGTACATATTAAATTTAGGACGGTTCAGGACCATCGTCGGTCGGCAATGGAAAAATGCCGATGACGGTCCTGAACCGTCCAGCGTCCTTAAGGGGTTAACCTTTCCTGGTAAGTTTTATCCTGCAATCCATGAACCAGTTTAACCCCTTCAGGACGGAGTCAATAGTACACGTTCTGATCAAAACAAAACGTAAACAAAAACTGGAATTTGCGCTATATGTCTGTTCAACCGTATTTCACCTCTTTCATATTAAATGCACCCACACTTATTATATATCATTTTTTTCAGGAGAAACAGGGCTTTCATTTCATATAAAATATTTGTATATGAAACAATTTATTATGAATACAATTAAAAAAAACTGTGAGAATGTTTTGTAATTTTTAGTTCCGCCTCACATTTTAGCTGTAAATGTCATAATACTGTTGCACATATTTGCACATATTTGTAATCAGCGATGTCTCACGAGTACAACAGTACCCCCCATTAACAGGTTTTATGGTGTTTTGGAAAGTTACAGGGTCAAATATAGAACGTTCCATTTTCAAATTGAAATTTGCCAGATTAGTAATGTTACCTTAGAGACGGTGTGGTAGCCCAGGAATGAGAATTACCCCCATAATGGCATACCATTTGAAAAAGTAGACAACCCAAGGTATTGAACGTGGGGTATGTTTAGTTTTTTTTAGTAGCCACTTAGTCACAAACACTGGCCAAAGTTAGCGTTCATATTTGTTTTTGTGTGAAAAAAGCAAAAAAACTAATATTTGGCCATTGTTTGTGACTAAGTGGCTACTAAAAATGACCGGACATACCCCATTTGCAATACCTTGGGTTGTCTACTTTTGCAAATGGTATGCCATCATGGGGGTAATTCTTATTCCTGGGCTACCATACGGTCTCAAAGGCAACATAACTAATCTGGCAAATTTCAATGTCAAAAAAATGAAATGCAAGCCTTATATGTGACTCTCTAACTTTCCAAAACACCATAAAACCTGTACATGGGGGGTACTGTTATTCTCGGGAGATTTCACTAAACACAAATATTAGTGTTTTAAAACAGTAAAACATATTACAACAATAATATAGTCCATAAAAGTGCCGTTTGTTTGTAAAAAATGCAAAAAACGTCACTTTTACTTAAAATATCATTGTTGTAATACAATTTACCAGTTTTAAACACTAATATTTGAGTTCAGCGAAGTCTCCCCAGTAAAACAGTACCCCCTATGTACAGGTTTTAGGGTGTCTTGGAGAGTTACAGGGTCAAATATAGTGCTTGCGAATTCAATTCTCTGCACTTTCTCCCTGTGTTGTCAGGCATGTCAATCAAATTTTAATTAATCAAATGACATAATTATGTTAAAAAATTACTTAAATATACACGTAGAATTTTAATATATATGCATTTATAGGTATATAAATACTACGTGTATACTAATGTAATCTTTTATGTAATTATGTGTATTTATCTCTCTCTATATATATATATATGTATTTGCGGTTATTTGTATTTTATATATAGATAGATATATAGAGAATGTCATTCTAAGTGTATTCTGTTTCCAATATATATATATATATATATATATATATATATATATATTAATAACAAAATACAGTTAGAATGAAATTACATATGAATATATAATTTATTTTAAATTTTGTTTCAATATTTTATTTATTTAATTATTTTATTTATTTATTATTGTAATTATACGTATATAATATATATACATATTATATATATATAAAAAGGCATTTAATTTATTTTATAACATGTTAATTTTTTTTTTTTACACTACCTACCAGCAGGGGGACTGTCTAATATTTTAGTCAGTCCCCCTGCTGGCAGATCCATAGCCAGCTATAGGGGGCCATGTGATCGCTCTTTGAGAGCGATCACATGGCCCCCGGGAGCCTCATTTGCCGGAGGGGGGCTGCCTGGGCTCTCAAGCAGCCCCCCAGAAGAGGATCGCGGCGGAGGTGAGTACACAGTACCTCCTGGGGCTGCAAGCCGTTACGGCGTTCTATGCCGTCGCAACGGCTTTAAATCCCTTTAAAGCCTCGACGGCATAGAACGCCGTAACGGCGTTAGGGGGTTAAAAGCCCTTCTCTGAACTCTCTCCAAAGTATCAATATCCTTCTGGAGATGCAGTCTCCAGCACTGCGTACAAAACTCCAAATGAGGTCTCACCAGTGTTCTGTACAATGGCATGAGCACTTCTCTCTTTCTACTGCTAATACCTCTCCCTATACAACCAAGCATTCTGCTAGCATTTCCTGCTGCTCTATCACATTGTCTGCCTACCTTTAAGTCATCAGAAATAATCACCCCTAAATCCCTTTCCTCAGATGTTGAGGTTAGGACTCTGTACTCTGCCCTTGAGTTTTTACATCCAAGATGCATTATCTTGCACTTATCCGCATTAAATTCCAGCTGCCACAACTCTGACCATTTTTTTAGTTTACCTAAACCTTTAGCTATTTGGCTTATACCTCATGGAACATCAACCCTGTTACATATCGTAGTATCATCAGCAAAAATATATATACCTTACCATCAAGATCTTCTGCAATAACACTAATAAAAAAAATTAAAGAGAATGGGTCCAAGTACAGATCCCCACTGGTGACAAGACCATGCTCTTTATATAGAAAAGACAGGGGAGGCAAGAAAGTGGGAGGGTGGCCTTGTATGTGAAGGATAGCATAAAATCTAGCCTAATAAAAGATATTGTGGTGAACATAGAGTCTGTTTGGGTTACGTTAGAACTTGATAATCACACAGTAACTCGAGTAGGTGTGATTTATAGGCCTTCAGGACAAATAGAATAGTTAGATATTCTACTAGTTGAGGAAATAGCTAAAATGACAATGAAGGGGGAAGTTATCATCATGGGTGACTTTAATATTCCTGATGTGAATTGGAAAACAAAAATAGCTACTTGTGCCAGGAGCACACATATTCTAAACTCCCTACTGGGATTGTCTCTAAAACAAGTCGTTGAAGAGACAACTCGTAAAGAGGCCATACTAGATTTAGTGTTAACAAATGGAGATTTGGTATCAGATATTACTGTAGGTGAAAGTTTAGGATCCAGTGATCATCAGTCAGTGTGGCTTAAAGGGACACTCCAGGCACCCAGACCACTTCTGCCCATTGGAGTGGTCTGGGTGCCAACTCCCACTACTCTTAACCCTGCAAATGTAATTATTGCAGTTTTTTATAAACTGCAATAATTACCTTGCAGGGTTAACTCCTCCTCTAGTGGCTGTCTACCAGACAGCCACTAGAGGGCACTTCCTGGTCTATAGCACAGGTTTTCTGTGCTATAGTGTCGCTGGACGTCCTCACGCTGTGTGAGGACCTCCAGCATCGCTAAAGTCCCCATAGGAAAGTATTGAAAGCATTTAGGTCTCCCCCGCCGGCGGGCGGGATCTGTCTTCCCCGCCGGCTGATGTGGTGACGGGGAGGATCGTGGGCAGAGGAAGAAGCTGCGACGAGGGACATTGTCGCTGCCTCTGGTAAGTCACTGAAGGGATTTTCACCACTTCAGCTACCGGGGATGGGAGGTGGGAGGGACCTGCAGTGCCAGGAAAACGGATTGTTTTACTGGTACTGGAGAGTCCCTTTAATAACAATGACTGAGTCACACCACACAAAAACAAAGGTTTTAGACTTTAGAAAAACAGACTTTTCTAAAATTAGAATATGTGTTAAGGAGTCATTATCAGACTGGAGCAGTTTAAATGGAGTCCAAGAGAACTGGGATTATTTAAAAGTTGCACTGCTATAGGCAACAGAAGGTAGGATGTTGGCAAAGACATCACTCCATTTATTACTACTACAATAAGCTATGGTGGTTACAGGATTTAGAGGAACCATTTCCTGAATCTCATAAGAATTGAAGGAATCGAGAATTTAGTGGAAGTCAAAAACACATAACTAGTACACCGTCTAGTATATCTAAAGAGGATATAGCGCATATGTTTACAAATGATCTATACTATCTCATAACTAATTAACCAACAACAATTTTAATTTCCTTCTATTCAATATCACCTCATATGGGTTTGACTGATCATGCTATTTCCAGTACAAGAGTGAAATATTTAATTTAACCCCTTAAGGTCACAGCTTCAGAAGTAAAAGGCAAACATGACGGAAAATTTCCGTCATGTGTACTTAAGGGGTTAAACACTATGGACAGCTAATCAGTCAGTGTAGGGAGACCTATGGTTTAAATGATACACAGACCTCCCCAAAAAAAATCCCATGCTGGCAATAACGCAATACGAAAATATTATTCCGTCATCAGACATTAAGTCACAGACAGACGAACAAAAATTGTAGTCCAGGCACTCAAGCATCAATTCAGCAGGTTTACTGGAACTTTTTTTTGTTTATACATTAAGTCACAGACAGGCATGACAAAAAAACATATTAGGGTAGGAAAGGGGTTAAAAATTGTATCTTGCTACGTGGTACTTGTAAGTGCTCAGTAAATGAGAAAAATACATACAATCTCCTATTTTTCAATACCAGAATTCAACACATTCCCACGCAAGAGATGCTTCACTGAAACAATTTAGTTGAATTAGGTATTAGGTATTGTATTGGATAGTGTTTTATCCCAACCCAAGTATTATAATATAAAAATATAATACAGTTAATACATGCCAGACATTTTACTTGAAGGAAAAATGTAATTCTCCATGGTTTCGTCTAGTGGCTAACACAATGTGTGTGTAAAAGAGATATTATGTCTAGTGCAAAGTGCTAGACATATTATAATTCCATAGGGTGTTATTTAGACTCATGCTATAGCATGTAATAAATCCAGCCAAAGAGCCAAAAAACAGATGAAATGTGGCAGTGTTATAGCGATTATTGTCTTGACACTTATTCCAAGAGTTCAGTAAATATTATTTTGAGATATCACATTTTAACAACTGAAGGTGACACATTTTCATAAATGTGTCCAAACTACACACATTCACTCAAAGTATTTTTTTTTATTTTCAATTCAAAGTTTATAATGGATTTATATTTTTACAAAAACTTTAATAAATGTGGCAAATAACATAATTGAAACAAATACCGTAACAGCGTAACTTCTCAACACTATTATTAATATATATATATATATATATATATATATATATATATATATATATATATATACACAAACACATGAACATAATTTTAAATAAAAGTTTTATTTAAAAACAGCTAACCTAGGCAAAGGTTATGGGGGTTTAATTAGAGTATATTATCATACATTGCATAAGCCTACCACAACATCAATGTACCCCATTCTTGGCAGGCCCTACTCTGGCAAACTAATGCCTGCTCTTATGAGAATAATCCACTTACTTGGGAAATGCTTCCTCCTGGGACTCTCCGCAGTTCAAGAGGAACTAGGGTCCTGGAATGATGCACCTGTGACAGGGAGAGGGGCTAAATCAGGGACTATATCTACCTGTATATACAGGGCCGGTGCTATGATTTTTAGTTACAAAGGCGAAGATGCATTTTGGCGCCCCTCAGCCTCCTTTAAAAAAAAAAAAAAAAAATGCATCTTCACCTGTGTGTATTTCCTCCCAAGCCACAGGCATCATTTTTCAGTCACACAGGTACACTGTCATACAAACACATAAATAATCATACAGAGACATACAGACACAGACACATACAGTCAGAGACATACAGGCAAAGACATACATGCATACAGAGACATGAAGGTATATAAAGACATGCATACTTACAGAGGCATACCTTCATACAGACACATACAGGCATACAGAAACATACATACAAAGACATGCAGGCATACATACACATACATACGTACATACAGAGACATGCAGGCATACATAAACATACATACAAGACATACAGACACATACAAACATACATACAGAGGCAAACCGTCATACAGACACATACATACATAAACATGCATATAAAGACATACAGAGACACATACATACATCCGTACATACAGAGACATAAAGGCACAGAGTTACACACATGCATACAGATACATACATGCATAGACATACAGGCACATACATACATACATACATACAGAGGCATACAGGCATACAGAAACATACAGGCATACAGGCATACAAAGACATGCATGCATACAGAGACATACCGCCATACAGACACATACATATATACAGGCATACAGAGACATACAGGCATACAGAAACATACATGCAAAGACATACAGACATACGTACCCATAAAGAGACATACAGGCATACATAAACATACATACAGGCATACATAAACATACATACAAGACATACAGACACATACAAACATACATACATACAGAGGCAAACCGTCATACAGACAAATACATACAGAAACATGCATACAAAGACACACAGACACATACATACATCCGTACATACAGAGACATAAAGGCACAGAGTTACACACATGCATACAGATACATACATGCATGGATACAGAGACATACATACATACAGACAGACAGACAGAGACATACATACAGACAGACAGACAGAGACATACAGACAGACAGAGACATACATACATACATGCATAATTACATACTTACATCAGTTCAATCTTGTTCCTGGGGTGCATGGAGTCCGGCTCTGTGTAGTCCTGTCCTGCAGCCCAGCCTCATCACTGGGCGCCAGCCGCTCTGTGTGGTACACAGGGAGCAGGGATATGATGTCATTTATATCCCTGCCCCATCCACACAGCCTGCGGCAGTCGTCAGACACCAGGGTAGGAGGTGGGCGGGCGGTAAGAGGCTGGGCTCCGCGGGCGGGAATAGGGCATGGCATATAGCGCATGGTATATATTTTAGCCAAGTACTCTAGATTTTGTAGGGAAAAGAAATGGTAGATTACTTTAGATGTTTATACAGCAATTGGATAATTAACAGCAAAAAATAATAAGTGGATAAAACAGGCGCTCACAAATATTTAACAATATAAAAAAAACTGTAATGAAAATTAGGTGTATAGCCCTTTAACACCTGTGTGGCATTTCATGATTCCCTTTTATTCCAGAAGTTTGGTCCTTAAGGGGTTAAAGTGCAAAATATTTGGATGTCTCTTTAAAGTGCAAAATATTCTGTGCAAAACAGAACACTTTCTTGTGCAAACAATCAAATTGTAAGAATAACAGTGTAACCGTATATAAATTTAAAGTGCAAGACAATAGTAAATAGCAAACAATATGTGCTAATTGTGACAAAATTGCAACAGCCAACAAATAATAGAAGCAAATATCCCCCATACACAGATCAACCCAAAAAGTTGGTTCGCAAAACAAACATATACAAACTTGATGATTCTTATATAAAGCGTAAGCGTTCTTTTATAATTCATTGTGTTAAACCTTTAAGACAAAAATATAAGAACATCTAGTGCAGAGCATCTACACACTTTAAAACATATAATCAGATAAAATCTTAAGGTGTTTCAAAAATAGACATATTAAAGGCTGCCTTTGTAAAAGCTTTAAAAAAAAACAACTAATAAATAACCAAAAATAAAAAGTTAATAAAACAGGCGCTAACAAATATTTATTGGATAAATACTTGCAAAAACTTAATATTTAGGGATATCATTTTCATTTAGTGGGATAATAGGTTTTTGATCCAAGGAGATATGACTGCCATTCTGGGGTCAATAAGGAATTTTTCTCTAGTTTGTTTTGCTGTTTTTTGTTTTTTTAAATCCAAGATAAATTAATTAATTGGTGAGTAGTCTTTTAATCCATAGTACTTATTTAATCTTTGTTTGAAATACTTGCATTGGTTTACAGGATATGGTTGAGATTAAGATGGTCAAAAACTATATTGATGTTTGGGAATGTGAGGTTTTAAAGAGGGAGATTTTATGGGCAACCAATAGTTAGGGAAAAGTTGAAAAATTGGTTCTTCAGATTCCTCTGTTTTTGTTATGTAAATTAAGCCAAGTTTAATATCAATTTTGCTTATGGTAAGAAGAGAATTGAGTTGCGTACTTGCATATTCTAAGAGCAACTTACTGTTTCCATTTGAAAAGAATGGACACTTACCAACAACTTTTTCCAAGTACATATTTTGCCTGATTGTTTTCCTTTTTTTCCTGTTTTTACTGGTGGCAAGCACGTTTAAACATTTTTTAAGCTGGCATTACTATTAAACTGTAAGGATCATTTTTTTTTTCAACAATACGCCAAGTGACAATATAAAAGCCTATTCATATGTTGATAAAATGAATGGATTATGTTGTACAGTAGTTAACGTTTTAAAAAAAATAAATTAATAGGTGTTCTGGGAAAAAAAATGCATGCTTTTCAGCAAATTAATGAACTAGCTGCTAAACCAATTTAGAATGAATAATGTGATTTATAATTCACCAAACTGTATTTATGTAATGAAAAATTGCAAGTCTGATACAATGATTTTGGAATTAAGACCAACCAATACCTGGGTATAAACTCAAATATTTAAATAATTTGGAAATCAATAACCCCTTGATCTAAGGCTTCTCAAACATGTACTGCTGAAGTTTTTTTAGGGTAGCAATAACAAACAATTTTGAACCCTTCTGTACAAACTTACAGAATTGTACAGAAATTAAGCATCACATTTGAACGTGCCAATACTCCATTTTATTCATCTTTTTATTAGTTTAGTACCCTCTTTAATTTTTCTTTATATATTGCCAATTCACCATTCCATGATTTTTCATTGCCCCTTCTCATCTTCTCTGATATGACCTGTGTCTAATTCCTGTAGGCGACTCTCCAATTAGGTGATTTAGGCAACCGTCTAAGGCATCCCACACACTGGAGCCTCGCAGCCTCCTAACTCTCCTAGCTGGAAAACAGGGCCTGTAGCATGGGGCAGGCCACAGAGTGTCACCACCACAGACATACGAGTATGGGAGGAGAGAGGAATATGAAGATTTGAGGAGAGAGGAAGTGAAAGCATGGGTGGGGTGAAAATGGAGCTGGGAAAAAGAGCTGGGAGGGGGAAAGGTTGATGAGACTAGAGGGTGAGAGAGAGCTGGGTGCGAGAGAGGGAGATGGAGCTGAGGGATGGAATGGAGAGAGGGAGATGGAACTGACGGGTGAGAGGGGCATGGGTGGAAGAGGTAGATGGAACTGGGAAGGAGAGAGGGAGCTGGAGCTTAGGGGTGAGAGGGGGGTGTAGTGGAGAGAGGGAGATGTCGCTAGCGATGAGAGAGGGACATGCAACTGGGGAGCTGGGATGGAGCTGATGGGATAGGAGTGAGGGAGACACTGCATGTAAGCAGAGACTTCTAGGGCAGTATGGTCACCATAAGGAGGGTACAGCCCATAAGGGAACCAGCCATGCTTGGGTTAGTTACCTGGACAACATTGTTAAATCCCATAACCAGGGGCGGACTGACCGGTCGGGCACTTCGGACATGGTCCGAGGGCCCGGCCGGGAGGGGGGCCCGCCATCAGGGGGCCGGGTGGCACACTCTGAGGGGGCCGGCCGCGTTCAGGGCCGGCCCTTTAAATGCTGCAGCCACCTGAGCACTCTGTTAAGAGCCTCAGGCGGCTGCAGCTTCTACTTACCCCCTCCCCTGTAGCGTGGCCAAGCTGCTCTCTGGTCCGCGGTGCCCGGCCGGAGTGATAGGAAGGTGCACACTCAGTGTGCACTTCCTGTCAGTCCGGCCTGGTACAGGAAACAGAAACTCCTGTTCCACGCGGAGTTTGTTTCCTGTACCCGGTCGGACTGACAGGAAGTGCACACTGAGTGTGCATCTTCCTATAACTCCGGCCGGGCACCGCGGCCCGGAGAGCAGCTCGGCCACGCTACAGGGGAGGGGGTAAGAAGAAGGGGAGGGGAGGGGGTAAGAAGAAGGGGAGGGGAGTAAAAAGAGGGGGGAGGGGGGTAAGAAGAGGGGGAGAGGGTGTAAGAAGAGAGGGAGGGGGGAGTAAGAAGGGGGTAAGAAGGGAGTAAAGAGGGGGAGGGGAGAGTAAGAAGAAGGGGGAGTAAGAAGAGAGGGAGGGGGGAGTAAGAAGGGGGTAAGAAGAGGGGGGTAAGAAGGGGAGGGGGGAGTAAAAAGAGGAAGGGAAAGTAAGAAGAGGGGGGAGGGGGGAGTAAAAAGAGGAAGGGGGAGTAAGAAGAGGGGGGAGGGGGTTAAGAAGAGAGGGGGGGAGTAAGAAGAGGGGGAGTAAGAAGAGGGGGAGGGCGGAGTAAAAAGAGGAAGGGGGAGTAAGAAGAGAGGGAGGGGGAGTAAGAAGAGGGGGGGAGTAAGAAGAGGGGGAGGGGGGAGTAAAAAGGGGGGAGTAAGAAGAGGGGGAGGGGGGAGTAAGAAGGGGGGTAAGAAGAGAGGGAGGGGGGTGTAAGAAGAGGGTGGGAGTAAGAAGGGGGTAAGAAGAGGGGGGAGTAAGAAGGGGAGGGGGCGTAAAAAGAGGAAAGGAAAGTAAGAAGAGGGGGAGGGGGGTAAGAAGAGGGGGAGGGGGGAATAAGAAGAGGGGGGGGAGTAAGTGGTGGGGAGAGAGGACCCGGGAGCTCAGCCTGCAGCTCCTCTGGGTCCTTCTTGCCCGAGCACAGAGCGTTGCCACGGTTACCACGGCAACGTTACGGCTCTTGCAAGAGTAAACTCTAGCCCTGGAGCTATGGGCTAGAGTTCACTCTCAACACTGTGACCACCAGGGATTCCTGGTGGTCGCAGTGGTGAGAGTGAACTCTAGCCTCATAAACACACTGCCCCCACACACACACACACCATACACATTCACACACTGCCCCCACACACCATACACGTTCACACACTGCCCCCCATACACACACACTGCCCCCACACACACCATACACAAATTTCACACATTGCCTCACACACACACACACATACACTGCCCACCCATACACTGCCCACCCATACACACACAGCCCCCCATACTAACATTGCCACACACATACACAGCCCCCTCATACACACATTGCCCCACACACCCTACACATTCACACACTACACCCCCTCACACACACTGAACCTTTCACACATTGCACCACTGCTCCTATACCCTACTACAGCCTCATATCCCAGCAGACCCCAGGTAAGTTGTCAAACTGTTCTTAAACGGTTTGACTACTTACTCTGGGAGGGGGCCCGGCCCTCCTGGCACCATTACCACTACACAGAGCAGTAGTGGTTATTGTGCATGGATTATTTCTTTAAATAATCTACAAGTGCCCCAGTAGCCAGCAAGTCAGCCAGCCCACAGGCCAGCCAGCCAGCCCACAGGCCATCCAGCCAGCCAGCCCACAGGCCTACAGCAAGCCACAGGCTTACAGCCAGCAAGCCCACAGCCTGCCAGCCGCAGCCAGCAAGCCCACAGCCTGCCAGCCGCAGCCAGCAAGCCCACAGCCTGCCAGCCGCAGCCAGCAAGCCACAGCCTGCCAGCCAGCAAGCCACAGCCTGCCAGCCAGCAAGCCCACAGCCTGCCAGCCAGCAAGCCCACAGCCTGCCAGCCACAGCCAGCAAGCCCACAGCCAGCAAGCCCACAGCCTGCCGGCAGTAGCCAGCAAGCCCACAGCCTGCCAGCAACCCCACAGCCTGCCAGCCGCAGCCAGTAAGCCCACAGCCTTCCAGCAAGCCCACAGACTGACAGCCAGCAACAGTAAGAGGAGCCAACTTGGCCTAGGTATCAGCGAGCTATGTTGTGTTGCTATATTGTGAATAGGAACCAGAGTGTTGGAGAGACCCCCCTCCAGGCCCCATTAGACTCAATTGTAGTCTCTAATTAGACCTGGAGGAAATTCTTTCTAACACACTCTCTAAAAGGACACTGAGACAGCCTCTGCTAGAAAGACCCCCCTCCATTGTAGTCTCTACTGGGGCCTCAAAGGGATTATTGCACTTTTGTTCCTTGTGTCTAAAGATTGTGTAGGGAGTGGCTGGAGGCGGTGCATGGAGGCGGGACAAGGGTGGCGCTTGCTGCGGAGTATGGGTGGGGCCTGTAAGGGGGCCCTTGATTTATTTTGCCCGGGTTCTCAGTCTGCCCCTGCCCGTAACCTAAAACACCCCTTACAAGGTAAAGCCTCTCCACGTGCATGGCTGTACTAGAAGGAAATGATGTCCAATCTACTGTATTCCCCTTAGTGCTCAGAGGAATTCATGCTGGAAGTACAGCCTGCAGTTGGTGCTAGTTCCCCACTGGACCACAGGGAAGCCACTCTCCTGGCAAAAGGTAGGCAAAGAGTAGGGTGACAAAGAGACCTTAAATTTCAATATTTGTGAGTGTCTCTGTCAGTACTTGTGTATGTGCATCTGTCAGTGTGTGCGACTGTGTGAGTTTGTTAATATTTGTTTGCCTGGCAGTGTGTGTGTATGTTTTCCTGTGCATGGCTGTGAAGCATGTGTGTATATTTGTCAGTGTCAGTGCAATAAATGTAAATAAATATGTTTTGCCATCCTCTCTTGCTTACCTTGTAGGGTGGCAAATCTCCATATTTCCTGGTGGCGTAGTGTGTCAATGTCTGGTCCCTGGTGGCCGTGGGACCTGTAATGCAGCTTACTGATTGTCTGGTGGGAGGAGCTTGTAATCTGCACTTCCTGTGGGTTCATATCACTGATAATGTTTTTATTATCTGGGACCATGAGGGAGCATTTAAAATGATTGGCACCTCCAGAGGTGCAGACCACAACTTCCTCATGGGAAGCATGGAGCTCACAGACAGGAATCTCCCTGCCAACTCTTGCTGCAACTCTGCATTACGGTGTAAGCAAAAAAAAACTTTAAAACCCCTTATGCAATATAAAACACCAGTGGTTAAAAAGGGGGTAATTATGAAAATAAGTTACCCTTCCAAATAATAGATGTTTAGAAGATTCCTCGGATCTTCTGAATATACATATACATAGAGAAATAAACAACCTACAAAATAAAATCAGAAAGGACCACAAATGGTGCAGACCAAAAAAAAAAAAACACCAGATAATAGCTAGTGTAAAAATGCACTCACAAGCCTAAATTTAAAGCAGGCAGAATATGAAAATATCTTTACAATTACAGTGCACAGTCACTGAATGAGCAGTTAATTGTTTCCTTATATTATTCTAATGTTCTAGAAATCTCCTTTTGAGAGGTCTAGTTGTTCTACCAATATACTGTGCACCACATCCACATGTTAATACATAAACTATGTGGGTTGTGGTATATGTTGTCTTATATTGTGTTTAATCTTAAAGGACTTATTAGTCATGTTGCTTTTAAACGTATAAGTCCTCTTCAAGATTTAAGATTAAGATCCTTACAGAAACACATACAGCAGTGGGGCTGCTGGGCGAATGGCGTGCGAGCTGCGAGGGAGCAGGGATCTCCCTGTTCAGCTCCCTTGCGCGCCTCTCAATGATGCCGGAGCCGGAGTGATGTCATATTCCGGCCTGTGGCGGATCCAGAGCCTGATCTTGGGAGGGGCACTTGTAGATTATTTAAAGAAATAATCCAGGCATAATAACCACTACAGCTCAGTGTAGTAGTTATGGCGCCAGTCAGGGCCGCCATCAGGGGGTGACAACCATGACGGTTGTCACGGGCCCGGCGGCCCTGGGGGGCCCGGACTGCTCTGGCAGTCCTGGGCCCCACTTTCCCTCCCTGCACACATAGATAGCGAATATCGCGATCTATGTGTGCAGCCGCGGGCCCCCGGCTCCCTGTTACCGCAGAGGGGGCCCAGGCAGCACACAGCCTCTTCTCTCTTGTAATAACTCTCGCGAGACCCGGTTGCCATGGCAACGCTCCGCGGGTCTCGCGAGAATTATTGGAAGAGAGGAGAGAAGAAGCTGTGTGCTGCCTGGGCCCCCTCTGCGGTAACAGGGAGCCGGGGGGCCCCCCACCGGACCACCAGGGATGGAATCTCCCCCCTCCCTGGACAAAGGTAAGCAGGGAGGGGGGAGAAACCATTTCATTAAATAAAAATAAAAAAATTATGTAAAAATTTTTCCCCCGTCCTCTGAGTCCCACCGGGTGGCCCATGCACTTAGGGCCACCCGGAGGGCTTGTATCAGCAGGGGCCCGGTCGGGCGCTCTTTAACCTTTAACACCGCGACCGGGCCCCTTGCTTTCCGGCAGCCGGCTGGGAGGGAGAGAGGACGAGGCTGCAGTGAGGATGGGGGATCCTCACTCCCATCATCCTCAGGCACCACACTGGAACCCAGGGAATCCACCCTCCAGCAAAAGGTAGGAAACTGGAGGGTGGGTTTAAAAATTTACATTTTACATGTGTGTCAGTATGTCTGTGTGTCAGTATGTCTGTCTGTGTGTCAATATATCTGTCTGTGTGTCAGTATGTCTGTTTGTCTGTGTGTCAATATATCTGTCTGTGTGCCTGTATGTCTGTCTGTGTGTCAGTATGTCTGTTTGTCTGTGTGTGTCAGTAGGTCTGTCTGTGTGTCAATATATTTGTGTGTGTGTCAGTATGTCTGTCAGTGCATGTGCATGCATGTGTCAGTCTCTGTATGTGTCTGTGTGTCTGTCAGTATATCAGTCTGTGTGTGTCAGTATATGTGCCTGTATGTGTGTCAGTATTTCTCAGTGTATATGGGTGTCAGTGTGTCTGTCAGTGTGTGTGTGTGTGTGTCAGTATCTCGGTCAGTGTATGTGCCTGTGTGTGGGTGTCAGTATTTCTGTCAGTGTATGTGTGTCAGTATGTTGATCAGTGTGTGTGTCAGTATGTCTGTATATGAGCCTGTGTGTGTCTGTCAGTACGTCTACCAGTGTATGTGTCTGTGTGTGTCAATATATGTACCTGTGTGTCAGTATGTCTGTCAGTGTATGTGCCTGCTTATCTGTATGTAGTCAGTGTATGTATCTGTGTATCTGCTTGTGTGTCAGAGTATGTACCTGTGCATCTGAGCCGCAACTTTATATACAAATACACCCCTCCATTCAAACTTCAACACTACATACAAGCACACTCCTACATTCAAAAACAAACACTACACATAAATGCACACTTGCATTCAAACTCCAGTACCACATACAAACACATTAACACAGACATACTTCATACAAATACATGCTTACATTCAAACACACAAAACAGTGCTAAATACAACCCTGCAAGCATGGGAAATTGGTAGAGCCCCAGCTGTCAAAGCATTGTTGGAGTTGCACGACAGATGGGGTTCTACCTTTAGTCCAATCTTGCAATTGGGTGTCCCAATAAAATTGATTCTATTTTAGTGCCGCCACTGCATTGGGATGGATGCTGTGATTGCATACCAGGGAGTGAGGGGCGACGGCGGCAGGGCCCAGGGGGCCCAAGCAAGCGCTTGCCCAGGGTCCAGTCGTTATTAAAGACGGCCCTGCACACACACACTGCATACACTGACACAACACACACACACTGCATACACTGACACAACACACACTCTGCATACACTAACACAACACACTCTGCATACACTGACACAACACACTCTGCATACACTAATACAATACACACACTGCATTCACTAACACACACACACCGCATACACTAATACAATACACACACTGCATTCACTAATACAATGCACACACTGCATTCACTAATACAACATGCACTCTGCATACACTACACACTAACACACTCACTGCATCCACTATACTGACACACACTCTGCATTCACTACACTAACACACACTCTGCATCCGCTACACACTAACACACTCTCTGCATTCACTACACATTAACACTCTGCATTCACTACACTAACACACACTCTGCATCCGCTACACATTAACACACACTCTGCATTCACTACAAATTTACACACACTACATACACTGACACACTCTGCATTTATTACACCCTAACACACACTCTGCATTTATTACACACTAACACACACTCTGCATTTATTACACACTAACACACACTCTGCATTCACTAAACTATGCACACACTCTGGATTCACTATACTGACACACACACTGCATCCACTACACAAACATCCTTTCTTCACATTACACACACTACATCCAACACAAATTGAAACACTCTGCATTCACTATACACAGACACTGCGTCTAATACACACACTACATCCACTACAGACACTGCATCCACTAAACACATTTTATCTAGTACATACAAACACTACATCCACTACACAAACACACACTACATCACTGTACACACACTACATCCACTACTCAAACACTCTCTGCATTCACTACACATTAACACTCTGCATTCACTACACTAACACACACTCTGCATCCGCTACACACTAACACACCCTCTGCATTCACTACACATTAACACACTCTGCATTCACTACACTAACACACACTATGCATCCGCTACACACTAACACACCTTCTGCATTCACTACACATTAACACACCCTCTGCATTCACTACACTAACACACACTCTGCATCCGCTACACACTAACACACTCTCTGCATTCACTGCACTAACACACACACTACATTCATTACACTGACACACTCTGCATTCACTACACACTAACACACACTCTGCATTCATTACACACTAACACACACTCTGCATTCACTAAACTATGCACACACTCTGCATTCACTAAACTATGCACACACTCTGGATTCACTATACTGACACACACTCTGCATTAACTGTACACACAGCATCCACTACACAAACATCCTGTATTCACAGTACACACACTACATCCACCATAAATTGAAACACTCTGCATTCACTATACACAGACACTGCGTCTAATACACACACTACATCCACTACAGACACTGCATCCACTAAACACATTTCATATAGTACATACAAACACTACATCCACTACACAAACACACACTACATCACTGTACACACACTACATCCACTACTCAAACACACTCTATGTTCACTATACACACTGCATCCGCTACACAAACACACACTCTGCATTCACTGCACAAACAGTATCTGATACACACAAACACTACATCCATTACACACATTCTAATTTACTTCCACCATACACACCACATTCAGTCCTGCATCATTGTCAGCGGACTAGGTAGGGCGTGGGCGGGCCCGGGAGGGAGGGGGGGGGCAGACCTTGTGCTTTGTCAGGGGCCCCAAAATTTCTGATGGCATCCCTGGCACCAGTAGTGCCAGGATCCCAGCCCAGAGTAAATAGTCAAACCGTTTAAGAACAGTTTGACAACTTACCTGGGGTCTGCTGGGATATAAGACATAGGAGCAGTGATATGTGTTAGGGGTGAAGTGTGTGTGAAAGGTGCAGTGTGTGTGTGAGTGGTGAAGTGTGTGTGAGAGTGAGTGAGGGTGGCAGTGTATGTCAGGGTTGCAGTGTGTGTGTTAGGGGGTTAGTGTATGTGTGGGGTAGTGTGTGTGTGTGAGCGGTGCAGTGTGTATGTGAGGGTGGCAGTGTGTGTGAGAGTTGCAGTGTGTGTGTGTTTGAGGCAGTGTGTGTATGGGGGCAGTGTTTGTGGGGCAGTGTGTGTAGTGTGTGTATTGGGGCAGTGTGTGTATGGGGGCAGTCTTTGTATGGGTGTGCAGTGTGTGTATGGGGCAGTGTTTATGGGGCAGTGTTTGTGGGGCAGTGTGTGTACACATGGGGGGCAGTGTTTGTGGTGCAGTGTGTGTATGGGGGGCAGTGTTTGTGGGGCAGTGTGGGTAGTGTGTGTATGGGGGCAGTGTTGGTGGGACAGTGTGTGTATGGGTGTGCAGTGTGTGTATGGGGGGCAGTGTTTGTGTGGCAGTGTGTGTATGGGTGTGCAGTGTGTGTATGGGGGGCAGTGTTTGTGGGGCAGTGTATGTAGTGTATGTATGGGGGCAGTGTTACCTTTACTGGGAGGAGGGGGGACATTTCTGGATCCCTGGTGGTCCGGTGGGGATTCCCCTGTGGGCCCAGTGGTTAGAGTGATCTCTAGCCCGCGCTTCAGGGCTAGAGTTCACTCTCGCGAGATTTGGAGAGTTGCCTTGGTAACCGCGGCAACGCTCCGTGCTCGCGAGAGTAGGACCTGGAGGAGCTGCAGGTAAGAGCTCCCAGGTCCTCTCTCTCTCCCTCCCCTGCCAGCTGCCAGCACAGTGCCTGCGGACCGGGGAGGGAGATCACTGATATCTAGTCTCTGACCTCCCTCCCCGGTCCACAGGCACATTGCAGGGCTGGCGCTTTGACAATGCCAGCCCTGCATCAGCCGGCAGGGGAGAATCTTGGTGGGGGGCAATTGCCCCGTTGCCCCCCCCCCCACCCTGGATCCGCCACTGATTCCGGCTCCAGCATCACTGCTGTGTGCGCAAGGCCATTTTATTTTTTAAACTTTTGGTGGAACCCCAATTGATGTTCCGCGGAACACCAATTGGGAAATGCTGCTCTAGACCAAGCCGTCACAACATACAGTCCAAAGCATTTTGTACAGGTCGCACACTAAGCAGGTCACCTGATGGGCCTTTGTCAGCAGTAGGAGCCCATTCGAGTGTGGTGGGCCTTTAACCAGGCCCCTTGCTTATTGGCACCCCGAGAGGAAGTGAATGCCTCGAGTCCCCTCCTCCCAGAGACTGGAGCTGCGCGGGAGGGAGGAGGTGGCTGTGAGCAGGGGGTCAGGCTGGGAGAGAAATGGGTGCAGTCTGCAAGAGTCAGCCCCTCAGGCTGCAAACTGGACATCAGGGAAGCCACTCTCCAGCACCCAAAAGGTAGGAAATTGGAGGGTGGCTTTAAAAGAGTAGATTTTGACCTGCATATCTGTATGTGTGTGTGACTGTCAGTGTGTGTGTGCATGTCTGTCTGTTTGTCAGTATGTATAAATCTGTATGTCTGTCAGTGTGTATCTGTATGTCTGTCAGTGTGTATTTGTATGTATGCCCATCTGTGTGTATCTGTATGTCTGTCTGTTTGTCAATATGTATGAATCTGTATGTATGTCTGCAAGTGAGTGTCTATGTGTATATGTCTGCAAGCATGTGTCTGTGTATCTGTATGTCTGTTCATGTGTGGTGTGCATCTGTATGTCTGCATGTCTGTCCATGTGTATCTGTATGTCTGCCTGTCTGTCCATGTGTATCTGTATGTCTGCCTGTTAGTGTATTTGTCTGTGTATCTGTATGTCTGTCAGTGTGTACCTGCATTTTTATATGCAACTTTGTACATTTATTTGGAAAGTGAGGCGCTAAAAACCTATCTGCCGCCCGAAGAAGTTTAGCCTATTTTGATTTTGGTCCCTTCCTTCTGCCAAATTGTGCAGGTCTGGTCTAGACCCATAAAGTACTTTAGTTTGCTGAAGAGTTTCCTCTTTTTGGCACTTTTATAAATTAACCTCGTTACACACCTTAGCTGTCAATCGGACAACCCGTCCTGTTACTTCCTAGTAGTTAAGCTTAGTGGAGATAAACTCAAGAGGCAGGTAATTGCTCAGAACACCTGCCTTGCAAAAACATCTCAAATAACTGTGCTGGGAAGTCTGACATCGGTGAAGTTGACCCATTCTGAACTTGTGTGGGACGGTTTAAGAAACACATTCTCAGAGTGATTGTCCTTGAGGCATTTAAAAGGTGGAAAACAAGCTTTCAAGATGATTTAGGTGTCAAGAATGGGTCAATAGATTTACTGCTATATTAAAAATTACTATATGTATAACTATTAAGGAAAATTAATGTAAGTGTGTATTACACTGGTTCCTTCATACTTTAAAAGTCGGTAAATCTATCCATAGTGGTTTCTTGTTTGCTTTAGGGGTTGTGGTGTAGTTGGTACATGCTATCACACCATGGTAGATTTAAAGGGATACTACAGTGCTAGGAATACAAATCTGATCCTAGCGCTATACTTCCCTCTTATCCCTCTTTCCTTCGCTCTCCCCACAGCACTGCAAGGGTTAATAAACTCTTTACTGTACTCTCCCAATTCACGCACTGATCTCTCCTCTGCCGTCACCAGCCGGGGGAGGGGTGCACAAATGCAGATTGTGAGGACATCCAGCGTCAGCTAGCCTAGGAAGCAGGAAGTGCCTATAGTAGTTGTCTGATTGAAAACTGCAGTGATTTACATTGCAGGACTAAGGGGAACAGGGACATTGCATCCAGACCACTTCAATGAGCTGAAGTGGTCTGGGTGCCTATAATGTCCCTTTAATGCAAACTGTCCAGCTAACTGTATTTCAGTTGCTAGAAAATGTTTTAGGTGTTAAACTTGACCTCGATGCCAAGGTTGCCCTGTTTTTGGTCAAATTCACCCATCACAGGCTCCCCAGGTGTACACTCAAACTTATACATAGGGTCTGCACCCCTGCACAAATCTACAATGAAAAAAAAAGAGAATCTGACTTAAAAAATCCCCATTTCTTATATTGGGTGTAAGGAAGACTTGACTGCAAGACTCTACTCAAACAATTCCAGCATTTGGCTTCCCTGATGTACTTGTATTTCTCATGTACCCTAAGGAGCAAAACTGCCATGGACTCCTTTGTTGTCATTCTGTGTCCTGTTTTGGTATGCCTTCTCATTTTAATTTCTGATCTTCCTTTATTCTTTATACAGTGGTAACTTGGTTTACGAATTTAATGCGTTCTCCGGGACGTTTTGTATTGCGAAAAAATTCGTAAACCAAATGTGGTTTTCCATAGGAGCATGAAAAACCAATCAATCCATTCCGTAGGTCAGAAAAAAGTCAAAATGAGCTGGCATGGAAACCAACCCACAATGCAGAACACACCGTAAAAGGCATGCAAACGACAAAAATCAGCTCCCTACCTTTCCACTGCTTGTGAAATGCACCAGAAAAGTTCCAAAAAGTCCCAAAAACACTGCATAAAAATTGCAGAATGGCTCCAAAACTCGATGCGAAAACCGCTCCAACACCTCTACACTAGATGCCACGTGCTACTCCAGCATACACCGAACGGCACTATGAGCATCCTGGGGAAACTTGCTTCGTATTACGAAAAAAATTGTAAACCGAGGCATTATATTCAATGGATTTTCATTTGTAAATCAAAAATTATGTTAACCGAGGCGTTGGTAAAATGAGGTCCTTTTCTTTTCTGGTACCTCTGTTTTTCTACAAAAAAATTATAATTTGGGTAGTTCAGTTTCTATCTTTTTAGGTTGTGTTCCCATATTGTCCATTTATTCAGGATTTTCCATTTACAGGGCAAGCATTGCCTAATTTTGCTTCTACTTGTTGCAGTCCTGCCACCAGTCTAGAGTATGTTTATTTATTATTGCGTTGACTATAGTATATGACTTTGTTACTTTTAATCAGTGTTTCTTTTTTATCTATACAATGTGAAACACGGTTGTTAAACTTATGGAAGTATTTCTTTTCTGACCCTTAATAAATCTTTGTGAAACAGAAAAATAGATTGAAATACAGCACTGAAATTACAAAAACAAGAAAACAACTTCCTTAAGCAATTCTTAGAATACATGTGTGACCCCTCCACCACTCACTAACCTGTTGTGAAGTGCTAGAGGGCCACTTCCACTAAGTTTGTTTATTCTTTGTTCATGTGATTATGTATAATGAAGCTTAAATCAAGGAGATACCAGCTACAATGCATGGTGATAAACAGCAAACACAGGTGTGATAGGCTAAGTTTAAAAGCAGATTTTTAGGGTTATTTTCTAAAGTAAAATTCAAGGTGCATAAGGTTCCTGGATCGTTGTGATGTTGGGAGGAGAAGCCCGATCCAGCACATAGAACTTTGGAGCTGGAAACAGGTAAATGGGGAGAAAATAAACAAACTTTTCTTGACTGGAGGGGAGAGAGGGGGAGGGGGGGGGGGGGGTCAAGACAGACACAAAAGCATAATATAGTGTTATAAATACAGCTTTTTTTATTCCTAACACTATAGTGTTCCTTTAATATTAGACGTTCCTGCATTTCCCAGGGCCATGGAAAGTGACCATAATTATAGCCCTGGTCACAAATCAAAGTTGTCACATTTACCAAACCAGGGCAAACTGAGTTCACACGCTGTGGGTAGAAAGTCAATTTGCATATTTCAAGCCATAACAAGACCTTCACTAAAACTTTGAATTTGAACTATCATACCAATAAACTAATTTAAAATGCAGAACAAGTGAACACTAGGCCTATTATTGGTCCTCCCTTAACAGTTCCAAGTGATAACCCAATGTCCTTTTTGTATTTTTCTATTAGGTATGAAAAATACATTTTAATACTACAATTTATAAATTATATTTTTAATATAATTTTTCATTTGGTTCAATGGCTTAAAAGCATTGTGAAATTGTTAGGAACAAATAGTAAAAATCTGTCAAGATCAATGGTTAGTTCCCTACCCCTTTCACAATAGAAACAAATCACTAAAGCTTTTGTAATCCTGTGGCAAACATGGAGTTAAATATATGCAGATCCCCTTTGAAATGTTTGCTGGTTATGAGCTTCTAAATGCAAGCAGTTTAATTTATTGGTATGAGACTTACATAAACTCACAAAAACCATAATTTGCCTGAACCAAGGGGATTTTAATTCACTAAATTGGAATTTTGGAAAATAAAAAGGGGATTGCAAATAATAGGCCAAACTAGTTGACCTGAATAATTATAATAATAATAATTTTTTTTTTTATTATTATTAATATTATTATTATTATTATTATAAAAAGAAGAAAATAAATAAATACAGGGCTGTTTGCAAAAACAGATACATCCAAGGTGCAAAACAATACAATTATAATTGTACACATTTTGATTATATTAATAGAGAGGAGAAATAGAGGGGAGAAATTATGTTACAATCTGTAGTTAACCTTTCTGTTGCAAAGTACATTTGCCAAGCTTTGATCTGAAACAAAAACTGTCATTTTTGTTGTTGTTGTTGCTGCTGCACGTTCTAACCTTGCACAAAGGCTGATGTAACAAGCATTGCCCCTTTTCTTTATAGTATCCCTTTCAAAGGAGAGCTCAGTCAATGGGGAGTGTCGAAAACAACAGCTCTTGCTAGTGTTTATGGTCACCAAGACAACAGGGCATGTGGGAGGTACTGAGTAGCAGCTGCTGTGTGTAGTTTATAGGAACAAGCATGCACAATTAATATACATTTATTCAGAGACAATAAATGCACCCACCGACATAACCCCCCGAAGATATGGCGTTTATACTATGACCAGTCTGAGGAATTCCCATTCACATGTGAGTAACTTATGAAAACTGTTAGAAACAAAGTAATACATGTTTACATTTTAAAGATAACTTTTTATTTCTATTTCTAATTTAATGATAATAATACATATATATATATTTTTTTTTTTTGGGGGGGGGGGGGTGGGGGGGGGAATACAGCATTCAGGGAAGGTTGTCTTAAATATTAGAGTTTTTTAAATTGAGTTTGATTCTGGAAATAAGGAAGTTGGTAGACAATAAATAGAATTGGTAAGACTTGAAGACAAGACAAAGAGGAAGGAGGATAATAAGGGAGTGGGTGGGTGGGGTGGGTACAAAGGATTGCCCAAATCCTTGGAGAAAAAAAGGAGCAGATTAAACTGCTTGCATTTAAAAGCTCATAACCAGCAAACATTACAAAGGGGGGTCTGCATATATTTAACTCCATGTTTGCCAGAGGATTACAAAAGCTTTAGTGATTTGTTTCTATTGTGAAAGGGGTAGCGAACCAACCCATTGATCTTGACTAATTTTGACTATTTGTTCCTAACAATTTCACAATGCTTTAAACCATTATTGAACCAAATGAACAATAGTATTAAAAAGATCATTTATAAATTGTAGTATTAAAATGTATTTTTCATACCTCATAGAAAAATACAAAAAGGACATTGAGTTATCACTTGGAACTGTTAAGGGAGAACCAATTGCTATTGTAGGCCTAGTGTTCACTAGTTCTGCACAATAATAGTTAGCCTTGAATATGAGAACTTTGGAATTCAGACATAAACATTTTGTTTTGTTTACTGGATCATGTTGTTCTGTACAATATTATGGCTTGTTCTTTCTTTTATTCTGCAATCTTGTGAGGATGGTTGAATAAAACCAAAATAAAGATTATCGCATTTAAGAATTTGGACTAAAAACAGCTACACTGCGACCATAGCCGAGTTGAATATTGTTTATAATTCTCAATTTTCAGTTTTCAGTTCACCTTTTACTGTTTGTATTTTTATTTAGTGGTCACTGCACATTGTATTGTCCTGTCTTGTTATACACTATATTTTAGCCATGGATTTTCCCACATTCATGGGAAGAGCATCTTTTTTATGATCAGTGCAATGTAGTTGTATTTTCATTATTGCATCTGAAAGTACATTTGATTTATAACATTCTCCATGAGAATTCTATTGTAGTTCTGGGAAGTCCTCTATTAAGCAAGAGTTAATGATGAATTTCAGAACAGATCTACAAATATTGACCGACAGAACTTTCTCTTCTGTTCAGCAAATGTTTGTATAAAATTGCTGCGAACCTTTTAGCACATTCTCTGCCAAGTGACTACTAAAGAAGGTGCTTAATGGAAACTAAACATGCAGTTTGTTTCGTTCTTAATTGTGTATATATACAAATCCGTCAATTTGGAAGCTTTTTACTTTCTGAATCAACAAAAAAAATGCAAATGACCAAATTCGGAAGTAATCAAAATAAATGATATTGAAACTGTCCATTTTTAATAAAGATAGCAAATTAGGGAGCTATCTACTAAACAGATGAAAGATCATAATTAAGAAAAGGGTTTTCTTACTTATGGTCCTTCACTTGTTCAGTAGATAGTGCCCTAATGTGGCTTCCTCTGTATATCAAATACATTCTATACGTTTAAGATACCAAATTAGAAATGGTATGTTCAGTAAATAGCTCCCTATCTTGGTATTATTTAATCATATAAATCCAAATACAGAATGTATGTGCTGCATGTATATAACCTTTGTGTAGCATTTATAAGGTATATATATGGTGCACCTATAATGTATATAGAATGCATGTATACAGAATGTATATGCCTGTGCACAGAGTATGTAAATGCTGCGTGCACACAGAATGTACGTTCATAATGTATATAGAATGTATGCGCTGCATGTATATAACGTACGTGTTGCATTTATATGGCATATATGGAGCACCTGTAATGTATACAGAATGCATGTGCTGCATGTATACAGAATGTACATGCCTGTGCACAGAGTATGTACATGCTGCTTGCACACAGAATGTACGTTCATAATGTATATAGAATGTATGTGCTGCATGTATATAGGATGTATATGATGCACACAAGATAGAAAATTATGAAGCTAACTTTTAGACATCTTAAAGATAAAAATTAAGAAAACTCATTTTCTTAATTTTAGTCTTTCAGCTGTTTAGAAGATGGCTAGTTTGGTACCCTTATGTGGGATTGCCTTTTTTTTAAGGATACCAAATTAGAGAGCTATCTACTAAACACACAGCTTGCTAATTTGGTACCCTTATGTGGGCTTGCCATATTTAAGGATACTAAACTAGGGCTCTGTTTCGCAGCTCCCTTTAGCTCCCTTATTTGGTATCCTTAAAGAGACACTCCAGGCACCCAGACCACTTCTACCCATTGGAGTGGTCTGGGTGCCAACTCCCACTACCCTTAACCCTGCAACTGTAAATATTGCAGTTTTCATAAACTGCAATAATTACCTTGCAGGGTTAACTCCACCCCTAGTGGCAGCCAGTAGAGGGCACTTCCTGGTCTATAGCACAGGTTTTCTGTGCTATAGCGTCGATGGACTTCCTCACGCTATGTGAGGACCTCCAGCGTCGCTAAAATCCCCATAGAAAAGCATTGAAAGCATTTTCAATGCTTTCCTATGGGGAGGTCTAATGCGCGTGCGCGACATTGCCGCGCATACGCATTAGGTCTTATCCCGCTGGCGGCCTCGACTGCGCAAACGGTCTCCCCTGCCAGCTTATGTCGGCGGGGGAGGAGTGTGGGCGGACCCTAAACCACCGCCGAGGGACATCGGTGGTGGTCTCAGGTAAGTCACTGAAGGGGTTTTCACCCATCAGCAACATGGGATGGGGGGTGGGAGGGAAAGGGGTCCTGCAGTGCCAGGAAAACGATTTGTTTTCCTGGCACTGGAGTGTCACTTTAAATATAGAAATCCCATATAAGGATAGCAAATCATTTTTTGACAAATCAAAATTAAGAAAAGCTATATTCATAATTTGATCTTTCAGCTGTTTAGTATATAGCTCCCTAATTTGGTACCCTTTTGTGAGATTACCATCTTTGAGGATACAAAATTAGGGAGCTATCTGCTAAACAATCCACCCATAGGAATGATGAGTCTAAATTTTGTAAGATAACAATTTGTTTTCCGAAGTTTGATTCTTTCTGAATTAATAATTTCCAAATTTTAGACAAATCGGAAATTGTAAAATTAACGAATGAACCAACAAGCATGTGATGTTATGTTCCAGGAATTGTCATACATGTCAAAAGGTGCTATAGTTATGAGGATAGCTTGGCTCATATTTTTGTTTTGCATTATAAAGAAAATGCATTAAGTTAAGTAATACATTAAGTTAAGCTAAATCGATATAAGAAAATTTAAAATGAAGGAAACTTGAAACTTTCTGCATTTGCTGCCCAACACAGGATATGAGGCTTCGAGCCGAGAGCTCTGTCTAGACTAGATGTTAGCTGACAAGCTCAGTGGGGGTACTGAGCATGTCTCATGGGGTATGGGATTCTAGAACTCAGTAGAAGTTTTAAAAATAAGAGTTTATCAGCACTCCCTAAGTCAAAGGGGTAATCTAGACATGGACTCCTTGCTCACAGTGCCTAGAATGGTGTTGTACAGAAATGTTAAGTAATGCACTCGTTCAGGGAATATTCCCACTGTGGTGCTCTAGGAAGAAGGGAAGACTCCCATACCACGCTGGACAAAAGAGCCCAGTAGATTCCTCAATCAGGCAAACTTTTGTTAAGAAACAGTGTACATCAAAGTTTTGACCTTTGTCAAGCCTAAAGTGAGCATATCCAAGCCCCAGTATATTCAAACAAATTTAGCAGTAAGTAATAATTACGCGTACTTGATTAGTGAAAGAATTCAGAAACCCACAAACACGCCAACTTAGACAAGACGTCCAAAGTCCCGCACAAGAGGAAATGATGTCACGCATCTAGGTAGCACAGCTGAGAAAAAAAATTAAGAAATAAAAATTAAATACTTTGTGCACCTGGGCTCCTTTTGTCTTTATAGTGTCCAGAAGTTTACCAGTTACACCTTACTGACGAAGTCCAATGATCATCTGGGGTTGCTGCATCTCTTGTTGTAGGGAACCCAGTAACACTTTGGATATGGACACCTCTTATTGGTGGCATTAATCTGATATATGACTTACTGAGGTTTTCTATTTAATGTCACAAGTGAGCTAAAATTTGTATAACATGTGAGCCCCATCTTTATGTCTTCCTACAGCTATATCTCTCCCTCATCTCCATCTCCCTATCTCCCTCCTTCAACGTCATCTTCCTCTCATCCTCCCCACTACATCTCCCTGTCTTCCTGCAGCCACATATCTCACTCCCTCTCAGTCCATCTCCCTCTCCCAACACCATCTCCTTTCCTATTTCTTGCTACAACTCCCTATTTTTGTGCAGTCACATCTCTTCTCCCACTGGCTTATGCACAAGAAATTGGTTGGTCACTCACCCTGATGGTTCCGTCCCGCTGACAACTGACATTGCATTCTTCTTTTCCTTTAGAACAGGAGACATTGCATTCTTCTTTTTCTTTAGAACAGGACATTGCTGGCACAAACTTACATGTACCTGGCACCCGCGCCGTTCCTCTCCTCAGGCAATAACCGCAGAATGCACCGCATGGCCGCACTACTGCAGTCCTCAGGCCACGCAGCCACACTACTACAGTCCTCTGGTCGCGTGGCCACGTGGATCTTTCAGGCCGCGCAACCTGAGGACTGCAGTAGAACGGCTTTGGTCCCGCAAACGGGTTTGTAGGCTGTACTGCAGCTCCTTAAATAATTAAATTAAATAATTACATTTCCACAACGTCATGCCCTTAAAGCTGAGATGAGGTATACCAATGGGAACTATTTTGAACCTATTTATGAACCTGTTCTAGCCCTTACTCATTGCCCTATCGTGGTTACTGTCCTGATACATGTTAGTGCTATATATAAGTCTCTCTTGTTGTATTCCTCTTATCGACATCGGCTCAAATTTGCCTTGTGATTTCTGGTATCCTGACCTCGGCTTTGTATTTGACTTGTAATTTCTGGTATCCTGACTTGCCTTCGTATTTGACTTGTGATTTCCTGGTATCCTGACCCAGCTTTGTATACACTCTGTGTATTTCTGTAATCCTGACCTTGATTTATCTTGACCTTGTTTCTTGCTGTGTTAATACGTTAAGTCCAGCCATTCTAAGGCTCGGTAATATGTCTTTCGGATACACCTTTTGTGGGTTTCCACATGTTGGGGTAGGACTCCCGTGACAAGCGGCCATTCTGTATAATGCATGTGTTAGTCCTCCTTATGGTGGTGGCGGCTTAAAAATGTAATTTCCCAGTAAGAAGTCTTGAATATATTGTGAAGAAGCTGGACTGTGCCAGCAGGAAAACCAACTCCATCACAAATACAAACTATAAATGAACCCTAGGTCACAACAATTATTGCATGCAATTTCTAACACTGTTAGAAATGTTGTTCTTAGTAAGTCACCTAAAATGTCTCAGAATGGTTCGGTCCCTGGCCACACACCCACTCACAAACCTAAAATTAAAGTGTCCGTCTTTGTCCTCTTGAAGTGTTGGGAGGTATGCAGCACCTCCACTCCTCCTATAGGCATATGTGAAATTCAGGCCCAGGTTGGGCACATCTGAGAAATGTTTGGTGGGATGAAGGTTTCACATCATTCTGTATGCATTCTTGCTTAAAATACAGTCCAAAGAGGTGTTCAGAGCTGTCCCCTGAACAAGGATAACATAATACATTGTTCTTCATATATAGCCTTCCAGCTGAAGTGGTTGAGGTTAACACTGTGAGTGGGTTTATGCATGCATAGGATCAGCGTATGGCTATCCTAGATATAAGATAAGGCCAGGGACTAATGAAAGTATTTATTTAGAAAATTGGGCAGACTAGATGGACCAAATGGTTCTTATCTGCCATCACATTCTATGTTTCTTTGTTTCTTCATTCTGTAGAACCTCTAAATACCTTTCCAGAAGTCTGGTCCTTCCTGGAGTCTGCCACATTTATAAATGTTTTGTAATCTGCTTATAATGTGTTGGAGAATACAGTCAGCTCGTTGCTCTTAATTAACAAGGCTTCATCAGATTGTATGGATGCCTGGTACCATGGAAAATCTTGGCACTTTTCAATCACAGTGCTAAATATACTGCATCTAACCTCTCATCAGTCTTTAATTAACACTGACAATAGTGAGAGCTGAATTAATATGGAAATCGGATTCAGTGATAACCGTTTTAAGACTGAGCTAATGGTTAGCCCTAGTTCTCACTGTCCACGTATGGCGGATTTATGCATTTGCATGGATTATGTTTAGATTTGGTTTGCAGAACAGATTTTCCGAAGCACCATTTTTGAGCTGAATCACTTTAATTCATAATGACAGAATGTTTCATACTTTAGTTTTCTCTAAATACTGCTGTTTTAACCCTTTTTATATGAGGTTAAAACTACTCACATCCCACAGTACAATTTACTGTATGATAACATTTACAACTGTGTACATTGCCAGGATGTGGAAATCCTATAATCCACACAGATTAAAAAATAATATTTTCTTTACATTTCAGTGGTAGGATGGATGTGTAATAAATTCTGAGGTATGTATTGCACAACATGGTGGCACAAATGCGATTAAGAATGTAACCTGACTGAAATTGCATAACGGTAAAATGGAAATTTGCAATGAAGATTTTGCCACCCAGGGCTGCTGTTTGTGCAAGGCACAAAGACTTACAGTTGTATATTTACACAAAGTACAGCTAAATATTGTAAATAAATATTGGCCCTGCACATGCATATATATTTATATTATTATTATTATTACTATAAATATTTCATAGCTGTAAGAAATATTGGTTAATATGAGAGCGGCACTGTAACCATTTCATCATATTGAATTGATTATAGTCCCTGGATTTCCCATTCAGTGGTAAACCATTTCCAAGTGATGTAACACTAAATAAATGACCCGGGCTTCCTACACCCAAACCTCTGCTGGAGGTATGGCTAAAACAGAGATTACGCACTTCCTTAGCCAAACCAATTTATACCAGCAGCTGTAATAGACTGGGTGCATGCAACTGACACTCTCCACCATAAGCTGCTGCTCTACTTCCCTGGTTATCTGTTTCATTGAAGGAATCATGGGAGTTGTAGTTCAGCAATATCTGGGGGGGCCGCAGGTTGGACAGGCCTGAGCTAAAGCTTCCTCATTATCCGTAGCAAACCAGATTGGCCAGATTGGCTTGGCTGCCAGCGACTCTCTTTATGCAATAAACTATTTAAAACGCACAAAAAACAAAAGATTGTGTCCGTGAGCTCCAGGCACTATTATGACTTAAGCAAATAATAAAGAATATGAGAATGGAAAAAAGCTCAGAGAACCTTGATAGCTTGCCCTTCCTTAAATCCCCCTTCTAATCTTAAAAATAGTTTTTGCTGACCTGCGACACTACAGAGAGAACCTATACCTATACCATTTGCATATCAGACTGATCCTGCAATCCAGAACCAAAATGCCAGCAAGTTCCCTCTGCATGAAATGATTGTCCAAGGTTGCTGTATCTCTCATACAGAGCGAGGATTTACCCAAAGGCAACTCTCTAAGTTTTCGTCCGTTTTTATATTCTCTGGTTTTGCTTCAATGTATTTGTTTAGGGTCAACCAGGTATAATCCAGATGTGGACTCATGCTCACTGTGCCTAGTGGGATATCAGCTACCCCTTGTTGATGATACAGAGAAGGCAAAAATGGTATCTCTCTTGAAGATGTAATTTCCCGGCATTAAGGATCTGGTCAAGCCTTATAGGCGGTATTGTGCCATTACAGAGTGAACCTATTCCATTTGCATAACTGAGCATAAACTATTTTGAGATC
Source organism: Pelobates fuscus (assembly GCF_036172605.1). Classification (NCBI taxonomy): domain Eukaryota; kingdom Metazoa; phylum Chordata; class Amphibia; order Anura; family Pelobatidae; genus Pelobates; species Pelobates fuscus. The sequence goes on along the minus strand of NC_086327.1, from coordinate 86,343,327 downwards.
TGAGCAGGGATTTATTGAAGGACAAACTATTGAGTTTCTCTAAGTTTTTGTCTGTTTTTATTTGGCTCAGAGTTCTTGTATTCTTTGTTTTTGCTTCACTATAACAACTTAATATGAACTTAAGATGAACTGGTTAGAGTGCCTAGAGTGTTCCTGTAATACTATGGAGTTACAATTCAAAAAAAAGGACTTCCTTCTCCATTTGGGGTTAGTTTAGATTGGTATGGAAAATCGTGAATATTGAGATCATAAAAGCAGAGAAGAGAATAGATAATAGCTACACATGTGGTGTGGGGATGGAATTCAAGAAGAGGATTAGAACCAGGGAAGATAGAAAAAATATTGTCTGAAACTCAATAATATTGATTAATATTGATTCTTATCATCATCTGGAGAAGAAAATCCCAAGATAACTTTGTCAGAAGTACAAACTTCATTCCAGAAGTTTGAACAGACCTGAGCAATCAAAATAGTTTTGAAGGTTGTTTGTGAATTCTATTTTTCGAATTTTCATCAGAATTTGAAGTATTTTCTGTCATGTTACAACCCATGTATGTGAGCATTCTTAATGAATTTATTTATTCTTTTGAAGTATCATTTAAATACATGTTGTACAGATTATCAAAAATTGTGTCCTACATTTAGAGTATTAGAACTCACAAAACTATTTTAAATGTAAGCTGAGAAACTTTATTGCTTTGTGTTTCTTTATTGCTTTGTGTTTTTTTTGTTTTGTTTGTTTTTTTGATTTGCATTATTTTGTTTTACAGAATGTCAATTTGAAATATTAATTAAACAAGAAGAATGTGATCATCTGTACATCTCTTTGAATAAGAAAAACTAACCATGTCTAATCGAGATGTCCCTGACCGATTGTGCCAGGAGGCTCACCAGCACATAACTACGGAAGAACCATCCTTGGCGGCAGCCTATTATATGGCCGCTTTTAGCTGCAATGCACCAGTAGCAATACAAAAAGTTAAATCTCTACCCAGTCCACAGTGCCAGCAAATTACACATATTTTGGAGACATGGTGTTTAGGTGAATGTGAAATACCTAAAATACACTGTGATGGCATGGCCATTGTGTCACTAAATGCTGGAATTGCAGCTGTATTTCTCTCTACTCTAAGTCCAAATAATATAGCTGCCTCCATCTTTAAAATGAGCACATTCCTTAAAAATGGACGCTATGAGGAGGTGGTGAAAAAATGCAACTCCTTACTAAATGTCCACTCACAATACTCACTAGAACTTTTGCTGACCCGATCGCTGGCACTGATTTTATCTCAGACGGATCCACAAAGTGGTGTAAAAGATTACATCCAGGCATTCATCGAACATAAAGAAGAAACAAGAGAATTTATTTGTAAGAAACAAATGGAATACCTCCCCCAGTTAATCAATGCATTTAATAACTATATTTATACTTTCGGAAGCGATAGGGACAAGGAATGTACAGGTACAATGCTTCAAGACTGTTACAGTTTTTTGGCGGCCTTGGCTCCTGATGATCTACAAATATGCAAGACCCAAGCTGCCTACTTGTTTGAGAACTGCAAGTTTGAAGAATGTATAGCTGTGTACTCTAGAGCAATTGAGGCGCTATCCTTGGAAACAAGAATAAAAGCAGAAAAGATTTCTTGTCTACTTGTTGATAGAGCAGCCGCGTATTACTCTTTAGGTTCTCGCACAGAAGAAATGGTGCAAGATTTATCGGAAGCATTTAAGGTCAGTCCTTGTCATGCTAGGAAACGGTTTACAGACATCTTCTCTACTGCAGATATTGCAAGAGTTATTGAACGTTCGAAGTTGTATATCGAGATGGAATTTGGAGATTTTAGAGAAAATGTGAGAGCTCGACCTGAGCTTAGGTCCGATACCGGTACAGAACTTCTCTTACCCATAGTACAAACACTTGAGTTTTTAATTCAGTGTTGTACAAACAGCAGACGTGAGATGAATGTCCGTCTGGCTGACTGCAAACTCCTTGCAGGAGACTTCAAGACTTGCAAGGATATCTGCAACCAATTACTTAACTCAGAAAAAAAGACTTATCAAAATACTTTGTTTGCTTTACAAGGATTTTGTCACTTTCATAATAATGAACATCAGCAAGCTCTGAAAGACTTCCAAAAAATTATAGAAGATGAATCTCCACACCCATCCAGTTGTGTAAAAGCCCTGTGTGGCAGAGGACTTGTCCGTATGATCAGTGGAAACTCATACTTAACTGCCTTGGACTATATTACAGCGTGTAAACTTAAACTGGATGAGACCTTTCTTACAATTAAGACATATGTGCCATGGAACCAAAGAGGTTTGCTCTTTAAAGTGCTTCAGGAAGAAGGAGAGAAGATGCTGCACAAAAAGACACCTAATTTAAATGAAAGTGCGATATCAAATAGGAATAAACAGTCTGATCATGACTGTTCCTCAGCCAAAGAAAGGTAATTAACGAGTTATAATTTCAAAACCAAAATGCTTACAGAAACATTTATTAGTGGTCAGTGCTTTGTCTGTTGAATTATGGATGAAAACATTTTCTAATGTCTATATATTGTTCATCGTTTACTTAAAATGTTCTCAAATTACTCTAAAGCCCATGGGTTTAGTCAGAGGAATTTCTAAGTGGTAACAATACCAGGGGCTTCATCCCTAGAGTAAATGTTATGGCTTCTCTTACATATATTGACTGAAATCAGCCTAAAACCGGCATTGTATCACACCCTATGTCTAACCCTAAGATGATATAAAAATACACCATCTTTAAATCAATTCAAGGTGTTTATATTCTATATACTCTTCTCACCAGCTCAAGTCATTCTCTGCTAACTAAACTTGCATTACACCTGCAATATTGCAGTACCAAGGGCTACCAACAAAAATGTTTCCCTTTATGGATGGTTTAAATGGGTAGAGCCCAAAAGGTCGGGAATTGTGATGCGCTCCCTCATCTTTAAACTTCACCAGCTGCCTCTGTCCAAACCACATGTAAAAATAGAAGTCTTAGTTGTAATTTTGACACTATAATCACTACCTGCTGGATTCCATCATATTTAGGGTTATTTTAGCAGGCATAATATTTACCTTTGCTATTTTGTTTGTGAATACACAGGGCCACTGTAGTGATATAGCATTTAAGCCTTATTTTAAGGCCATTTCTATAGTGATAGAAATTAGGGTTTTTCAGGGGAAAGTAGGACCTAAGCCGGCGGGGGAGACCTAATGCGCATGCATTAGAACTTCCCCCATAGGAAAACATTAGCTTTTCTATGGTAGACAGCCACTAGAGGTGGAGTAAACACATAAAGGTAATTATTTCAGTTAATTAATTACTGCAATAATTACCATTGCAAGGTTAAGGGTGCTGGGAAACTGTACCCAAACCACTGCAATGAGTTGAAGTGGTCTGGGTGCCTATAGTGTCCCTTTAAAGGACAACTGTCATCAAATCATCACTTTTAATTTTTTAAATGTTTTATTACATTTAATGAAACATTCTCCACTCCTTCTGAAGTCTTCTTTGATTTTATGATTTTTCTTTCAAATAATGTAAATTTTTTTTTTTTATTTTTTTTTTCGAGTCATTTTAGGTCAGACTCTACTGTTACTTGGTCAACTGCTGCTCACCGTAACTTGTCTCCTGATGAAATTTTACATAGCACAATCACAGTAACGGACAAATTAGATTAGGCAAGTTAGGCAGAGGTTTGTCGGATAAGCGTAAAATTAGACTTAATATTGCTACTCATCCAGATAAAAAGTGACATTTTCTCAAAATAAAATCGGTATACATCATTTAAAAACTATATCATAAAATTTTAGTAAATATAATAAACTTTTTTTTACATGATGACAGTAATCCTTTAAGCTGCAGTTGTGTTACTTTTTGTAACAGCTCCTCCTACAACACTCACAGTACAATTAAGCTTTTATTTATTGGTAGCTCCAACAAATGCAATAAATTCATACAATACAAACAGACTGCCGAATACACACACACACACACACACATGGACTGCTAAATACACACACACAGACTGCTGAATACACACACAGAAAATGCAGGATACATACAGGCTGCTGTATATGCACATAGGCTGCTGAATACATACACACAGAGGGCTGAGTACATACATACAGACTGCTGAATACAGACAGACTGCTGAGTACACACACAGACTGCTAAATGCACACACATACTGCTGAGTACACACACAGACTGCTGAGTACACACACAGACTGCTAAATGCACACACAAACTGATAAATGCACACAGACTGCTGAATACATGCACACAGAGGGCTGAGTACACGCACACAGACTGCTGAATACAGACAGACTGCTGAGTACACACACAGACTGCTAAATGCACACACAGACTGCTAAATGCACACACAGACTACTGAGTACACACACAGACTACTGAGTACACACACAGACTGCTAAATGCACACACAAACTGATAAATGCACACAGACTGCTGAATACATGCACACAGAGGGCTGAGTACATGCACACAGACTGCTGAATACAGACAGACTGCTGAGTACACACACAGACTGCTGAATGTAGAGAAATGAGTTACTTTCAAAGCTGTATGGGTGTGCACAGGTTACACCTTTGGAATCTATAGCTAAGTAATACCTATATTTAATTAGATACCTTACAGATATTTAGACTGACCATTTGCTGAATGGGAGCACCAAGCCGTTTTCATGGAACATAATAAGATAGAGCTAGTTAGTTTACCTCGAAGATTAGGTGTCCACGAAGGCACAGTATAGACTAGTTCTACTTAAGCTCCGTGATAAAAAAGCTATCATATTTGCATTTCTCTACCTCTAATTCTTAACCAGATAGCAATTTTTTATTGGGTACATAAGAAAGACCCTTTAGTAGGAAGCATACTATCTTCCCTTTGGGTGTAGTCCCACTAGTTACAAACCTCAGCTAATAAATTGATACAATCAATTCATTTAATCTGATTCTCAGGGAATCTCATTCACTACATTTGCAGATACTTCGTTACTTTTAAGAGGTTTCAGTACTAATTTGACTATCAGTTTTGAAAGGATACCCAATAGTAGGAGTATGTTTATGTAAAACTGGCCAATCTACATACACATATCATATTATCTGCTTCCAGATACCTATGAATTGGGGTGTATTTTGTAAATATCCCTAGTTTCTCCCTTTTTTCTTTTCCTTCTTTTCCTATAATTTTTCCTTTTTTTGATTATATATTTTTGTATACCTTTTTAATAGAATTTTGATTAAATGTCATGGTTTATCAATCATATTAAAGTGTATGTTTAAACCTCCCTCATAAGAAATCTATTTGGATATGGCATTTTATTCTCTTTTCTCTAAATTTATTAAACTAATGGTTAACCCCTCATTGCCCTTCCCTTGGATATAAATGTTGTTGTTCCAGACTGCTAAATACATGCACAGGCCACTGAATCACACACACACACACACACACACTGCTTAAAACACACACACACACACACACACACACACACTGCTGAACACACACATAGACCTCAGGACACATAAACACACAGACTGCTGAATACACACAGACAGACAGCAGTGAGGTTTGGTGTGTGTGAGGGGTACTGTATGTATGTGAGGAGTTCTGTGTGTATGTGAGGGGTTGAGTGTGCGTGTGTGTGGTGCTGTGTGGGTGTGAGAGGGTGTGTGTGGAGGGGAATAAATAAATTTTAAAAAGCTTCATGCCCCCTCCCCACCCTTCTTCTTACCTTTGGTGAAGGAGGAGGGGACACAGTCAGCCCTGGTGGTGAGTTGCAGATCTACAGACTGCAGGCTGTCTTCACTCCTCCTACGAGCATTGCCAAGCATGCTTGCGGGAGGAACTGCCTCCCAGGTCCTCCCTCCCGCCCTTCCTGTCACTAGCAAAGGGCCTTTGATCTCCCCACCGACCTGAGAGGGCCCAAAGCAAGCGAGCAGGGCCGTCTTTCCATGGGCAAGCAGGGGAGATCAAAGGATCTCCCCTGTCGGTCTGGGTACATGGGCAACGCTGTGGGGGTGGGGAATTGCCCAGCGTGCCCATGCGGAAAGACGGCCCTGATTGTAAGCTCCTCATCAACCGTTTGTTCCTGTAACATTTTGTAATTATCTCATTTATTGTTAAATTTCCCCTTTTTATAATCCATTTATTTTTTTAATAATAATGACTTTGCTACAGATCTTGTAAAACTGTGGTGGGTAGGGATTTATTGGGTAGGTTGAGACCCTATTAATCGGTTAAGTCACTTTGCGGTCTACACAGATCGCACTGAAAAACCTATAAACCAGCAACTGTGCCAACTTTTAAAATCAAGGGAGAGTTTTTTGTTGCATCTTTTTCATATCATGCATTTCCAGACAGAAATGTTCCCTTTTAATTATTATTACGTGTTTTCTTTAAATTTGAATTGTATTACATTGTCTGGGAAACCAATAGAAAGCTCAATATTTTCTAGAAAAAAATTAAAAAGAAAAATAAGTAAATAGAATAATAAATTCCAAGACATTTTGATGTTTGTTTACTTATAGAGTCAACATGTAAAGCAAATTATAATCCTCTGTGATACTACTGGCACAACGAATTAAAGTATTATCTTTGATTATAGTGACGTATCTGGTGTTCACCAGCTGGCCACACTTCTGATGATGCTCGATCCCACTGACGATGTGTGTCGTATCCTGTGTGCAGATGCCCTTTACCAGCTGGATCGGATTGATGAATCTCACAAGATGCTATCTTTGGCTCTCAATAGCAGCTCACAAAGATCTCCTGTTCTTGCTAGGCTTGCACTGTTGCAGTTCAAGAAAGGCTTTATTTACGATGGTAACCAGGTACTTCTGTAGTATAGAGTTTGTCCAGTAGGTGGTGATATTGTTGTAAAAATATAAGTAAGAAAACTAACCTTTCTTAAACTGAACATTTTATAGAAAAATTAACTTACCTGAAATTTCTCCCATACACATTGAATACACCATATGTCCCAAAGATATATAAAGATATAAAGATTTACAAATATAAAGATTTACTCACTTTTATTTTTTCATTCCAGTGCTGCTTCGTTTAATACCCACCTCCAGACTGTTCTCTGCTCCTCCTGAATTTCTTTTGATTTACCCTGCTTGGGTCACATCCCCAAGCAGGGCAAAGTTCATCAGTGATGTCTGCATGCTGGCTTCGTTGCCATCTTGCCGGCTTGGGAGTGGTGTGACGTCATGTTCCTATACTCCCTAGCCTAGCTGGTGCTAAAAGCGTTTCCATAGCAACCACAGCACATGTTCTGTAGTTGCTATGGAAGGAGAGAAGAGGGACCTCCTATGGGCGGTCTTTTCTGCTCTGCCTTGTCAATCAATGCCTTGGCATGCCGAGGCATTGGCTGACAGTTGGGAGAAGAAAATATTTTGAAGCAATTTTTTTTCGTAACATATACATTTGCTAACAAAACTGCTAGAACAATGTAAAGATAAAACCCTATGCTCAATGTAATGAGCACAAGTTGTTTGGGGCATAACAGGTGCCCTTTAAGAAAGTAGAATTTGGTTTATTATTGCATTATATGCATTTAATAGTGCTTTTACATTTTGCAATACTTTACAAATATGAAAATGTTATATATAACCACATGCAACTAACAAAGTGATGTAGGTAGACATAGAGCTGAATAATTCCTTGATCAAATGAATACTTTTTGACAACACTGTGTAAATAGTGTTTAAAACCCTCAAACAGTATATAGATGTGATTTGCGCATGTGTCTGGATCCTGCAATCCAAGTCTCGTTTTGACACTGCGCAACTCCACTCATCTTTCTACATCAGGTATTGCACCCTTCTAGACAGTTTGTTTTTGACTTATATATATATATATATATATTGACTTATATACTTTAAAAAAAAAAATATCGGTTTATTACCAGCTTTTGAGATATTTGAGGGTTATCCATTTTTGTATCCACACTGATCATGATCTAATGATCATGGTAGGGGTAGATCTCTGTGGGTGGTCACCTTCTGTCCAGATGTTGGGAATAATGTTTTTAGCAGCGTATATGTTGGTGTTTTCTTGATTTGTGAGGTATCCTCCCTGGAAAACGTTGGGGGCTTCTCTATTTGGTATCTGCTTTTCAATATTCTTTTGTATTCTTTTTGGTCTTTCGTCCGAGTATGTATATTCACTGAAGCCCCTCCTAAAACCCACCTTATACCACATCCTATGTCTAACCGTATGCAAGAATATATCCAGAGATATCTTGGTTATATGACTTTTGTTGCTCCTTGCAGGAGCTTTAATAAAAAAAGTGGATATTCAAAATGTTACGTAATCAATTTATCCAATACATGCATTTGTAATTGTTGCTATAATACATACATTGATCAGCCACAACATTAAATGCACGGGCAGGTGAAGTCGATAACATTGATTATATTGTTACAAGGGCATCTGTCAAGGGGTAGGATATATTAGGCAGGAAGTGAACAGTCAGTTCTTGGATTTTGTGTGTTGGAGGCAAAAAAAAATGGGCAAGCGAAAAGATCTGAGTGACTTTGACAAGGGTCAGATCAGGAGCGGTTCCAGAACCCAATCTCAGGAGGGGCACTGAATGTTTAAAATTGGTGTGCGTGTGTGTGTGTATATACACACACATATATATATATATATATATATATATATATATATATATATATATATATATCTTTAGATATATGTATATAGTTTTGAGAGAGAGAGAGAATAGACAAAAGGGTGCACTTGTAAGTCTTTCTTCAATAAATGTTTATTTCAGTTGCATATCACATATGTGTCCTAGATCGTCATTTCGACCCATTCGGGTCTTTCTCAAGATGTTGATATTCAACTGAATTAAACACAGTTATTGAAAAAAAGTCCTACAAGTGCACCCTTTTTGTCTATTCGACAAATAGCAACTTGGGTTTGCACCAAGGCAGGGTGGAATTGTACACTGAAAGGGTAGTCTCACGCACGCACTCACGGACACACACACACAATCTGCCCATTTTTCCGTATACTCTCCCTGTTTAACAATTTACTGAAGGCTATTCAATGCATATCTCACCCTTCCTGTAATGTAGCATTTTCTTGTGTTACACCCTAGTCCTCCACAGTTAATGGATTTCCTAAATTGTTGAGGTCTTATTGTTTCCTTAGTAAGATTATGCAACATTTTAGTTTCTCTACTTAATTTAATTCACTAAATGATGTATGATCTTTTAAAACCATGGTGTCCAAAAAAGGAAACTTTAATTTATTAAAAAAAATATCTTTCTAATTGGCCATCTGGTAGCAGTCAGGCACCGAAAATGTCAACCATAAACCAAAGCATTTACTGTAAGTTTAAGGAAATTATCATGATAAATTACTAAACTGTGAATTATGATTTTGTTATTTAAGTAACTTTAAATACATATTCACAGAGTAGACCTTAATACTTAATAATAGACAATCAGTGGGTACTTCAGATCATATTCCAACATCCGCTGCCTGTCTGACATACAGAGAGCTGAGGGAAAGCCGGAGGGAAGATTTAGGCTACTGTGGGCAAAGGTGTGTGTGTGTGTGTGTGTATGTTTATGGATGTTTCTTATTGTGTATCTGTGGATATCTGCATGATGTATGTCTGATGTATGCCTGCATGGGTGCTAATGTGTATTTCATGAATGTTAATGGGTGTCTCTGTCAGTATTAGATACACATGCAAACACTCCCAGATATTTATGCAGAAATGCCTGTCACTAAGTATGCTCGCTAGAATGTGTCTGTATACTTCGGTGTGTCTATGTATGTGTGCTTGTGTGTGTATGGATATGTCTAGATATCAGGGTATGACTATGTATGTCTTGTAGTGTGTGATTGTGCTGCTAATTGTGTTGTTTGTGTGTGGTGCATTATACATGTTTAATTAAGTGACTAGTTATGTATGTGTTTGTGTGAACACGAGATGACCCCACAAAGCTGTTTAGCATTGGGCCCAACAAATTGTACAGTTGCCCTGACTGGAATTACCTTAATGCAAAGGGTAAAAACCACATTAAACCCCAAATTTTCGTACAGCCTTCATTATACAAGCATTGTTTTTATTTTATCTTTTAATTTTCTTTATTTTCTTTTTTTTGTCTTTTCAATTATTTAAAGCGGCTCTGTCACCATCTAGGATGTTTGTGTAATTTGCAAAAAACCCCGACCTTGACATTAGCACTTGAGGAGCAAGGGTGCAGGGAAAGATGAGAACATGGGAGGCCTGGCAATGGAGGCAGGGGCCAAAGTGCCACTTAGGCCTCTGCTATCGGAAGCTGGTCTACAGCCTCAAACTATTCTTCTGAAAATTAAAATAATGCAAGATGTTTTGGAATGTCTGTTTGCACAGTTCTGCAGGAGCAAGGTAGCAAGCCAAAAATATGCAGGGGTTTTACTAGCCGGTAGTGTATATGTCAGTTTGTCATTGGACTGGTGGACTGTGCTCTTAATGTTCTCCAAGGTATTTCACAATGGACTGTGGTATCTGAGGCTGGCTATGCTAACAGACTTCAATAAATATGTATGATATGCCTGGAGGTGTTTGCCAGTGACAACTGTAAGGTTGTCCATTGGCAGAGGCAATGAAGCAGTTGGCGTCTGCGTCTTTCATCTCTCTAAATGTTCCACCATACAGTATTCTACTGATACAGGAATATATGCAAAGCTGTCTATAATATTAATAGGACCCTGGGCAAAGCATTTCCTTGGGCCCCATGGACCCTACCTCCCCCTACCAGCCTCCACTTCCTGGGTGCAATCACGCATTTCACCCTAACGCAGTGGGGGAACTAAATTAGAGAGGTGCAAGACATACTTACACAAACATATACACTGACAGACATACTGATACACACACACACACACATACCGACGCACATATATTAACTGACAGATATATTGACACACACAGACATACTGACAAACACACACAGACAGACATACTGACACATACACTGACAGACATACTGACACACACACATACTGACAGATATGCTGACCACATGGACACATATACTGACACACACACACACACACACACTAACAGACATACTGACACACACACACACACACACACAGATACATCCACTGTCAGACATACTGACATACACACACATAACTGACAGACATATTGACACACACATACACTGACAAACATACTGACACACACATACACACACACACACACTGACAGATATCCTGACACACACAGACACATAACTGACAGACATACTGACACATACACATACACTGACAGACATACTGACTCACATTCACACACATGCACAATTTAAATTTTTAAATCTACCTCCCGTTTCCAACCTTGAAGGTTGTCCAGAGTGATGGCTGAGGCTGTTGTGAGTTAGGGACTGCCTCCTTGATCTCTCCCATGCGGCTCTGTGTTTTCACTGGGAGGACGTGAAGCGGGGCCGTCACTTCCTCCCAGCGCTGCTGAAAAGCGCACAACCGGACTCCTGCTTACAAAGGCCCACCAGGTGGCCCTAAGTGCATGGGCCATCTGGTGTGCCTTCTAAGTGTGTGGGGTCCACGGGGGGAAAAAAATAAATAGTTGAGGGAAGCGGGACCCATGGGGAAATTGCATTGGGCCCCCACGGAGTAACTGGGCCCGGGGCAGCTGCCCCATTTGCTATGCATTATATGATACAGTTGTAATGGTTTGTTGTCAAGATTTACAGTTTTTCAGTTATTTGCAATGAACAAATCAAACAAAAGCAATTGAAACAGTTCAAAACAACAAATGCTTGAAGTGGTTTCCCTAAATTCAACTGAAAATGCAACATATAATGACTTCTCCAGTCTCAAAATTATTCAACCCCTTCATGGCATGTATATTTGTACATACAAATGATTTAGCACATAGTAAAATCCAACATTTAAATTAAAAAACAGACACTATACAAGACATAAGCACAAATATAAAATACATTAAATCCGTAGTCCTTATTATAGCATGAACACCTCATGAAGGTACCTGGTGAAAAATACCTTTATAAAAAGTCCAATGTCAGTGTCCATAAAGTGGCTTGTTTTTTATACCCCAACAGTTCTGTATTGATATCCAATATATAAAAAAAAATCAAATTGATTTTCTCACCCCTCCTGGGTGGTATGTTTATTCCTCATTCTCAGGTTCTCCTGAGTTTGAGGGTTCTGGGCAGTATCTTAGCTATTCCTAGAGCTGCACTCTTCTGGAGAGCGATCTCAGATGTCCCACCTGGAATCTGTTGAAGCCACTCCCCCAACTTGGGAGTAACAGCCCAAGTGCTCCTATCACAACTGGGACTACTACTAACTTCACTTTCCACATCCTTTCTAGTTCTTCTTTCAGCCCTTGGTATTTGTCCACCTTAGACCTGCTTGAATGCAACTACAACAGCAGACCCAATATATATATATACATATATATATATATATATATATATATATATATATATATATATATAAAATATAAAAATTAGAGATGCATACCAGGGTGAAACAAAGCCAGCAAAAATATATAAGAACGAATAATGTAGGCGCACTCCTGGATTTAAATAGTGTTCATTTTACTGTGTCCATAAATTCAAAAGATCAAAGTTTTGACCTATTCAGGTCTTTATCAAGATCAGAACATAAAATATATCAATAAGTGCATATTTATAAAAATACAACATAATTGCTTACCAAGTGAAGTGCATGGACCCTCCCCAAACAATCGGAACCCGGAAGTGTGAAGACGTCACCCGCGGCTTCTGCACACTTCCGGGTTCCGATCGTTTGGGGAGGGTCCATGCACATCACTTGGTAAGCAATTATGTTGTATTTTTATAAATATGCACTTATTGATATATTTTATGTTCTGATCTTGATAAAGACCTGAATAGGTCGAAACGTTGATCTTTTGAATTTTGAATTTATGGACACAGTAAAAAGAACACTATTTAAATCCAGGAGTGCGCCTACATTATTCGTTTATATATATATATATATATATATATGTTATGGTACTTTTTCAGTAAACCAAAATGTTTAAGTGTCTATCTGTTCCTGTCCAAATTAAAGAGAATTGAATTGCGTATATACGCTGAAGTAATTCAGTCTGACACACGGAGTTCAGGTTAAAATAACTTCGAGGAAATTTATTGGCAAGTGCAGAATCAGCGGGCGCGCAGGCCCTTTTAAGAGACATTTTCGTCATCATTGATTATCAAGATATCAGTGAATAAACATCATTAATTGGATTAATTGTTAAGTGTCTGGGTTAGTGTCCACCTATCAATATAATTAATTGGATCAAAAGCTAAGTGGTTAGTTCCGTGTCCACCCACCAAGAGGTGGTACTTTTCCGGACACGGGTGGGGGACAAGGGGTCTTGAGCGTCATTTTACTCGGTCGGTGATGTCAAATCTCGTGGTTAGGTGCAAGGTCTCTTATGAATAGAACATTTCATTACTACTGTGTTCTCATGGCCTTTAAATTATATTATGTTGCGAGTTAGGGGAAATTCAACAGTTCCTGGGTTAGTCATATCCTTATGGAGAATACTGTCCTTGTCTATTGTATTAAATGTGCTGAGAAATACTGTCATGTAATGTAGTTTTAAAATGAACAAGTCAGGTTAGGAGGACAAAATGGAGGATTGTCACAGTATAAGGTTAAAATGGAGTTAGTGCAATAATTGAATACAAGTACAATAAGGTTTTTTTAATAATTCTACATCAGTCCCCCCTATGAAATGTTAGATTCTAAGAGATAAAACTTTATTAAGTTAGTACCAGGAAGACGTGTTAACCCAAAGGCACAGAAACCCTGTGGCCGCTAGCTAGGTGTTAATGCAAAGTGCAAGGCTGTCCCTAGTTCTGACCCTGATAGGCTAACTCATCCGTCAGTATGGCTCTCGAACACTTCACACCCATGGGTATCCCATGGCAGCTAATCCACCACTTCTCCAACACGGGGTCTTTACCATTCACTGACAGATGCTGTCCCTAAGTTAGTCCCTTCCTAGAATTCCTGCACTTTATCATCAAAAGGGATGGATTGCAGCGGCAAACAGGGTGAGTTGAGATCCTGGAAATCTTGGTCATAAACATCAAGTAGTGTGAAAGTGGGTGCCGCTTGGTCAATAGTCTTCGTGAGAGCTTTCCTTAGGCAGGGGAAGACACAACAAAAGAGAAGAGCAAAGATAAAAAAAGAAATTAGTATTGCCATACCAATATACATTAAAGCCTTTTTCCAACCTGTCATCCAACTAAACCATCTGTCCCAGGGATCTTTTATCCCAGAATTCCTTTTTAATTCTTCTGAGAGGTCATTTAATTTTGCTATGGCTAATGTAACTTTACCATTAGGACCTGTGTTTTCTGGGATGTAGGTACAACATGTCATGGTGTCGGGCAAAATTTTACATACCCCTCCTTTTTCGGCTAGGATCATATCCAGGGCTATTCTATTTTGGAAGGCCATTTGGGATGTTGCCTGCAATTGTTCGGCTAATCCCTGGAGGGCATCTCTGGTGTAATTAACAAAACGCTGTTGATTGTAATAAATGTAGTTTATCCAATTTAAGTTCTTGTTTGCAGTAACTATGGTAAAAATTGATTCAAATCCTGCAGCAACTTCATCTCTTGCTTTAAATTCATTGGGTACCCCCCTAGGCACCCCAATGGCATCAATGTAAATGTGAGGGTCAAAACTTCCTTTTACTGGGGCTTCACGCTTGGCCTTAGTGTGGCTGGACTCATGGGTGTTGGTGTGTGTGTCAGAAATAATGTGTATAGGCATAATGGCCTTGGCCAATGTACACTCCCCCCACCACTCTGTGTCCATTCTGGATCTTAACTGTAAATCCCCACACAACCAGTAAATATCTCCCAGTGACCTAGTGTGCTGCTGCAGCAAACGTACAGGAACAGTTCTATATGTACTACAATAACCTGCGCGAAAGTTACCCACAAATTTACCAATCCCATCATGTTTGGCATAGCAAGTGTAATTACCTTTATATACAGTAACACCATGAGGAGGTCTTACATTTTTGGCTATAAGAGGATACTCCGTTGTCCATGCTTGACATTGAGACCTGTTGAAATTATATTGGTAGGCAAAAAGACTTAAAATGCATTTTTCATCATCTACTGGTAGGGTTAAGGGTACAGTGCCCAGATGAGGCCGGGCACCACCACACACATAGCATGCGGTTCGGTTATGTTTGTTGGCATTATATTTCATCCATTCTAACCATAGGTTAACATCATTAAAACCTGTTTCAGCGGCCATAGTATCTTCAAAGGTGGGGTTAGCAATGGCCATCATGTCCTTAAAGGACTGGATGTGTGGTTTTAATGGGTTTGTGACCATATGAGTAGCTCCTCGCCACTCAGGGGAATTGCACATATCTTTAAGGTAGAAATGCCCTAATTTAGTATAGGAACCCTTTTTCCAGTACATTCCCAATACATACTGGTCTGCATCTGTTGGGCTTGGATGCTCAACATTAAGAATTAATTTCATTGGTGTGCCTCCTCCAGGCTTTCTCAGAGTCATTCTTTGAAGGAGGGACCTACCATGATCATCTACTTTAGATAAGGCACTTTTTGGCTTGTAGCCCCAGGAAGGCCCGGCATTCCATCCCGCCGCCCCCCAATGGCCACAATCATGTCCCCATTGTTTGTCAACTACACAAACATATGGATCTTTTGCATGAGGGATATCTCTATAGATATTCTGGATCTGTGTTGTAGTGAATGGGCATTCTACGATGTCACAATAATCAAAGGTATAGGTAGCCACACGGGTACATGATGAATTATACCAGAAGGTGTACCCACTAGCATCTTTAGTGATGGCTACTTGCTGGGCCTTAATTAAACTAATTAAGGAGACAATGTACCAGAGGTACATGGTTGTGCGGTATCTGCTTCCTCTGGGGCAGGAGACTTCTTGCAGTGGGAAGCGTGGATCCAATGTGGCCTGCCGGCCAATTTGACGGAGGTTGCGGTGATCAGGAGAACTTGAAATGGCCCGTCAAATCTTGGTTCCAGGGAGCTTTTCCGCACGAACTTCTTAACCAGAACCCAATCTCCGGGAAGCAGGTTATGGGTACCTGTGTTCAGATCAGGATCTGGAATTGAAGAGAAAACTTGGGCATGTATTTTGTTCAAGGCACTTGCAAGTTCAGTTACATAGTCTACTAAAACATCTGATTGAAGCTGTAACTGCTGTGGATAATAACAACCTAGCCTGGGTGCTGTCCCAAATAGAATTTCATATGGGGATAACGAATGTTTCCCTCTAGGTGTGTGCCTAACGCTGAACAAAGCTATTGACAGACTTTCTGGCCAGGGCATTTTTGTTTCTTGTGACATTTTTAACATTCTGGCTTTTAGAGTGCCATTCATGCGCTCTACTTTACCACTACTTTGTGGGTGGTAAGGGGTGTGGAAGGCTAGGGTCACTCCCAGAGCAGTCCAAATTTCTTTAGTCACTGTTGCTGTAAAGGCTGGGCCTTGATCACTTTCAATGACTTCTGGAAGTCCAAATCTACATACAATGTCTGTAAGTAGGCGTCTTGCGGTCGTTTTTGCAGTGATATTGGCTACAGGGTAGGCTTCTGGCCAGCCTGAGAACATATCCACCATTACTAGTGCATATTCATGAGACCCACTCTTGGGCATTTGGATATGATCAATTTGAATTCTCTGGAATGGGTACATGGGTTTTGCTAGGTGCTTTGCAGGCACCTTGATTGGTCTTCCTGGATTACATTTTGCACAAATGACACAGGCCCTGCAGAAGCTGTTGATCAGGGTTGTGATTCCAGGTGCTTCATAATATTTTTGAATGAGAGCGGCCATTAGGTCTTTTGACAGATGTGCAGGCCCATGGGCCCATTGGACAACTGCTGGGTATAAGCTTCTTGGAAGGCAAAATTTAGAATTGTTGTAGTAAATTCCGTCCTTTAGGACAGCTCCTTTCTTCTTCCATTTCTGGATTTCTTCAGGGGTAATTGCAGCTTGTTGTTCTCGCAAAATTCTTAGGTCAGTAGGAAGAGTTTGCAAGGTAAAGATAGGAACTTCTTCTTCTTGACCGGACACTTCTTCATCCACTTCCTGCAAATCTCTGGCCGCTTGCTTAGCAGCCTGGTCAGCTAAATGGTTGCCCTTTGCTTCATCTGAATCCAATTTCCCATGTGCCTTTACTTTCAAAACGGCCACTTCTTCAGGGAGTAGGAGGGCATCCATTAGTTCCTTGATTGCAGAGCTGTGTTTGACTGGTGTACCGGCAGTGGTAAGAAATCCTCTTGTCTTCCAAATGAGGCCGAAGTCATGTGCCACACCCAGAGCATATCTTGAATCTGTATAGATGTTGGCACGCTTTCCCTTGGAAATCTTGCATGCTGAAGTCAGGGCTTGCAATTCAGCTTCTTGCGCAGACATTGCTGGCGGTAGAGGTGATGACTTGAGAACTTCCCCTGTTGTGGTTACGGCATATCCTGTATGGTATTTTCCTTCTTCATCAGCATACCTTGAACCGTCCACAAACAGAGTAAAATCCGGATCCGGTAATGGATTCTCATGCACAGTTGGTAAGTGTACTGTTTCCATTTTCATCTGTTCGAAACAGTCATGAGGAGTTTCTGGGTCATAGTCATTTATTATAACTAGGTCTTTAAATTCCTTTTCTAGGAAGTGGCGTGGCCATGCTTCCAGAAGGTCAGTTGTTGGGTATTTGACAATACCATTTTCCTGTAGCTGTTCTTCGTCCATGGTGGCCCATAACTTTGCCATGGGCCCAAGATCATTCCATGACTTTGTCTTCAATTTGGTAACAGGAATATGTGGGATAGCAGTATCCCAATGGCGGTAAAGGTAGTTAAGTTGTTGAGGTAATTGGACCAAGACCATGCTATTGCCTTCAGAGTCACAATAGAAATCTTGAGCAGTGAGCTTAACATCAGTCCAATGGTAGAGCTCATCTTCATAGCAAGGCTCGGGAGTAATGTCTGGTTTGTACCACATGGTACAGAAGGCGTAATCTGGGCCTTCACAGAGAGGCTTTTCATCTTCATAAAATGTCAAATGTGGATGCATGACTTTCTTGATACATCCACAAAGCAGGTAAATGTAGGTTTCATCTGTGATAAATCCATAATAGATACCCCCCTCAGGGAGTGGAAGAAGAGTGGATGGGTTAAGAACTTGACATCTTTGGATGGAAATGTTGTCAGGTAGAAGAAGATGGCACTGCAGGCGTAGGTGTCTGGCTGGAGACACGTGCTTGAGCTGGACTTGGTTGATGATGGCAGAAATGTCATGAGGGGCCAAAACAACCAGGGGGTGGCCAAGGACCAGGTCTGAGGTTCTTTCTATGAGCTCTCTTGCAGCAAAAACAGCCCTGAGACAGGAAGGGGTCCCTCTGGCCACAATGTCCAGTTGACATGAGAAATATCCAATAGGCCTCTGGCGGCCTCTTAAGTCATTAGTTTGGGTGAGAACTCCTGTTGCGTGGCCTTGTCTTTCAGAGACAAATAATTTGAAAGGTTTGGAGTAATCAGGTAGGCCCAAGGCAGGAGCAGAGGCAATGGCACGCTTAAGAGATTTGAAATTGTCCAGAGCTTCGTTGGTCAGGCCGAATGGATCTGACTTGAGTGCATCGTAGAGAGGTTGCATAAGCAGAGAGGCCTCTGGGATCCATGCTCTGCAGTAGGAAATGAGGCCTAAGAAGGCATGAAGAGATTTTGAAGTCCTTGGGGGTTGAATGTCCAGAATTGTTCTGACTCGGTCCCGAGTGAGATGTCTGGTACCTTGAGATAGGCAATGTCCAAGGAAAATTACAGAAGGTTGACAGAATTGCAGCTTGAGAAGTGAAGCTTTGCATCCTTGTTCTGCCAAATAGCAAAGCAGACTGATTGAACATTTTTCAGTAGTGGGTATATCATCTCCACAGAGCAACAAATCATCTACATACTGGAGTAAAACAACTTCTGGATGTTCAGCTTGCCATGGGTCAAGAATAGTACACATGGCTTTGGCAAATTGACTTGGAGAATTTTGTGCCCCTTGGGGCATGACAGTCCATGTATATTGTTGCATTTCATGAGTGAAAGCGAACAGGTATTGACAGGATGGATCCAGTGGAACACTGAAAAAGGCATTAGCTAGATCAATGACTGTGAAGTATTTTGCAGAAGGTGGGACGCCAGAGAGCAGGGTATGGGGGTTTGGTACAAGAGGAGTGTCCAGGACAGTGGCTTCATTGACTGCACGGAGATCCTGAACCATCCTGTACTTTACTGGCTCACCTTTTAGAGTCTTTTTCTTCACAGGAAATAATGGAGTATTACATTCTGATTTACACTCCACTAAAGCACCCTTTTCCAGGAGCGCTTTGATGTGAATAGAAATGGCTGCAGCCTGTGCTGGTTTTAGAGGATATTGTGGTTTCCTTGGTAACTTAGCTCCTGGGATAAGCTTAACCACCACAGGTGGGACATTTAGATGACCTATATCCTCTGGGCCTGAGGACCATAACTTAGCAGGCACCTGAGTTTTTAACTCATCTGGGAAATTGGACCTAGGTTCTGCTGCTTGCTCATTGGATATATCTAATTGCAGCATCAAAGGTATGGAGCACAGGGCTGAAGTGTCAGAAACAGATAGAGGTGTAGACATCTCTACCTGTCCATCTGGAGTGAAGGTTATAGACGCCTGTAGGCGTGAAAGGACATCAGCGCCTAACAGGTTAATTGGGCATGTGGAGGAAACTACAAAACGAGCAAGTAAGCTTGTGCCAACCCGCAGAGGGGTTGTTAGAGGACTGTGTCTCGGTTGGCCATCCACTCCAACACAGGAGACATCAATACTTGACAAGAAAGATGGGTCTGGCAGGTCTTGTTCTCTGAGAACACTTCGGGCTGCGCCTGTGTCAATAAGAAATGTGGTAGGTTGGCCTTCAATGGGTAAAGTTACTGTGGCAAGTGGCCCCCCTCCCTTATCCCCTGTAAACACTGCCATGACAGGGGTTAATGACACAGGTTTGCCAATTTCCTAATCATCATCTGGTTCCTCAACAATTGGAACCGTTTTCATGGTCTTAGGGGCCGGGGCAGGCTTGGGAAACTTTTTGGGCTCCCCTGTAGGAAACTTTTTGGGCTCCCCCGGTTCCCTTTTGGGTTCTGGACAGTCACTTCTGTAGTGTCCCTTAGCCCCACAATTAAAACATGATACGTCCTCTAACTTGACACCCTTGGTGCCAGGGGCGATGGGGGTGGCACGGGCCACCATGAGAGGAGCTGAATTGGGTCTTCTGGGGGTTTGGGCAGATTCCAAACCTCTAGCAACTAGGAGTAACGTATCTAGGGGAACAACCTTGTATTCAGGGCGTGCAGCAATGATTCCCTTGCGTATGGAATCTTTAACACCTTGGACAAACGCACCTGATAGCATTTGTGAATGAATTTTGTCAGTGAGATCAAATCCCAAATCTGTAAACATTTGATATAATCTTGCATGAAACCTTTCCACTGATTCTCCTTTGTCTTGCACAACATCAGTAAGGCCAGCAGCTTGATCTGCAAGTTTATCCTTAGCCCAATCTCTCAATTGATTGCAAAAGGTTACTCCGGAGGGATAATCAACATCACTTGTAAGCAGATCTGTACTGAGGTGGCGGGCCATGCTGGGCCAATATGCATCCCCTGCTTTAATAGCACAAATGCTCAGTAGGTCACGCCAGGCGGCGGAATAAGTCTTTTGTATCTGAACTATCCCTCGGTAAAAAGGCATAGGCTGTTTCTCTGGGTCAGGGAGAGATTTCATTAAAGCACTAGCTTGTGTGGGGTTAAAAGCGACATATTTAGGAGGGGCCTGTTCTCCCCGACCCTGATGGCCGAAGGGATCTTCAATAGAACGGTGGGCTCTCGCAGCCTCCATTGAAACCTGGGACAGCCTGTCATCCTCTCCCTCATCTAGCTCTATTATCTGGGACCTTCTGCGTGAGGGGATCACCTGAGGAGACAGGGCCGGGGGATAGGAGGGAGCTCCGGAGGCGGGAGTTGCCATTGGGTCATAATCTTGGGACCGGTAATCACCGGGAAGCACCGGCATCAGGGGTGCTGAATGGCTGGGGGCCGCCATATTGGAGGCGGGGAAGGAAGTTGCATTGGGGTTAAGGGAAGACGTGGCGGCCATGTTGGATGTGGGCACATCCGGGGCAGACTGAACCGGACTGGGCATGACCGGAACCTGGGGAGTGGCTTGGGGAAAGGGGTATGGCCAGTGAGGATAGGGGTATGGGAAGGGGTATGGCCAGGCCATTTGGGTGGGAGTTGGGGCGGAACCTGGAGTGGGCAGTGAGGTTGGGGAGGGATTAGCAGAGGGGGTGGGAAACTGGGCTGTGGTCGGGGCGGGCGAGGGAGAGGGTGGAGAAGAGTCAGTAGAGGCGGGTGAAGAAGGAGGAGCCGGAGTGGGATCAGCAAGATTGACAGTGGCAGGAGAGGAGGGGTTAGTGAACTGGGCAGATGCAGATGGGAGGGTAGGATTATCTACGGAGACAAAGTGTGAGGAAGGAATGGCAGATGAGATGTTAGCATTAGACTCAGAAGGTGGCTTGGGGATGGATGAGGATGATGGGAATGTTAGGGAAGGAGAAGGGGAAAAGTAGGATCCATCAGAATTTAGGACCGGGCAAACGGGAGAGGTGACGGGATGGGGATTGGGAGGATTGGGAGTGGGATACATAGTCAGCTGGCAATCTCCCATTGCTGACTGGACCTTTGGGATAGACATCCCCCGGGCGCCATTTTGGGGCGCTGGCTGAGGAAGAGCCCCAGCAACACAACTATTATGGTACACAAACAATTTCACACCCTTGTGAATTATTTCTTCCTCAACCCAACCTTCTTGCTGAATAGCCTTTGCTACTCTGTACCATGCTTCAGCTGTTTTTAATAAATTATAATTTGCAAGCTTGCCTTTCTTTTCCATCAACAATCTACGCCAACTTTCTGGTTGTAATCTACCACATGTCGGCACAGCTATTTTACAAACTTTTGCAATCTTTTCAACACCTTTAACCATCTCCTCACCCTCTCTGTCATCAACTAAATCACATGCTAACCAGCCCTTACTGGGCTTACCTAAATCCTGCCCCATAATCCCTTCTCCCCTACACCAGCGTCCCAGATATAGGGAAAGATAAGGAAAATTGAACCAGAACGTCTACAATGCTCGACTGCCACCTGAGAATCGTGGGTCTTTCTCAAGTGCGTCTTCCCAAAACGTAGACTAGTCACTGAATCCGCCTACCCGGGGTGGTAGACACGGATTGGAGCGAGGTGAGAAGTGTGTGACCAATCACTTCTCTATTAAGAGGAATGGGAGTGGATAGTACAATAGTACAGGAAGTGTAGAAAAGGTAAAGAGTAAGGGAAGGAAAATCCTTAGAGACAGATACAGGAGTTTAAATGACTCCACATTAAACAAACAAGACAACAATACAATTGAAATACAGTGCATGCATCACAGTTCAAATGAAATCAACAGTAATCCCTTTCTTTCTACATGTGCTTACTCCAAAGTCACCTTTCTCAACCTCGTAGTGTCCCCGCTCGGAGAATGACTTCCTCAAGTCTCACTACCAGCGGCCAAGGATAACAGCTAACACCGGTCCGAAATCCTTTCTAGCCTCCCTCGTTACAGTAGTCCACTTAAAGTGGCCACGCCACCCTCACTCCCGTAGTGCCCTTATAAAACCCACTCTATAAGTCTCACTACCACGTGATGCGGAAAACAAGCAATGCCTGCCTGAATCCCCCCAGGAAACTGAGTCCCCTGCCACAAGGCTAAGTCTCCTATCACAGTTAAAATAATCAGTGGACCTTTCAACTCAACTAGAGCCGAAGGGTCCGGGTCAGGACGTCCCCAACTCAACTAGAGCTGGATGGTCCGAAAGCGCACAGTGAAGCTAGCTAGGCTATCAAAGTGACACAAAATTGGATCACAGGAAACTATGATTCTACACAGATCCCACAATTCCACAAGCTCCTTTTTCCTTACAGCCACAGCCACGAGGCTCCTAAAAGAAGTAAACAGGCAAAGAAGACCCCCAGGAACACATCCACAGGTCAACCCCCCTTTTTCCCTGCAGCCACAAACACGTGGCTCCTAAAAGGAGTAAAACAGGCAACAGGACTCCAGGCAAATCCCCCGGGTCCACCCCCCCCTTTATCCCAAAAAGGGGAAAACAAACAAACACAGGACCCTCAAGCAAACTACCACGGGTCCACCCCCCCTTTATCCCAAAAAGGGGAAACAAATAAACATTCAGCCCGGGCAACCAAACTAGACACACCCAGGCAACAGATAGACTAAATGCAGGTAACAAATGGGTAATAAGACTCCGGGCAAGATATTACCTGTCTTTGATGTCCTCCCGGGAAGCAGTCACAGACACGTGGACGGGTCAATCAAAGGGGCCGGAACGTACCGGTGGCTCTGCAGAAGTCTCTACCGTGTAACTGGAGGTGATCAGTCTCCCTTTCCTTCCCCCTGGATTCCTCCGTCCACCCTTGTCTTCCTTAGGACGGCTCACCGGCCAGACATAGCCCGGAGTCCCTGTTCGGGCGCCAAAGTTGTTATGGTACTTTTTCAGTAAACCAAAATGTTTAAGTGTCTATCTGTTCCTGTCCAAATTAAAGAGAATTGAATTGCGTATATACGCTGAAGTAATTCAGTCTGACACACGGAGTTCAGGTTAAAATAACTTCGAGGAAATTTATTGGCAAGTGCAGAATCAGCGGGCGCGCAGGCCCTTTTAAGAGACATTTTCGTCATCATTGATTATCAAGATATCAGTGAATAAACATCATTAATTGGATTAATTGTTAAGTGTCTGGGTTAGTGTCCACCTATCAATATAATTAATTGGATCAAAAGCTAAGTGGTTAGTTCCGTGTCCACCCACCAAGAGGTGGTACTTTTCCGGACACGGGTGGGGGACAAGGGGTCTTGAGCGTCATTTTACTCGGTCGGTGATGTCAAATCTCGTGGTTAGGTGCAAGGTCTCTTATGAATAGAACATTTCATTACTACTGTGTTCTCATGGCCTTTAAATTATATTATGTTGCGAGTTAGGGGAAATTCAACAGTTCCTGGGTTAGTCATATCCTTATGGAGAATACTGTCCTTGTCTATTGTATTAAATGTGCTGAGAAATACTGTCATGTAATGTAGTTTTAAAATGAACAAGTCAGGTTAGGAGGACAAAATGGAGGATTGTCACAGTATAAGGTTAAAATGGAGTTAGTGCAATAATTGAATACAAGTACAATAAGGTTTTTTTAATAATTCTACATCATATATATATATATATATATATATATATATATATATATCTCGACCTGTACCAAGGTACCAGTGTGAGGTGTTCAAGCTGCAAAAGTACTTTGGACTGTTGATCCCATATTGAATAGTATACTATACAACTGTACACTTGCTGTGTGTGTGCTTATGCCTTGTATAGTGTCTCTTTTTTAGTGCATTTTAATGTTGTATTTTGCTATGTGACACATTACACATATGGAAACTGCAGACAGATACTACCTAAATACTTTTTAAACAATAAATGATATTGATTATAATATACTTATTTTTTTGGTGCACCCTCGGCCTCTTGCTTATAGGTGTTTTCATATGAGATTAGCTTTAGCCATATATAAAATATTTTTCTCTAAGTTAAATTGATTCCAAATGGCTTACAGCATTTATTAATTAATGGGCATTAGTAGTGATCTTTAGCAAAAAATACCATTACCATATTTTTTTAGTTTTACCAGTCATCGATACATGTGTTATCTGTTAGCGCAGGCTACTGTGTCCCTTTGTTTCTATGACTTTAGACAACACAAGATAGTAGATTAGAGAATCATTGTGCAGCAGCTAGCCAATTCTACACTAGATGGCGGTATTTATCATGAATATGAGACTTAAATATTTACATGAAAATAATTTAGACCAAATGTGGGCTTATTTTGCCTAATAGTTTTTTTCATCGCTCCATGAATTGTAATATTACTTAATTCAAACTTATAAACAAACTCATTCTGCAATCAAAAAATATTTCTTTTATTCAAAGCGCACATCACATTTATCAATTATTTTCCTTTTAAAGGACTGTTTACCTTTCAATCTAAAATTGATGTCAAACAGTCTACAAATGGAGATGAAGTAATTACGACAAGAAAAAGATTAAGCAACCACGATCTTGAAGTAATTAAATAAAATTGGGCCTCACAAATGTTGTTCTTATTAATGCTATTGAAAACGCAGACTTACAGTTCGTGCAGCACAGTGCAAATGTAAGCTTTTCAAAGTTCTCAAAGTGTCCTTAGATGGGAACTGCTACCTTGCAGATATTATTTTTTACATTCTGTTTACATTTCAAGGAAGCTTCAATTCATGCCCATAAGCGAGGAACTTGTTTATGTAGAAAAGAGAAATGTTTTTGTCTGTATAGCAAATGGTTCTTATGGTACCTAACATTTGATCGCTAAGCTCATTTTTGTTGATTGGATATCCACATGATAAATTGCCAACTGACATGTGGCTTTAACTGCAGCTGCAATACTTTCCATGGGTAATAGACATCCCTTTCACAACCGAGATAAGGGTCACCAAGTTTGCTTCACATTGGAAAAAGGGTCACTGAGTATATACATAAAAATGCTGTTTTTAGAACCAATCTGAAGTACTGCAAAATAAAAGAAAAATGTAAAAAATAATGTTATCTTCATAATAAACATACTTTTTAAAAAGAACATTGTGGATTTTTTTGGCATTCCTGAACAATTAATTTGTGCAGACAAAATAAATGTAGTTCAACCAAATCGATTCCCCCCCACGGCCCCACCCAAAAAAAGTTAGATCCAGGCAATTACATTTTATTCATGTGCAGTTTGGATTTGTCTAAATCAATCACTTCAAGGTGCTAATGTGTAATGGTTTGGACAAACCAGAAATAAAAAAAAAAATAATAAAAATAGAGAAAAAAGGGTTTCAATATGACCCTTGTGTTAGTATTCGGAAGCTATAAAAAAAATTGTACCTTCACACGCCATGATGTGGATGATGACATTGCTACTAAACCGAGAGCAGCCAAAGGCTACTTAGGCTAATTAAAAATGAGCAACTTGTCAGTTGCTTATAAAATACTGGTTGTAACTGGCACCTCTCCCCCCATGCCCTCAACCCTGGACATTATGTGGGGAACCTCAAATTAAATAATTGACATCCTAGTGCCTTCCCCTGACCCTAACATGGAGCGGCAGGTGGGGGCTATTAATGTAATGAATTGGAGGGATATAGTGTTCCTCTCAGCCCCCACTAGTGGGTAGCAGGTGTAGGCTTTTTAAAATATAGTACGCTACCCATAGGCATTGGATTAAGGGGTATTAAACATAATGGGAGGGTGGCTAAAGATATGTTAAAGTTAGGGACAATCCACATGCATCCTTCTGGTGGCTGTGGGTCCCCTGTTATAAAAATATTGTCCTACCTACCCCCCTCACCCGGATATTGTAAGTGAAACCAATAAATCTAATAACAGTAAATAAAAAAAAAACTAAGGATAATATTCTAAATAATATGCTTTGATTTCTCAGTAAAGTACTCTGATTGGTTGGCTTGCAATCAGAGTGTTCTCACAGGCAAGTCTCATCTCTTACAAGACTTGTCTGGGAACATTCCTATTGCAAGTCTCTGTTAAGGCGCGATGGTTGGCTCACTTACAAGCCAACCAATCAGAGCGCTCTACTGAGATTTCAAATCATGGGAAAGGCTTTGTAAATGCTTTTCCCACCTTGAAACCTAACTCTGCACGGAGCCCGTGGCTGTTCCAGAACAATTGTTATTGTTTCGTCAGTTTATTTTTTTTAATTTTTAGATGTTGCATCAGGATGTAATGGGTATGTATTTTCTTAAAAGCCCCCACCCTCTGCTTTTTTATTTAATAGAGACACCACCCACTGGTCACAGGTGGGGGGAGGGGCAGTGACATTTCAACCCCCCATTATGTAATTTTAAGCTTCCGCCCTGTGAACGATGGGGACCGGGGCCTAGTTATCCTCTGTATTTTACTACTGTCTGGACAGAACAGTCTGTCCTGTCACTAGTTTTTTAATTACAGTGAGCAGCAGGCCATATCATCTAAATATGGGAACATATTGACCCCCATAGGCGTTTCTATATATTTTTTTTAACACTTCATTATTATTTTTATTTATTTATCCTTTTTTTTATTTATCTTTTAAACTGTGCTGCAAAGGCTTTTTTTTTTATCTAAGTGCCCACTGGTTGCTAGTGGAGCCAATGTTATTTAATCCCAGTTTGACAGCTGATATCTTATACTGAGAAGCTGAAACAGCTACACACCAGAATCAATAATACATGTTCTTATTTTCATGTTTCTTGCAGTATGAAATGTAATTCATAAAGCCTTGATCACCCTCATTTATACTCTAGGAATAATTACCAGCCTATAGAGGAAAAATGTGTCTTCTAAAAGTCACTGGTTACTAATCTAATACTACTAGCAAGTGTGCTGAAAAAGTCTGCTATGCCTGGATTCCATACTGTAAAGGAAGTTGCAATGGGTCATATGATCTCTACAGTCAATGAGGGGGAAATTAATGAATGTACTCTACTATTTCACTGATAGCATTACATATAGTGATAACGATAGCTATAGCAGTTTTAAATGCCTTTATCTTAGACACAATGTAACTGTTTAATTTTTCTGCATATGTACATTATGCTCAAATTCAGAGATAATGTTTTACATTCTTTTGCCATTTTTAGTAAAGATGTACTGCTAGTAATGTCTTTAGGGTCCTTAAAACATCTAAAAGGTACTTGACCATTTTTATGTACCGTATATACTAGAGTATAAGTCGAGTTTTTCAGCACATTATTTGTGCTTAAAAACCCCCACTCGACTTATACTCGAGTCACTGTCTGTATTATGGCAACTTACATTGCCATAATACAGACCAGGACCGCCGGGCTCATTACAAGCCTGGCGGTCCTGTTGGGGGCTGGCAGGAAGCATTTACTTACCTTTCCTGCAGCTCCTGTCAGCTCCCTTCTCTCACCTCCGTTCCGGTCAGCTCCCCTGCAAGTCTCGCGAGAGCCGCGGGGTCAGAGCGCTGCCACGGGCTCCGTGTGGCCGCGAGACTTGCAGTGGAGGAGAAGGGAGCTGACCGGAATGGAGGTGAGAGAAGGGAGCTGACAGGAGCTGCAGGAAAGGTAAGTAACAGCTTTCTGCCAGCCCCCCTCCTACACAGCCATCCACTGGACCACCAGGGAATGAGAGCCCCCCTCCCTGGCCAGCTAACAAGCAGGGAGGGGGGACAAAAAAAAATATAAATAAAAAATTAAATAACAATAAAATAAGAAAAATGCAATAATATTACAATAAAAAATATGACTAATATATATATATATATATATATATATATATATATATTTATATTTATATATATATATAAAAAAAACAAAAACAAATAATCTTGCACTCCACCTGATCCGTAGTCCAATGCCCGGTGCTTGTCATTCCGTTATATATATATATATATAAAAATAATAATAAAAATGCCCACCCCCCCCACCAAGGCTCTGCATCACATACACACACTGCATTCATACACACACACACACACACACACACACACACACACACACACACACACGCACTCATACACACACACTGCATTCATACACACACACTGCATTCATACACACACACACACTGCATTCATACACACACACACACACACACACACACACACTGTATTCATACACACACTGCATTCATACAAACACACTGCATTATATACACATACAGACTGCATTCATTATATACACACACTGTAAATAAATATTCAATTAATATAATTTTGGGGGGATCTGATTTTATTTAGAAATTTACCATTAGCTGCTGCATTTCCCACCCTAGTCTTATACTCAAGTCAATACGTTTTCCCAGATTTTGGGGGTAAAATTAGGGGTCTCGACTTATATTCGGGTCGACTTATACTTGAGTATATATGGTATCTATTTTTGTCACACACCTACTGTATGTGAGAAAAAAATATATTTTGTTTTTAAACTAACCTTTCTGACCCTTTGTAAAATATTGCAAAATAAAAGAAGCTGTATACTGTCTAAAGCTTTTCATTTCCCAAATATTTTTTTTTATAAAAGTTAAATGAATAAGTTAAAAAAAGGTATATGTTTACATAATTCTAATTTTAGTTTTTCTGTAAAGCAAAAATCTATACACACAAATTTGTGTTATGATATATTTACAAGCATCCCTTGCTTTGAATAAATGTATATTTTTATTAATGGACACTCTAGTCACCAGAACAACAACAGCTTAATGTAGTTGTTCTGGTGAGTATGATTATTGCCTTCAGGCATTTTCATGCAAACACTGCCTTTTCAGAAAGGCAGTGTTTACATTTCCCCTAGGGACCCTCCAAGTGGCTACTCCTCAGATGGCCACTGGAGGTGCTTCCTGGTTCAGTGCTGCACAGTAGGCAGCACTGCCATGCCGCATCTCCACGCTCTCCATGGGAAAGCATTGGATTGGCTAAAAATCGGCAATTTTGATGATGTTACCAAGGGTGCAGAGCCAGCGCCGGCAGACCCGCACGGTGCTGGAAATAGGGTGAGTTTGAATTGTTTTTTAGGTGACTAAGGGGAGAGGGCAAGCCACCTAAATGGTGGGTTTAGCAGTATAGAGTCAGGAATACATAGTTGTGTTCCTGACCCTATAGTGTTTCTTTAGTCAAAAAGTGTTTGGTGGTGAAAGGATTAATATAAAAATGCAATACTCTGTATACATGTGTGTTTTGTTACAACAAATAAATTGTTTCTTCCATATTATGTAACATTTATTGCATGTTTTTTCTGTCTATGCTTTTAGGTGATAAAAAAAGTAATACAGATAGGTGATACATCCTGCCTTCTTCCCATCATGGATATATTTAAAGAAGAGGACCGCAAATTGATGCAGAGTCACTGTCATTCCAAAGCGTTGAATATTTTACAGAACAAGCAAGGAGAAACATACATCAAAGAAGCAATTGCATACCTTTCATTTGCTATTATTGCATCAGGTATGATTTTATGTCCTAAATTATTACTGCCTAAATGCCAACATAAAATAAAATAAATATATAAATGTAAGATAATGTATAATAAATTGCTGGCAGATGCCTAGTCTATGTAACCTGGAAACTAACAGCATTTTTATCTACAAATTTTATTTACTTTTCTTTGAAGTCCTGAAATGTTTGATATACCAAAGAATAGAAGGTAGAAAACATTCTAGGGCCTGGCATAAACGTCTGCAAAAAAAAAAAAAATGCTAAGCATGCCTTAAAATACTTTTTTAACCCCTTAAGGACACATGACGTGTGTGACACGTCATGATTCCCTTTTATTCCAGAAGTTTGGTCCTTAAGGGGTTAAAAAGAAACCTTTTCTCCCTTACCTGAATCCAGAACCGATGTCCTTCGGCACTGGGTCAGGCTCTGCCTTCGCACCTCCTGCACCGTCAGGGAGCTAATGCGCATGTGCAGTGAGTGCCACGATCACATTAGGACAACACCGTAGGAATAAGCTGAAGTGGTCTGGGTGCCTATAGTGTCCTTTTAATTAACAGAAGGAATAATAGATATATGAATTCAGAATATAATGCTTTGAATTAATATGCGGCAGTGCGGCAGTGCGGCAGTACGGCAGTATATGTGTATATATACATAAAATGTGTTTTTGTACATATCTTGCTCAGTTAAGTTGAAGGTCTTAGCCTGGATGCATCATTCCAACAATAAATATATACACAAGGGAGTTTCTAACTCATAGTTTGAAATGCTTCTTAGTTAAACATTGGGAAACATAAGGATCAGCATTTCAGCCCCCACCTAGGGCCTTTTTCAAGAAACATAGAAACATAGAATGTGACGGCAGATAAGAACCATTCAGGCCATCTAATCTGCCCAATTTTCTAAATACTTTAATTAGTCCCTGGCCTTATCTTAAGTCTAGGATAGCCTTGTGCCTATCCCACGCATGCTTAAAATACCTCACTGTGTTAACCTCTACCACTTCAGCTGGAAGGCTATTCCATGCATCCAATACCCTCTCTGTAAATTGATACTTCCTAAAATTATTTTTACATTTTTTTCCCCTTTGATTTAAGACTGTCCTTTTGTTGTGGTAGTTTTTCTTCTTTTAAATATAGTCTCCTTCTTTACTGTGTTGATTTCCTTCATGTATTTTAATTTTTCTATCATATCCCCCCATCTCATCTTTCCACTGAGCTATACATGTTACGATCCTTTAACCTTTCCTGGTAAGTTTTATCCTGCAATCCATGAACCAGTTTAGTAGCCCTTCTCTAAACTGTTTCAAAAGTATCAATATCCTTCTGGAGATACGGTCTCTAGTACTGCGTACAATACTCCAAGTGAGGTCTCACCAGTGTTCTTTACAATGGCATACATTGTTCTGCTAATACCTCTCCCTATGCAACCAAGCATTCTGCTAGCATTTCCTGCTGTTCTATTGAATTGTCTACCTACCTTTAAGTCATCTGAAATAATAACTCCTGAATCCCTTTCCTCAGATGTTGAGGTTAGTAGGGTATCAAATGTTCTATACCCTGCCCTTGGGTTTTTACACCCCAGATGCATTATCTTGCACTTAGCCACATTATATGTCAGTTGCCACAGCTCTGACCATTTAGTTTACCTAAATCATTTATCATTTGGCTTATCCCTCCTGGAACATCAACCCTGTTACATATCTTATTATCAGCAGCAAAAAGACATACGTTACAATCAAGACCTTCTGCAATATCACTAATAAAAATAATAAAGAAAATGGGTCCAAGTACAGATCCCTGAGGTACTCCACTGGTAACAAGACCTTCAAATATACTCCAGTGACTACAACCCAATGTTGCCTGTCACTCAGCCACTGCCTAACCCATTCAACTATATTGGAATCCAAACATAAAGATTGCAGTTTATTGGTGAGCCTTCTATGTGGAACAGTGTCAAAAGCCTTACTGAAATTTAGGTAAGCAATGTCTACTGCACCACCCTGATCTATTATTTTAGTTACCCAATCAACAAATGTATAAGATTAGTTTGGTATGATCTTCCTGAAGTAAACCCATGTTGTCTCTGATCTTGAAATCCATGTAATTTTAGATGTTCAACAGTCCAACAATAACATGGTTCCCATCCCCACAACTAAAGTGAGGCTTACTGGCCTATAGTTGCCAGACTCCTCCTTACTACCTTTCTTGTGAATGGGCACAACATTTGCTAATTTCCTGTGTTCTGGGATTACTTGTGATTGGTTAAATAAATATGTTAATGGTTTAGTACACCACTAACGTTGGGTGTATCCCATCAGGCCCCATCAACTTATTTGTCTTTACTTTTGATAGTTGAAATAGAACCTCTTCCTCTGTAAACTCACATGTAACAAATGACTAATTTTACCTTTTTCTAAACTGAAGTCCCTTTCCTTCATTTTCATCTGCAAATACAGAAAAAACAATATGCAGTGAGGCAGTCAGCTAGACCTTTATCCTCTTCTACATACCTTCCTTCTTACTAATCCTTGTTTTACTTTCCTTATCTCATGTATGTATCTAAAATGTTTTATCCCTCTTTTTTTTACTGACTGTGCTATTCTCTTTTCAGCGTGGGCTTTGGAGGCTATTATAACTTGCTTAGCCTCTTTCTGTCTAATCCTTTAGATCTGTCTGACTTCCTGATTCTAGTTTTTTTTTATAATTACTAAATGCTAAAGTTTAGTTTTTTACTATTTTGGCCACATCTGCGGGGTAGAAGGGAAAATATGTCCCATGTGGGAACTAAAACATAGATCCATATGTAGTAATGTCCCGAACTGTTCGCTGGCGAACATCGCTTGTTCGCGTTCGCCACAGATAGTGAACACATGCGCTGTTCGGTCCGCCCCCTATTCATCATCATTGAGTAAACTTTGACCCTGTACCTCACAGTCAGCAGACACATTCCAGCCAATCAGCAGCAGACCCTCCCTCCCAGACCCTCCCACCTCCTGGACAGCATCCATTTTACATTCATTGTACATTGTACATTCATTACATTCACTGCATTCTTAGTGAGAGTAGGGACAGTGTAGCTGCTGCTGATTTGATAGGGAAATTAATAGCAAGGCTAGTGTATTCAGTGTCCACTACAGTCCTGAAGGACTCATCTGATCTCTGCTGTAAGGACAGCACCCCAAAAAGCCCTTTTTAGGGCTAGAACATCGGTCTGATTTTTTTTTCTGTGTAATGTAATTGCAGTTGCCTGCCTGCCAGCCTGTGTGTCAGGCTCACAGCATATACTGTGCCCACTTGCCCAGTGCTACCACTCACTCACTGGTGTCACAATAGCTTGCATTTAAAAACAAAACAAAAACTTTTTGGACTGTAATATAATAGCAGTCAGTTTCCTTCACTAGTGTGCATTTCAGGGCCTGCCCAGTGCCACCACTCACTCACTGGTGTCACAATAGCTTGCATTTAACAAAAAACCTTTTTGGACTGTAATATAATAGCAGTCAGTTTCCTTCACGAGTGTGTGTTTCAGGGCCTGCCAGGGCACAGTGTCACACCAGTGCAACTCATATCTGGTGTAACAGTAGTGTACATTTAAAAAAAATAAATTTTTTTTGACTGTAATAGATTGAATAGCAGTTAGTTGTCTGCCAGTGTGTGTGTCAGCCTCACAGCGTATACTGTGCCCACTTGCCCAGTGCCACCACTCATATCTGGTGTCACAATAGCTTGCATTTAACAAAAAAAAAGAACTTTTTGGACTGTTATATAATAGCAGTCAGTTTCCTTCACGAGTGTGCGTTTCAGGGCCTGTCCAGTGCCACCACTCACTCATATCTGGTGTCCCAATAGCTTGCATTTAAAAAAAACTAAACTTTTTTGACTGTAATATAATAGCAGTCAGTTTCCTTCATGAGTGTGCGTTTCAGGGCCTGCCAGTGCCACTCATATCTGTTGTCACAGTAGCTTGCACGCATAGTACCACTAATCGAAAAAAAAATGACAGGCAGAGGCAGGCCACCCCGCAGGGGCCATCGTGGTCGTGGTGCTGTGATTCCCTTTGGCCCTAGAATAATGCCCAGTGTTCAGAGGCCACGTACCCTGAACTCAAAAAGTTCTGAGGACATAGTTGACTGGCTAACACAGGACACCCAATCTTCTACAGCTTCCGCTCTGAACCTCGACGCACCATCCTCCTCCAGCTTAGCTTCGGGCACCTCTCAAGTTACGACTCGCCCGCCTGCCGCCACCACCAACACTAGCACCACAGCCGCTTCACTTGGTATGTCAGAGGAGTTATTTACACATCAGTTGGAAGAAATGAGTGATGCGCAACCATTATTGCCAGAGGATGTAGATAACAGGGATATGTCTCAGTCAGGCAGGATTACACACGTACGGTGTGACGATGATGATGTTGTACCCACTGCTGCTTCCTTTGCTGAGTTGTCAGATACAAGTGAAGCGGTTGATGATGACGATGCGTCCGTGGATGTCACGTGGGTGCCCGCTAGAAGAGAAGAAGAACAGGGGGAAAGTTCAGATGGGGAGACAGAGAAGAGGAGGAGGAGACGAGTTGGAAGCAGGGGGAGGTCGTTGCAAGGAGCTAGTGGCACAGTCAGACAGCATGCATCGGCACCCGGGGTCAGCCAGACAGCACGCCAATCAACGCATGCTGTTGCCACCACCAGAATGCCGTCATTGCAGAGCTCAGCAGTGTGGCATATTTTTTGTGTGTCTGCCTCTGACAACAGCGATGCCATTTGCAACCTGTGCCAAAAGAAACTGAGTCGTGGGAAATCCAACACCCACCTAGGTACAACTGCTTTGCGAAGGCACATGATCGCACATCACAAACGCCTATGGGATCAACACATGAGAACAAGCAAATTTGAAGTAGGAGGACCGACCAAGCATCTTTTTCCATCTCCCGCTTCCTAAAATCGATGCCTTATATACACGTCCCCTGATAGGGGACGTAACAGGGATTAAACTGATAGGAGTGGTGTGTTAAGTAGTACTATTCCTATCTGGTGGCACATTAGATTGCACGTGCAGTGCCCCAAATTTGAAGTAGGAGGACCGACCAAGCATCTTTTTCCATCTCCCGCTTCCTAAAATTGATGCCTTATATACACGTCCCCTGATAGGGGACGTAACAGGGATTAAACTGATAATAATAGTACCACTTAACACACTACTCCTATCTGGTGGCACATTAGATTGCACGCGCAGTACCCCAAATTTGAAGTAGGAGGACCGACCAAGCATCTTTTTCCATCTCCCGCTTCCTAAAATCGATGCCTTATATACACGTCCCCTGATAGGGGACGTAACAGGGATTAAACTGATAAGAATAGGACTACTTAACACACTACTCCTATCTGGTGGCACATTAGATTGCACGCGCAGTGCCCCAAATTTGAAGTAGGATGACCGACCAAGCATCTTTTTCCATCTCCCGCTTCCTGGGTGAAGGAAGAGAGACCTTCAATGACATCAGTGAGGGCAAGGAACGGGACATGGCTAGCTTGTTATCCAACCTTGTGCAAATGGGGAGTTTGCAGTTGTGCAAATGGACTGTTTGCGGTTGTTTGCGGTGCGTTAAACGGGGAGTTTGGTCTGTCACTGTGAAGCGGGCGTAACCCTTACACTACCTGATCGATACAACATCATACCTGATGTTTTAAAGCACGTTATTCCAAACAATTTAGGAATGTTAGGTGATTTCTGCCCTTTATGGATTAAAACCAGACTCTGCATCAACTATGTAATTTTCCATGGGAGTTTTGCCATGGATCCCCCTCCGGCATGCCACAGTCCAGGTGTTAGTCCCCTTGAAACAACTTTTCCATCACTATTGTGGCCAGAAAGAGTCCCTGTGGGTTTTAAAATTTGCCTGCCTATTGAAGTCTATGGCGGTTCGCCCGGTTCGCCCGTTCACGAACATTTGCGGAAGTTCGCGTTCGCCGTTTGCGAACGGAAAATTTTATGTTCGCGACATCACTATCCATATGTCTTGCACTTTTTAAATAAATAAGCAATTTAAACTATGATTTACGACGTTCTGTGAATGCACACTGGAATGCGTATCTATCTAATCTCTCTCTATCTTTCTCATTCATTGACCTGCGCGTGTATATCAATATAAACCCCAATCCCATTTACAGTTTGCAGATGTTTTATTTTATGAATAAAACACCCTACAATGATGTATCTTACATTTCTCTTATTTTTAGCATCTATGCCTGTCACACAGCTGTTCTTTTTATTACCATTTATTATATTGTGCCATGTGGAAAATCCAAATTGGGGGAAAAAAACAAGGAAAAAACAGATGTTTTGGTCTGCTGAGCAAGATCCAAAAACTGAAACCTAATCCATTTTTTTTAGTTGGGATACAGTACAGTATAATGCTGCATTATGGTATTATAATATATTGCTGGATTCATTTTTTATTTTTGGTTACTATTAAGAGGTGGGCTGTCCTTGAATCAGAACGAATATAAACTATTGCTTGTTTGAGCTGGTAATATGAAGAACATTAGGGCCATGCAGATTTAATGCTAAACACAGTCATCATTAAGAATCTATGCTCTTGATGCTTTTTCATGCATATTTCCAGTGTCCATTGCCTGAGTGTGTGACATTGGGAGAAGATCAGGAGATAATTGCTGCAGTGGTATATGTTAAGTGCAATGTAGAAGAACATCCAGTGAAGCTAATTCTAATTTGCATGTCCATTAAAGTATATCACATGGTTTACTCTTCTATAAATATGCGTTAGAACCATGTATTTCATTACATTTCTAACATAGGTTTATTAACATTATTTACATTTTTAGATATTATGAAAAATTTCCCTTTTTTTTGTTTATTTCTTCTATGAAGTACTTTATCGCTATTACTGATAAAAAACTGTCCATTGGTTTGTGAGACCCATAAGTTGACTACACATGGACTAAGTCGGCTTTATACCAGTCTACAGACAACACACTCAGATGTATTGTCCTAATCAAGCCATAAGGCCATAGACTTTTCCCTATGATGCTATTTTTCTAAATGCAGAAAAGGAATCCAACCTTACCTTATAGCCATTGTGA
Source organism: Pelobates fuscus (assembly GCF_036172605.1). Lineage (NCBI taxonomy): Eukaryota > Metazoa > Chordata > Amphibia > Anura > Pelobatidae > Pelobates > Pelobates fuscus. The sequence continues at coordinate 86,305,989 of NC_086327.1, read as the reverse complement.
TTTGCAATTCTGAGGCAGCATAGAATGACCATCAAATATCTAATTGGATCAACAAGCTGGTGATACCGAGCATATAATTACCAGCACAGTCTTTTAATATAGAATTTCCATACGATATCTGCAGAATCCAAGGAAACAACATATCTATGCAGAGAATTTCACATCTTTTTTTATTTTAAGCGGAAATATCTCATTCCTCTGCGGGAGGTGAAATCTATTTTATTCATGTCTCATGTCCCTGTACTTTAAACCCTGGAAGTAAAAACAAAATGATGCTGTGCAGTAACTGCAATGTTTACATTGCAGGGTTTAAATGCATGTAGTGGCCATCACTGACAGCCACTAGAAGTGCTTCCACTGAAATAGCCAAGTGAAACTCTATTTCAATGAGTTGGTCTCATAAAGACCATCTGATTGGCGCAGTGTGTCATTTTGACGCACATGAGCACTAGTCTCTCAATGCTTTCAAGATTGATGATCCCAGGAAAAGCGGCAGGGCTATCGCAGAGAGACCTACACGGTAGGTCTTCCTTTTGAAAACTGACTCTATAGCATTACGAATGCACATGCATATTCGATTTAATATGTTTGGATAAGTTTTCCAAATTACTTAATACTTTTGGATAGACTTTTCAAATAATGTTTTCAACCTATTAAAATACCAAACATATGTATAACAAATAAAATATATCAACATATCAATATATTAAAATATATATATTTTTCATAATTTTAAATCACTTTAAAAGTTTATTCAAAAATATTAAATAATTTAAAAAGCTTATATAACAATATTAAATCAAGGCCCTAATTTTGTATTAGTCGCAGATATTGACATGTAACTGTCTATGTTCAGTGCAAGATTGTTAAAGGGAAACTCTGAATAAAATTGTTGAAAAATGTGGTTTGACAAAACCAGAAAATACACAACACAATCTAGAAATGCACCAGAACAAGGCAAAGTCAGTGTGGCCTTAAATAACCCCATTATGAGGCCAAAGTGTATGCAGCCAGTGTTGTTGTATGGACTTGAACTGGCATGGCATCAAAGAATGATGCAAGAATCGAGGAATATATGTAATAGGCAAGGTGGAGTGGTCCTCATCAAAAAGGACACAAGAATGATGCACGGCGTCAATACAAGTAGGGCAACATCCAAAGGGTGCAGGGACTATATGACAACGATGAATTATTGTAAATTAACAATGGAACCTCAAAATATATACTAAAATAGCCAAGTTGTAAAAAGCTCAAGAATTTGCTAAATTTTCAATTGGGTACAGTATTTAGTGCATTACAACCTTCAAGTCATTTCCTTGCGGTTTATTGCTAAAGTTGCATATTTTAGGCCCATATAAATGGGCTAGAAAATCAGACTTATAGAGTATTTCCAGGTTGGTTGTTTTGTTCTAAAATTTGCAATTACGTTACAAATTTTCAACAATTCTTAGTTAGTTTATAATATCATAGTTGCATTTTTATTTCCAAATTATTGTGAATTTTTTTTTTCCTCCAGGCGGTCATGCAAAAGAATCCCTTCTTGCCAGAGCCAGATGCTATGGCCAGCTGGGACAGAAAAAAACTGCTATTTTTGATTTCAATGCTGTTCTTAAAGATGATCCTTCCAATGTAGAGGCTCTTAGTGGAAAAGGCTTTATGCATATTACTCTTAAACAGCAAAAAGTAAGTTACAGCCATACAATATTACTTTCGTTTGTGCTCATGTTTAAGTATTTTTTACTATTTATGTGATTTCACTGTGATAACAAATGTTTTATCTTAATTAAAGTTTAAGGTTGTCCAAAAAAAATAAATCATACCCAAGTATGTGGAGAACAAACATGAACTGGGAAAGATAAAAATACAAACGGATGTGGTTGTTGGCGCTTAATGTAAATTAATAAATCTAATAAGCGCAACTAAAAACACTCTGTGGATACTGCTTTGAATCAATGACAACAAAATCACTAATACAAATAGAATACTCGATGTTTAGGTGATATACCCCACCAAAAACACAAAGTGTGAGTGTAGTGCTATAAATAAGTTAGAAACTATTATACCCCTTAGTATATACACCAGCATGTAAACGTATAAAGAACACAAAAAAGGCGAGAATGACACTCAATAAACCTGGGAAGGATGACTAGCATAGCCTTATTAAAGAATTACTCGCTACCCATAAAATACGATACAGGTGGATGTTCCCAACAGGAAGTATGCACTCTTGAAGGTCTCAAGCCTCTCCAGACACATTAAGATTTTATCTTAATCAGTAACCTGCTAAACTACCATTGGAAAATATGTAGTGGCTCGACCCCCTGGACTTTTAATGTTTCTCCACGCCCGAAGTCCAGGGCACAGCTCCGTCACAAGGAAGGCGTTGTCAATGCTTGGAATCTATCAGACCTGATGGCTCCCAAACCTAGAGAATTATTAATACCTATACTCTCTGAGGGTAGTACAGGGAGGACTTGACCTCCTTTCCGGGACTTGCTTATAAAAGGAATGTATGAAGATGGACTCCCTTATTTCATCCCCATTCCCTGTTTATTTTATCTTTCTGGCCATCCTACCCCCTCTTTAGAATACCCACTGGTAAATGGGTAATTTGACCCGAATTACACCAGGAGAATCCCGTCTTGGGATCTTGGAGGGTTTTGACCAGGTGGACTTAGGTACCCACTGGCTTCAAGGATTACATCTAAGATGATCCATGTAATGGCATAAGTTTCACATTGAGAACTTCAAGAGCAAGTACCCTATGACAAAGGAGATGACCCTTGCATTGAACCGCTAAAGATCGGCCACAGCTTCCTACGGCTTCCAACACAGTTGTGGGAGACATTGGTAACGGAGGGCTTCCCATAACATGTGCATGATAACCTGCCTAGCCTTATAATGAATGAGCAGTTTTTTGATATGTTTGAGGTTGCAGGCTCACTCTTTGTAATAAGTATTGGTACTCGGGCAATATGTTACTACCTCACGCCCTGAAGCTGGCTGTGATTTGGGAGGTTAATGAAGGGGTTTCATGAATCAAAGTGGTTTTAAATTCTCTGCCACTAGGCTTACTAGCACCTCACTAATCCACTGATACTGTTGATCTGTTATTCACTTAACACCTGTCTGATTGGTCCCCTAGGAGCTGAACCACTCACCCCCTAAGGGGTTGGGTGTCAAGTATTTGAGAGTTGGTCTTTGGGTCACTGCATGGCTTAACCCCACGAGATTGATTATTCAGATGTTACCACCCTTTGTCAAGTTATCTTGTAATTTGTATATACTTTGTTTATTTGATTGTTCATTTGCATAGTTTTTGGTTTCATTGGTTCTGACTGACTGTGGCACATACTAATAGGTATGTTAATTCGCTAAACACCAGTTTCCTAATCTAACGTGTTTTAACCATTACAATAATACTGTGAGCACACCAAAATAATAGGGGTGAATCAGACATGTTTTTTCTAAGAGGGGGACACACTTATTTACCCCTTCTTGAACGAAACTCGTAGGGCTGCAAATTGAGAGCTTCTTCTCTTTTGTTAACTATACTTTTATCGATTTATTTACACATTGTACAATATTGATGGAGAAAGGAGGTGCCCCTGATTCATGAAGACCGCACTATTGGGACTCTATCTTTCTACTTATCCTGCCTTTATGCTGATGTGTTTTAATTTAGATTGCATCTTGTAAGTGCAACCAGTTTTAAAGTTTGTGTTTTTATGTGGAAGCTCTACACTATGATTTTTTTTTCCATTTTTTTCTACATGTCCTACTACTGTTTTAAAGACACTGGCATTTGGTCTTTTGATTTAAATGATGTGCCTTATGTAGCCCTATTACTATGGTGTGCTCACAGTATTATTCTACTATTGTTTTCTATGTCTTTGGTTTTATCTGTAGATATATTTTGGTTTTCTATTTGCATACTGAGGACTTAGAGGAGTCCAACTATATCTACAGACTTTGAGTGTATATGGGTAACGTTTTCTCTTATTTCTATCCCCTCACTACATTTTCCATGAGTACAATAGGATGATTTATTGTTTTTTCAGTTTAAACAAATACCTGGTGACCCACCAACTGAAACTCCACTCTCAGAAACCCAGCTAAATTTAAAGAGGGCTCCCATTCCCTTCCTCTCTATTATTGTGAGAGGGCTTAATACCCCAGAGTAAAGGTCACAGGCCCTCAAGTATTTCCACAACCATAAAACAGAAATAGTATAAATTCAGGAGACACACTTCAAAGAAAACTAACCAATTACTGGTATACACACTGTTTCCTGAGCAACAACCCATTAGGAAAATCAAAGGGTGTAGCCATCCTAATTCATAAGATGCTCCTCTTCCTTACAAAAGAAATGGATAGGTCATATACACTGGTTTCCTGAGCAACAACCCATTAGGAAAATCAAAGGGTGTAGCCATCCTAATTCATAAGATGCTCCCCTTCCTTACAAAGGACATGGATAGGTCATATACACTGGCAAACCTATATCTCCCTAACTGCAAACAAGATAACACCTTAAAAAAAACGAGAGCCAAACACCTCCTCCTTTTATGTAGGAGTGTTTGGTTCTCGGGAGGGATTTTAGTGTCCCTGATTTGCTTTTAGGGGAATTAGGTGGGCTTCAGTCTTGGTAGGGAGGCAAGGGACAACACAATCCGAACCCTGTCCATAGTCTACCAGGCACAAGTGTCTGCTGTCTATGGATGCGGGAAAGACCTTCAGTAGAGTAAGCTGGGATTCCTTTTTGAGACCCTAAGATCTGTGGGATTCAGCCCTAAAATGGATGTACTGGATAGGAGTAATTTACTCTCCAGCCTCAGCTCATGTGTGCTAATGGGGTTTTCACTAATCCTTTGCCCATACATAATGAGACTTGTCAGGATTGTCCACTTTCATTGTTGCTCTTTGTCCTTGTCTTAGAACCCCTGCTTAATGCTATCAGATGGATCCCAGATATAATAGGCCTAGTGGTACGGGCACAAGGTTGTGGCTTATGTCGATGACCTTCTCTTCTACACGACAAACTCTGACATCACTCTCCCCAACAATCTGCATGAATTTGAGGCTCGCTAGCAGATCTTCATATTAATTATTACAAGTTATTACAAGTTAATAAGTTAACTTATTAGTCAAAATGGCCAGTGCAGACCAACTTAAAGAGAGATTTATATTTTGGTGGTTAGACACCTCAATCAAATATTTAGTGCTATTGCTGACTAAAGATTTCAGACAACTTTCTAGCCCTGCTGAACAGATTCTTTAAAGATCTTGGGGTATGGGAGTTGCCACACTTCTCCGGCCTGGGCAGAGTGGGGTATTAAAATGAACTTCCTTCCAGACAATCACAATCCCAAAGGAATGCTTTAAATCTCTTTACTCCTGATTGCCAAATGTATTTGGAGTAAGACCAAACCTTGTATGAATCATACCACGCTGATGGGTAGACTACTGCGGACAATAATCTTCGTGGACCAATCCATAAGCAGGACTCTGGCATCTCACTATCCATTTGTTATGGTGAAATTACAGGTCTGGCACTGTAATTTCAGCCAAGTAGGAGTTATCTTTCTTCCCGTCTCCCATGTACCCACTTGTGCACAACTCAACTTTTCCACCGGGCCTGGAGGCCTCTAAGTTAGGGTCCATCCTGGAGAATCTAGTCCCACAGATCCTGCATCTCTTCTGGGAGGGCTCTCTACAGTTACTTGCCTCTCTAACGGGATTCTCCGATACCACTTTTATCTCTCAATTCAGATATAAACAGCTGAAAACTTTATTTAATTATCTTCCACAACACCCATGATTCAAGACATCCCAGTTCAAAGTTGTATGCAAAGAACCTGACCCATTAGTGCATGGGATAGCATATCTTTATGCCTCTCAAGCACCATTTGAAAAAATGAACCCCTAGGTTTCTGGGGAGACACTGGGGACCACGTTCTCCATTAATTAATGGTAGATGACTTAATCTTGGCGTAGAAGACCTAATCTTTAGTGCAGCAGGGCGAATTAAAACCTACATGACTATTTGGGCACAATGGATTGTGAAAACTGGGTCAGCAGATTTTCACACCTCACTGTCGTAAGGCACTTCTCCCCCCCCCCCCACGGCTTCCTGAGTCTCATATAAACAGAGGGTCAGAAGGACACCACCCATCCATGTAACTTGGGTATGGTTTATGGAGTTTTTTCTTGCACTAACATTTATATGTTTACATTCTTTTGACACCAACTGCTTTCTGAATGAAAAACTAATTGGTGCTACTGCGTAGTCAAAAGTCTTTCAAGTCTAAATTTCTAAATTTCAATAAAACTTTAGGCAATCATGGTAATAAAGAAAAGAAAACAGTGAAAAGGGGAGTGCATTATTGTAACCCCTGTTCCTTGAAGGGTAGGTTCTGTAGAAGTGCTCCAATTTTTTAAAGTTTTTTTTATTACCATTATTAGTTATAGTTTTATTATGATTTGAGCATAGTGTGGTGTTGGGAAGAAACCCACTTGAGTGTTGAGCATCTTATTTTGGTGGTGGTTATAACACAAATATTTGCAACTAATGTTTTTATTCAGCGCCTTTATTTTATATATATTTTTTTTGTAACACAAAAGTTTACATAGCATAAATGGCAGGCACCTACATTTCCTATTGTGGTGTAACACCAAATCAATATAAATATTTTACACAAGGTTCGTCTACATTAAAAGGTATTTATTTAGAAGGCCACAACACAATACTATAAATATATCACAAACACACAGCCCAGACCCACGGAGCAACAACCCTTTTAAATCTATCTATCTATATAGTAACCCCTTTCCCCACACGTTTGATCTCACCCACGGTTAGGCCTTCACATCTAGTAATGGCTCACTGCTGCAAGTCCAACATCACATCCACCAAGGAAGAAAAGGAAGCAATAGAGTATAACATGGTTCACCAAGATAGCACATGGCGTCTGCTCAGTAGCACAGCCAAGAAGGAACAGAGAGGAATGAGGATAGAGGGGGGAGTGGCTATCTCTTTCCTGACTTGTAAATTACCATATCAATTACCATATCAAAGTAAAGCTTATCCCCCTGTAAGAAAGATCTACATGAACTTGATCACATGACCCCTGGTCACCATGCTAGTTTGATGACAGAATGTCACCACATTCCCTCACTTTTTCTTCTCTTATGTTGAGCACATTTATTTCCCTCTTATCTATCTAAACTATGAGATCTGAAGTAGGAAAGGGGAGCACAGGAATTAGTGTATGTGAGATGAGTAAGGTAAAAGAAAAAAGTCAAATAGGGGTTGCATCACCCCACATTCCCCCACTTTTTCTTCATCTATGTTGCTCCGTTATCTAGTTATCCCTCTAGTACAAGAGAACCTAGTGGGAGCAAAAACCTGATATACAGGAGAAATTCAACCCACCGTCCCTCCGGAATAGTTCCCTCAGCGACATAAGTTCTCCTGTACTTTCCTATGGCTGTCAATTCACATTTTATACAAATTTGTCAAAAAAACAAAACAAAACAAAAAAAAAGAAATTTAGGTCAATGTGTGTGTGTGTGTGTGTGTGTTAAATATGTATGTATGTGCAATGTACTAGTGGCAGAGTTTGTAGAGTGTGTAGGACTGGATGTGATATTTGCGGAATTCCATATTCTTAATCCAGTTCCGACTCCTCCCAGAAGGGCTGCAAATATGTCCAGTTTTTCCTGACTCCCTGCTTTGCCTAAACCACTGCCGCCGTTGTTCCGGACACCTTGGAAGAATAGAAGGATTATTAAAATGTAGACTAATCTTTTTAAACTGACTCCCTTATTTGGAGTATCTTCTGCCCGCATTGCCTGTCTCCCATCCCTACTGTGATACAGCTTATACTTATCCATCCTGTAACAAGGATCCACCACAATCTTCTGTTGACACACATCATCATCCTAATGCAGCTTTGCCTTGCTCTGTGGGAACACTAGATCTCATCATTAGAAATGTATAGCTATATGGGAGACTGGAAAACTCAGAGAAAGAATCAAAACAAAAGAAAAACAAACATACATACAGATGTAGAGAGATACAAAAATTATGAGAGTTATTGATTGCTGCGACCCCCCAATTGAACAATCTTTTCCTCCTCTCTCATCTGTTCCCTCAGTGCTTTCACATCTGCCTCCAATCTTTCAGTCTGTCTCTTTAGGTCCCAGTAGTCTCTATTCCCTTCTTTATTCCTCCAATTATCCCAGTCCCGTCTATTGGTCTGATGCTCATCCCATCTATGGTTCCTTCTCCAATTATTCTCCCAATAACTGTTCCTGTTGTTTCTCCGTTTTTCACCCCAATTGTGATTATCTGTCCTTTTTAGCCTCTCCCAGGTATTTTTATTATTCCAATTATTATTGATTACCTTGGGCCCCTCCCATCTATTTCTCCAATTCTCTCCCATTACATTACTTCCATTAGCACTGTCCCTATTCCTATGGTCCCTCTGTGGATCTCTCCATCTTTTGTCAAAGTCCTGTTTTGGTCTCCAGTTCTCATTATCCCTCTTGTTCTGAGGTACATCCCACCTCTGGCTTCTCCATTTACCATTTATATCTCTACCAGAGTCAACCTTGAATGTTCTTATGGCTGAAACAGAGAAGGCCTGTTCTGAGGAAGGATGCTTGATCCACCAATTGTCAGCTCTAGTTAGTACCATTTCTAAGTCTGCTAATGTTGGATCAAAAAGCCTCACAAATTCTTGACACTCCCAGGGAAGGGCTTCCATTACTTTAGCAATGTGTTCTGGTGAGCCCAAGGCCAGAGGCTGCTGAGGTTGGCGTAGCGTATACCAGAACAATATCCTTTGAGCTACCTCTCTAGGACCATCTGCTGGCCTCATCGTAATATTCGCAATTTCTTTCTCAATGCTGAGTAAATAGAAATTTGTTGCAGCAATTCTTCCTGCCTGATCAGACACACTGTTATTAAATCCAAATAGTCTGCTAGCCAAAGGACCCATAGCATATTCTAACAGTTCTGTCCATTCTTCTAAGTTAAGACCTCCTTTTTTCGCTCTATTTGCTCCCCTCATAAACCAATGTGTAAAGGTGTTAAAGTCGTCAGTTGGCATACTTCCCCACCATTTCTGGAAATTATCTTTGTCTGTGATTGACATAGTCCTTGTCTGTCTAGAGAAGCTAGTAGGCATTTCTCTTACATTAAAATGTTCAGTTATTATTATAGGGGCTTGTGGGACACAATTCACAATTGGCACATTTCCATTGTGTTTTGTTCCCAGCACTGGTTCTTTAAAATAAGACTGGCCTGGGCATGCTCTAGGAATCTCCTTATCCAATTTATTTGTGTTTTCTTTAATTTTCATTTTATATTCCATGACTAGGTCTTGGAGTTCAGTGATCTTAGCACTATATGCATCTCTCTGTTGTTCTATTTCTCTTAACTCCTTTTCCAACCCCTCAATCATTTTGTTTGTTCTTAGGGCAGCTATTTTAAAACAATCTCTTTCATCAAGAGCATCTTCCATTTTATTAGTGGTTACTAAATTAGCTTGCTGCAATTCGAGTACCATGCTTGCCAAACCCCCTATTGCAGCAACAACCGCTTGTGCCACCAAGCTTTTCCTTTTCTTAATATTGCACTTTTTATAAGTAACAATCTGTGTCAAAACATCCATAAAACCTTCATATTTTCCACAATTGGGGCCTGCTGGTTCTGGAAGCTCATATGGTCCATCATGTTTGTCAATGTCATTCTTGAAGTACTCTAGTACTTCTACAGAAAAATACTTAGTACCCAGAAATGACATTTTAAAACTGAGCTCTCCCTGAGTCTTTAACAATGGGATTAATTTAAGAAAAAAACTTCACAGTTTCAATACAACAAATGCCCACTGAAAGCAAAACACAAAACCACCCTTCTGCCTTTGTTTAAGGGGAGGGGGTGGGTGGTTTACAAATAAACAGAATGATTTAAAGGAAGATATGGGAACTGGAAAAACAATCTAACATAGGCACACCTTTACTTCATAATATTTACCTCAAATACAAACTGTTCATTTTCTATTAAACACACTCCAGTGTAAAAATGGAAATGTTAACCTGGCTAAACAATAGCCACCACACTGTATTAGCCCCAATACCTTTATCATGTAAACACACAATGCAAATTATATTTACCTTAGTATGGTGAAGGTAATACTTGCTAATTAACTTCACATGGAAGCCTATTATAATGCAGGGCTAGGCCTGTACTCTGATATTCAAAACACAACAAAACTCAACTTGGATATTTGAAACACACAAAAACTGTAATAATATATTCAAAATTGAGGCCTGATGCCCAAGCTTGTATATTAAAATGGAGGTCTGCACTAGGATACAAAAGAATCAAATCCGCATTCAAATACCAAACAAAGCCGCATGGAAGCCTTCTATAAAATGGAGGGCTTGGCCTGTGCTCTGATAGTCAACTTGGATATTTGAAGCACACAAAAAAAAACAACAACCTGTATTATACCTTTGTTTTATGTAGCAATAAGCTTGTACAGTCTAATATATTCAAAAATAAGGGCCTATGCTGGTAGTGTATTAAAAAAATGAAGGCCTGAAAAAAAACTACTAGGCCTGAACTATGGTAATCAAATCAGCATTCAAATACATAACTCAACTCAGATATTTGAAACACACAAAAACTGTAATAATATATTCAAAATTGAGGCCTGATGCCCAAGCTTGTATATTAAAATGGAGGTCTGAACTAGGATACAAAGAAAAATCAAATCAGCATTCAAATGCAAAAATAGGCCGCATGAAAACACACAAAAACTGTAATAATATATTCAAAACTGAGGCCTGATGCCTAAGCTGGTACATTAAAATGGAGGCCTGAACTAGACTCCAACCACAATCAGCCCTTGATTTCCCTTGCAGAGGATAATTAAACAAAGTACTTTTTTTTTTTTTTCCTCCCCCCCAAAAAAATAAATCTGACTATCTATTAATGTGTTATTACCTCATAAATAACCTTTTGTAGAAGTCTAAAATTTATTTTTTCCGACTTTGTACATTTTTCTTTGCAATAAGCAGCTGATGGCAAATAGACTAATTTCTACAGGTCAATAGGTTTACCTGAAATATATTGAATAGAATGCCAGATAATTTCATGGAGGCATAAGTATTAAAATCCTTTTATTTCTTACATAACATCCTCTCCTATTTAATTTAACGAGTACTAGAAAAAGAGGTTTAAATGGTCATAAAAGATAATGCAAGAACTGTGAAAGCTCTGCAGGACCGAAGCAACATCATGTATCTCTTGCCAAATCTACAAAGTAAAGAAAGTGAAATGCATTATCATTAGGATAAGAGGCCCTAAATTACATGTGCTAGGTTTCATGTAGCTAGCACTATCTATCTGCTTTATTTTTCATATACCTACAAAATAAATCAAGGACAATTGTAGCTCAGCATTCCACTTACCTAAGTGTGCTCTCAATGCTAATGTGTTTTCAGTGTAGACTTCAACTTCTTTTACTTTTAAGTCGTGCGCTCTTATAAAACGTAGTAAGAAGAATATGATTAATCAACAAGCACTTTGCTAATTTTTAAACTCTTCTTACCAATAAATGCATTTATTAAAGCTAAACTTAAAAGCAGTATACCAAATGAGTGCATGGCTTTGCTTTCACTAAAGACGCATATGGCTGTAGTACACATCAGCCCCAATACACACAATAAAAAAAACAAAGAAAAAGTTACTTGCGCACTATCCCAAATCCCCATGCACATTTAAAGGGACACTATAGTCACCTAAACAACTTTAGCTTAATGATGCAGTTTTGGTGTATAAATAATGCCCCTGCAGTCTCACTGCTCAATTCTCTGTCATTTAGGAGTTAAATCACTTTGTTTATGCAGCCCTTGGCACACCTTATGCATGTGACTTACAGAGCCTTCCTATATACTTCCTGGAAAGTGAGACCTAATGTTTACACTTCTTTTTTGTGCAAATTATGTATTATCCTGCTCTGTTAACAGCTTGCTAGACCCTACAGGAGCATCCTGTATGTAATAAAAGCTCAATTTACGGAGCAGGAGATAAGAACTTTTAAAGTAAGTTACATATGATTGAAAATGAAACCATTTTGTTTTCATGGAGGCTCTGTCAGTCACAGCCAAGGGATGTGTGGCTAGGGCTACATAAACAGAAACAAAATTGACGGAAACCATGTTAAATGATATGATTGTTGAATATTTAAAATCAAATAGATTTCAAGATCATGAACAACATGAGTTTACTTCAGGGAGATCGTGACAAACTAATCTTATTGATTTTTTTTTGATTGGGTAACTAAAATAATATATTAGGGTGGTGCAATAAACATTGCTTACCTAAATTTCAGTAAGGATTTTGACACTGTTGCACATAGAAGGCTTATCAATAAACTACAATCATTAAGTTTGAATTCCGATATTGTTGAATAGGTAAGGCAGTGGCTGAGTGACAGGCAACAGAAGGTTGTAGTCAATGGAGTATATTCGATGCAAGGTCTAGTTACCAGTAGGTTACCTACGGGATCTGTACTTGGACCCACTCTCTTTAATAGTTTTATTATATTTGTATGATATTGCAGAAGGTCTTGATGGTAAGATATGTATTTTTGCTGATGATACAAAGATTTGCAATAGGGTGAATGTTGCAGGAGGGATAAGCTAAATGGCAAATGATTTAGGTAAACTAGAAAAATGGTCAGAGCTATGGCAACTGATATATTTAATGAGGATAAGTGCAAAATAATGCATTTTGGGCATAAAAACCAAAGGGCAGAGTATAGAATATTTGAAAGAGGGGTAATCTCAGCATCTGAGGAAAAGGATTTAGTAGTCATTATTTCAGATGACTTAAAGGTAGGCAGACAATGTAATAGAGCTTGGTTGTATACGGAGAGGTATTAGCAGTAGAAAGAGGGAAGTGCTCATGCCATTGTACAGAACACTGGTGAGACCTCACTTGGAGTATTGTACGCAGTACTGGAGACCGTATCTCCAGAAGGATATTGATACTTCAGAAAGAGTTCAGAGAAGGGCTACTAAACTGGTTCATGGATTGCAGGATAAAACCTACCAGGAAAGGTTAAAGGATCTTAACATGTATAGCTTGGAGGAAAGACGAGACAGAGAGGATATACAGTTGCAAGAAAAAGTATGTGAGCCCTTTGGAATGATATGGATTTCTGCATAAATTGGTCATAAAATGTGATCTGATCATCATCTAAGTCACAACAATAGACAACCACAGTCTGCTTAAACTAATAACACACAAAGAATGAAATGTTGCTATGTTTTTATTGAACACACCATGTAAACATTCACAGTGCAGGTGGAAAAAGTATGTGAACCCTTGGATTTAATAACTGGTTGAACCTCCTTTGGCAGCAATAACTTCAACCAAACGTTTCCTGTAGTTGCAGATCAGACGTGCACAACGCTCAGGAGTAATTCTTGACCATTCCTCTTTACAAAACTGTTTCAGTTCAGCAATATTCTTTGGATGTCTGGTGTGAATCACTTTCTTGCCACAGCATCTCAATCGGGTTGAGGTCAGGACTCTGACTGGGCCACTTCAGAAGGCGTATTTTCTTCTGTTTAAGCCATTCTGTTGTTGATTTACTTCTATGCTTTGGGTCATTGTCCTGTTGCAACACCCATCTTCTGTTGAGCTTCAGCTGGTAGACAGATGGCCTTAAGTTATCCTGCAAAATGTGTGGATAAACTTGGGAATTCATTTTTCCTTTGATGATAGTAATCCGTCCAGGCCCTGATGCAGCAAAGCAGCCCCAAACCATGATGCCCCCACCACCATACTTCACAGTTTGGGATGAGGTTTTGATGTTGGTGTGCTGTGCCTCTTTTTCGCCACACATAGTGTTGTGTGTTTCCTCCAAACAACTCAACTTTGGTTTCATCTCTCCACAGAATATTTTGCCAGTACTGCTGTGGAACATCCAGGTGCTCTTGTGCAAACTGTAAACGTGCAGCAATGTTTTGTTTGGACAGCAGTGGCTTCCTCTGTGGTATCCTCCCATGAAATCCATTCTTGTTTAGTATTTTACTTATTGTAGATTCGCTAACAGGGATGTTAGCATTTGCCAGTGACTTTTGTAAGTCTTTAGCTGACACTCTAGGATTCTTCTTCACCTCATTGAGCAGTCTGCGCTGTGCTCTTGCAGTCATCTTTACAGGACAGCCACTCCTAGGGAGAGTAGCAGCAGTGCTGAACTTTCTCCATTTATAGACAATTTGTCTTACCGTGGACTGATGAACAGCAAGGCTTTTGGAGATACTTTTATAAGCCTTTCCAGCTTTATGCAAGTCAACAATTCTTAATCGTAGGTCTTCTGAGAGCTCTTTTGTGCGAGGCATCATTCACATCAGGCAATGCTTCTTGTGAGAAGCAAACCCAGAACTGGTGTGTGTTTTTTATAGGGCAGGGCAGCTGTAACCAACACCTCCAATCTCATCTCATTGATTGGACTCCAGTTGGCTGACATCTCACTCCAATTAGCTCTTTGAGATGTCATTAGTCTAGGGGTTCACATACTTTTTCCACCTGCACTGTGAATGTTTACATGGTGTGTTCAATAAAAACATGACAACATTTCATTCTTTGTGTGCTATTAGTTTATTGTTGTGACTTAGATGATGATCAGATCATATTTTATGATTAATTAGTGCAGAAATCCATATATTTCCAAAGGGTTCACATACTTTTTCTTGCAACTGTATTAGAAACATTTAAATACATAAAGGAAATCAACACAGTAAAGGAGGAGACTATATTTAAAAGAAGAAAAACTAACACAACAAGAGGACATAGTCTTAAATTAGAGGGGCACAGGTTTAAAAATAATTTCAAGAAGTATTGCTTTACAGAGAGTGGACACATGGAATAGCCTTCCAGCTGAAGTGGTAGAGATTAACACAGTGAGGAAGTTTAAGCATGCATGGGATAGGCCTATGCTATCCTAGACTTAAGATAAGGCATGGGACTAATGAAAGTATTTAGAAAATATGGCAGACAAGATGGGCCAAATGTTTTTTTTATCTGCCGTCACATTCTATGTTTCTATGTGATTTAACTCCTGAATGGCAGATAATTGAGCAGTGAAACTTCACAGGCACAATTTATACATCAACACTGCTTTATTAAGTTAAAGTTGTTTTGGTGACTATAGCGTACCTTTAAATAACTGGAGGTTTTTTAGTATCACTTCAATGGCCATTAAAGTTTAAGCTCACCTGCCAAGTCAAGGCAAAACCTCTTAGGTTAGTCCTACACTAACAATTCACCTTGCTTTTTTAAGCTGAAAGGTAAAATCGCTAATGACTCGAGACAGAGAGCGGTATTGTTTATTTTGAGAAACCTGCTTGGACAGGCAGTAGACACCAGAACATCTAAATTAAGTCTTAGCTGTCCTGATGACTATAGTGTGCCTTTAAGCTAAAGTTGTTTTGTGCTTAGATTATACATTTAAAAAGGGCTATTTTATTAAAATGAAATGCACTAAATACATGTACAGACCAGCAGAATGTAGTTTTTATGGGTGTATTTATTTATTTATGTTTTATTACTTTGTTTGAAAAATCACATTTGTTTCCAATGTTAGACTGTGCTGACTAGAAGAAAAATGTATAGGAGAGCAATTTTTTCCATTTTACATACCATGGCTCTTCTGAATCAATGCCATAGATTTGTGCTGCACCAATGGCCTGTAAAATTAAAATGTAAATACATCTTTATAATACATTTCCAAGCTATCTGGCCAACATAATGCAAACTATAATATATGCAGGTTCCCTGCCATTTCATACAAGTTACAGTTTAATTTTTCACCTTTAAAGGGACCCAATACTTTACTTTGGATTTCAAGACTTTTTCACCATGTTTTGCTAACTTTCAATTAGTTATTTTGTGTATGTGCATGTGTGTGTATGTGTGTGTGTGTGTGTGTATGCAGATTTGTAATACATGCAAATACATATTTCCTGTTCATGTACAATATAGTATTTGTAGACTTAAATAAGTGTTTGTATCATCCAGAAGAAAGTATTTAAACAAAAACTGAGATTTGTCAAGATTACTTGCTCACTAAAAGGATTTATTGATTTATTATTATATGATGAACTTTTTTGGCATAGACCACTAACAATGTGTCTTCAATGTGCTTGCTGTTAAGGAATATAAGAGCAAAGTACAGCCAGTTTTTTAGAGCTCAACTCCAAAATCTATGGTAAAGACATACTCTATTAAAGAGCTGAGATTTCTACTATGGATCGTGTTAAAGGAACACCATAGCGTAAGGAATACAAATATGTATTCCTAACGCTATAGAGCCCTAGTCACCATTTAGGTCATGGGTCGTCAACCTGGTCACTACCTCCCACTAGTGGGCATTTCAGGATTCCAGGTGGGCGGTAGGGATTTTGGCGGCTAAATCCTCTTTTGGAGAGGATTTCTCCTTTTTAGAATGGGCGGGCAAGAGTGGCTTGGGGGCGCAAATTTCAGTGACCGACAGGAGGGAAGTGCCTTCTCCTGCTAGGCCACCTTCTGGACCCCCCGGCGTGGCAGAGTTCTAATCCAAGGCAGCGAGGGAGCTCTAACCTCTCTGCTCTGCTCCCTCGCGCAATGTTTGCTGATGCCGCGGGAGCCGGAATATGATGTCATATTCCGGCTCCTGGCATCAGTAGACAGCCCCGCGAGGGAGCAGAGCAGAGAGGTTAGAGCTCCCTCGCTGCTTCGGATTAGAACTCTGCTGCCCGCCGAAGTGAAGCCCCACTGGACCCCAGGGACATATCCACACCAGCTCCCCAGGTAGGGAGGCTGGGTGGACATTTAATATTAATAATTTGTGTGTCTGTAAGTTTATTTGTGAGTGTGTATGTGTGTGTGTCTGTAAGTGTATGTGTGTGTGTGTGTGTGTCTGTAAGTGTGTGTGTATGTGTGAGTGTGTGTATGTTTGTCTGTGTGTATGTGTTTCTCTGTGAGTCTGTGTGTGTCTGTAAGTGTATTTGTGAGTGTGTGTATGTGTTTGTCTGTGAGCAGAGTATTTGTAGAATAGGAGAAAGGAGTAGAGTACTTGTAAAAAAGGAGAGAGAAGGAAAAGGAGAGAATTGGTGTTGGCTAATAATAGTAAGTGGGCTACCTAGCTCAGCCTTCCTACTGAGCATTGCTATAAAGAAGGTTCAAAAATAGAAAAAAGGGGGAAAAAAGATGGGGATGGGAACTGAGGAGGGAGAGGAGGGGAGCTGATGCACAGATGAGAAATCATATTATGAGCAAACAGAGAAATCGTCTGAATTTCACTGAAAGAGGAGTTTTCTCATTAAACTTTATAAAGTTAAAAACATTATAAACATGCATAAAGTAGAAATAAAAAGATAAATGTACATACATCATATATAATATAGTATATTTTGAGACTTTTGTACATCGATTTTTTTTTACTAAGTTTGTTATTTTTTCACATTTTTTACATTCACATTGAATTTTAGCTGTGTATTTTGTAGACATGAAATGTTATTTTGTAATAAAAATCACTCAAATATGCTCAGCTATATCATCTGAGTTAAGAATTATCACCTTATCTTTTAAAGTTTTTATGAAAATACAGAGATGAATTAATAACCTGCCCACTGCAGTTTTTTTAATGGCAAAGTAAAGATGGGTCTACAGTGCATTTAGGGTCATTTTAGTAGCTCACACAATTAAATTACTCCATAAATGAATACCATTTTCAAATTTGGACACCATGGGGACTCTCACATGATATATTTTGATCTTTCTCTGCTACATCTCCTGAGTACAGTAATTGTCCCCAGGTACACTTTTGAAAAGTTTATGGAAAGATAAGGGCAAATTAGTTACCTGTAGATTACTTTTTTTTTTCAAAACGTGAGAAAAGTAAAGAGTAAAAAAACCTAGGTGGTTGAAAACCCAATGCTAACACTAACCCTAACTGTAACAATAACCCTAAACATGAACATCAACGCTACATGACTCTAGCTACTAGCAATAATCCTAAACTTAATTGTACCATAACCATAAACACTAAATGTAACGTAACCACAAACACTTACACTAACTAACCTTAATGCAAACCCTAACACTAACTCTAGTTATAGTGTTGGAGGGATTCTCTTGCTCATGTCAGCAGAGGGTTTCCCTCACAAACACATTTTGGAGGCTACTTGTAGGGTTGTACATGTGGGGGACACCGCTTTTGATGTCACCAGCAAAAACAGAGGAAGCTTGTCATTAAATGTGCTTTATTTTTTTGTATTAAAGGGAGGAGGAGACATGCCAGCAAGAGTTACTCCATCCAAAACAGTGTTTTATTAAAACACTTTTTTTTTTTATTAGCCCCTTAAAAGGAAATCTGGCCCTGTCTGGATACCCTATTAGTGTGTGAGTCATGACGGTGCATCTCTCACACGGCCATTCTGGATGCTGGCCGGTGTGCTCATAATATCTGTATGAGGGCCACATGAAGAAGGGGGAGAAGAATAGTAATAGCCAAATATCCTTGCACCAGGAGGGTTGCCCTTGATCTCCTATTGCCAGGGGGGCCTATGATTTGTCAGGCTGCCCCCAAATGGTGACTGAAATATCAAGGAGCTTAGAATCCCACATAATATTACACAAAAATGCTATCATGCATCTTTCATGTTTGTTTATTTAAATAATTGTTTCTTTATTTTTTATTTTCAAGGAATGTAAATATTCAAACTATGGGATGTATTTACTAAACTAAAATCTAAAATGCTAATATTTTCCCAACTTAACACCTTTGCCAGTTCTCCATAATTCCAAGTGTATTGAATCAAGTCTATCTCTACGACATTGACTTAGGAGTTCCAGTCAGTGACCACACATTGCATTCTGGGATTGAGATCCATGCAAAGTGTATGCATTCGATCATAATCTGAACAACCGGCATTTTACTTAAGGGTTGGGGTACCAACATTTAGTGCATACAAACATGTCAAGCTATTTGTGAGATCTAGAAGGTGCTGGCAAGATCCTTGACATATCATCTGAAAATAGATTAAGAAGGGTCCATCCATTTCACTACCCATACCAGGCATGTCAGTAGTGTAGGCGATAAAGTCCTGGTTTATTTATGTATGTGTATATTTATTTATTTAAAAATACTAATGCACAAATATCTTTCAGGGCCATAAAATACAATTAGAGAAATCCATTTCACAAAATGTAATTAATATAGGTTCATTAACATGTCCGTTTGGTAATGAAAGGCTTCTGAGCAGATTAATGACAGTGTAATGACAGTCTGTTTGACTGGATATGATGACAGCCAACACCATTAGAACAGCTAGAAATGGCTTTTAATTTTCTCAGTTGCACGAGGAAGCAAAAGGTTGATTAAAATTAAAGTCTGTTGTGGTTTTTATTGTATTATTTTTCTCTGGGGAAGGCGAAAAGCTAATTAATTTGATGACATTTTTATTATAGCTGAAGTTATGAGAAGAACATTTAAAAAGTCTAATTAAAAATCCTTTTTTTTTAATTTTCTTCTTATGTTTTTCCAACCTGGCTGTTTGAGTCCCCTTTTTGCAATTATTTTTCTCTTCACCATGTCATTGATTAGTGCAGTGATTCCCAAACTTTTTAGGCTCAAGGCACCCTTAATATTTTCAAATTTTTCCAAGGCGCCCCAAGTCAAAAAAACTTCTAGGTTGTATATGTACAGCACAGCAGCATATACTCGGCCCATTGTTTGGCAGAAATGCTTGACGTTCAAGGACAGATCCAGAACCTAATCTTGGAAGGGGCACTGGTAGATTATTTAAAGAAACAATCCAGGCACAATAACCACTGCAGCACTTTGTAGTGGTTATGGTGCCTGTAGTGCCATAGTGCCCTCCCAGAGTAAGTAGTCAAATAGTTTGACAACTTACCTGGGATCTGCCGGGATAGGGGCTGTAGAAAGGGATAGGGGCAGTAGTATGTGGGAGGAGTGCAATATGTGTGTGTGAGGAGTGCAGTGTGCGTGTGTGTGTGAGGCGCAGTGTGCGTATGTGGGGCAGTTTGTGCGTGAGAGGTACAGTGTGTGTGGGGGCAGGTTGTATGAGGAGTACAGTGTGTGAGGGGTCCAGTGTGTGTGAGGGGTCTAGTGCATGTGGGGGGGGAGTGCAATATGTGTGTGTGAGGAGTGCAGTGTGCGTGTGTGTGTGAGGCGCAGTGTGCGTATGTGGGGCAGTTTGTGCGTGAGAGGTACAGTGTGTGTGGGGGCAGTGTGTGTGGGGGCAGGTTGTATGAGGAGTACAGTGTGTGAGGGGTCCAGTGTGTGTGAGGGGTCTAGTGCATGTGGGGGGGGGCAGTGTATGTGTGTGAGGGGTGCAGTGTGTGTGTGAGGGGAAGCAGAGTGTGTGTATATCGGGAACAGTGTGTGTGTGTGTGTGTGTATGCATGGCAGGGCAGTGTGTTTGTGTGTATGGGAGGGCAGTGTGTTTCTATGGGGGGGCAGTGTGTGTGTATGGGGGGAGCAATGTGTGTGTATCGGGGGGTAATGTGTGTGTGCGGGCAGTGTGTGTATATGGGGGGTAATGTGTGTGTTGGGGCAGTGTGTGTGTGTATGGAGGAGGGTAATGTGTGTGTGTGGGCAGTGTATGGGGGCGTTTGGGTATGGGGCAGTGTGTGTGTGTGTATATGGGGGCAGTGTGTGTGTATGGGTGTCTCTGTGGGGGTAGGAGGACAAATTCATAAATATATACTTTTTTTATTTTTTAATTAAAAATTATTATTTTAATACCCCCCTCCCAACTTACCTTTGCCTGGGAGGGGGGACATTTCCTGGAATCCCTGGTGGCCCGGTGGGGAAGCCCAATGCTAAATTTCAGTTGTTTTGACCTGGCCATTTTTTTTTTTCTTTCAGCAAGCACTGTTTGGCATTGATAGTTAAACCATTAATAAACATTACTTTACACTTCAAGTCTTTAATATCGTGTTCACTGGCTGTAGGCTAATAAAGCTAATTTTAGAAACTAATATACCATGATCGTTCAATAATGTGCATCTCAAATGCATAGAAATAAGATATAAATCATGCAAATCCTGAATCATTTAAACGAAAGAACAGTTCGTATGAAACCTTACACACTCACTGGAAGTCTCTTGCATCCAGGGATTTAACTATGCTTGCTTTTAACCTTTTGTGTGCCTATGGCATGTACAATGCTTTTTTGCTGTAATGTGAGTTCTGAAGATTATTAGGAAAGTCATTGTGCCCAGTTTATATACAGATATCATACTAATGGCTGCTTAAGTGTTTCACAACAATATGCAAACAATGAAAGCTCACAACGTATATGTTAGTTGGTGCAACAATATTGACTCTCTCTTACACTTAATAGCAATTCCTGTCAGTTGTCCCACTGGTGGCTCATTCACAGGTTTTGTCCTCAATGAACACTTTTATGGTATCAAACACTGTGGTCACGGCTGAGTGTCAGCAGAATCTCATGCATGGAACCCTAAAGGACTTGTATTATAGAACATGTACCTTTTGTTGACCTTGAAAGAGGTCATTATAAAACTGTTTCACTCAATTCATTGCTACTTTGGGGTTTTGCCATCTGAAGAGAATTAGATAACATTTTTGATTATTCTGTGGTGTAAATAGTTGTGGCATGCATTGGTGGCTAATCTGATGTTCTGTGTTCCTGACATTGGCTTGCCCTGATTATTCTTTTCCTGTAACCTGCACTGACCTTTTGGCTTGTTAAACTGTTTGTTTTGTTCTGTATTCCGTGATTATATCTTGTCTCGTAATACTTTGTTTCAAGGAATTTACCCCCATTTCAGAGTTGTTTGTGTTTTAATAAGTATGAAGGTAATACTGCCTTCCAACCCTTTTCCTATCCCTCTATCATTTTGCTTGCTATTTGCACTGATCTAGAGGTGTGCAATACCTGTTTATTAATTTGTTACCTGTTTCCATCAACTTGTGGCCACATTTTAGGAGGTGTCTGTGTTTAGCGACCCAAAGTATAAGTACAGCGACCCAAAAGTCAGATAATACTCCCTTCTATCAGCTCTTGTATTTCTTAATCCAACAATAACTCCCTCCTTCCTTGACCCTCTTCAATCTGGCTTCTGTCCTCTTCATTCTACTGAAACTGCCCTTACCAAAGTGATTAATGACTCAATCAATGCTACATCTAAAGGTCATTACTTTCTCTTAATTCTCCTTGACCTCTCCGATGCCTGTTATCCACTCTCTTCTTCTTAAAACAGCCCAAAACTTTGGACTTTGTGATACTGTACTTTACTGGTTTTCTTCCTATTTTTCAGAATGCTCATTTGTGCCTCCTTCTCTGGTGCCACCTCCTAAACCACTACTCCTCTCAGTTGATGCTTCACCAAGGCTCTATTCTTTGACCTCTTTTATTCCCCATTACACTTCCTCTGGAAACCTTACTAATTCTTTTGCATTTCAATTCCATCTATATGCTGACGATGCTCACAATTTTGTCCCCTCTCCTGACCTCTCTCCTACCCTTCTGAAACACGTCACCAACTGCCTCTCTTCCATCCCTAACTGGATGTTGTCCCATTTTCTGAAGCTAAACTCATCATCTTTCTGCCATTAAATAGCCCTTCTCCACCTATCTCCCTGCATGTCAATGGAACACCTACTATCCCAAAATCTCAAGATTGCTGCTTGGAGTTCCTTTCAATTCAGGTCTTACCTTTTCTCCTCACATCCAGTCTGTCTCCAGATCCTGTAACTTCCAGCTTAAAAATATTGCCTGTGTCTGCTCTTTTCTAAATTAAGATACAACTAAGGCATTTGTTCACGCAATCCTCATTTACCGACTCGAATATTGCAACTACTCATCGGTCTTCCAAATAGATGTGTTGAAAGCCATGGGGTGTAACAGAGTTAATTAATAAAAGTGCCAATTTCTATTGAAATCTGCAATTTTTGTAAAAAGAAAAAAAGAGGACACTTTCAGCAAACAAAAGTTCTTCAGGGTGTTGGAGTGTCTCTTTTAAATATTATTAAATTAAATATTAGATAGTAATTATCAGAATTAAACATGTATGAGAACCGTTAATAAGCATGATACTTTCCTATAATTGTTTTTCTTATTATTATTCATGAAGGAAGCTGTGCAAGACCTTTGCCTAGCAGTTAAAGTGGATTCAAGTTATGTTATCAAGGAGGTTCGTTCTTTGAAGCCAGAAACACAAATGCTAGTTGGTGAATGGTTACATGAGCACTGCTGGGGTTTGTTGGCAGATCTTATTGCTACAGACTCAGAACTTCAAAGTCAGACTGCATTTAATGACCTGGAGAAAATTGCACAAGCCTTGACAGAGTTAGACAACACCAACTCAAGCTTCCACATATTGTATACGGATATCCTCATCGGTAAAGGTTAGTAAAGTCATATAATGAACATTTGATTTGTGTTTTCAGAATTATTTTCATTCCACCACTTAAGTCTCAATTTAACAAGCAACTGATCAGTTCCTGCATAATGATGAAACAAATAGTTTTAAGTGAACCTGTTGTGACAAATATATTTGCAGTTTTCTACCATCTGGCTTGACTCATGTTATACAATTAAATATTTCTTAATTCTGCTAAAAGCTCATAATTTAATTTATTTCATTATCCTTGAGACCTTCAACCATGTTTCAGTGGGTGTTACACTTGCTGTAAGACACCTATCCTACATACCCCTGTTTGGGAATCATATACTTGCTTCCCATGGTTAAATGTCCCCAATAGTGATGTCCTGAACGGTTCGCTGGCGAATAGTTCCTGGCGAACATAGCGTGTTCGCGTTCGCCACGGATGGCGAACATATGCTCTGTTCTCTCTCTCCATTTTCAGATTGCCTGTTCAAAGCTGCTGTAATAAGTCATTTTGGCTGTTTGTCTCCTCTCTCCCTGCATGCTACTGGTGCTGCTCTGACATAGAGCATATCCTTCCCCCTACTTTCCCTTGTATTCATTGTTTTTCCTTATACTGAATTCAAGCAGGAGCGATATCCAGATTAGGGTTTCCCTCTTGATGGACATGCTGGACCTTCTTGTCTCTGTTCTTTAATCTGATTTTAGAGAAATAAATACATTTGCTAGCAATCCTGCTAGCGCAATGCATACGAGAAATTTAACTATCTATCATTTATATGTATTTTCATAACAGGTACCCTTTAAGCCAGTTTAGAAACCATTTAGAAATGTAACCAAAAATGTAAACAGGGCAGGTGTTTTTTTTTCTCTTAAATATACCATAGCCAGAATTATTGATAACTTTTCAAAGCAATCACAAAATTAAAAAACAATTTTTATGGACTTACATATAGGCCGAAGTTCTGCACAGGGGGACGTGGCATAGGTTAAATGTTATGCACAGGGGGACGTGGCTTGGCGGCACATGGGAATAGACACAGGATTGGAGCACTCTCCCATTCCGTGGAACCTACAGCGTGGAATACAGTTGTAATACAGACCTTAATGATACTCACAGATAGGTGAGGACCCAGCTAATCTTATGGCGACCAAATCCTGCAAAAAATGTAAACGAAAAATTATTCACGCTCACCTTACCCTGTCGCAAGTGCCCAGCACAGAAATCCAAAATGGCGCCGATAGGCCTCACTCTCCAACCTCAGGCTCGGAAGCGGAGACAGCCGGCATCTCTTCACCAACTATGCAAACCCTGCAACAGATTCCTATATCCACAGCATGCTGCAAGAATTCACATCCCCAATACAATCAGACCTCCTTAAAATAGCTTTAGACATCAGAGCTGATATCCAATCTATTGGAGACAGAACAGCACACTTAGAGGAGCGGACGGAGGACATTATTAATGCGCATAACTCCTTGGCAGATGCCTGC
Organism: Pelobates fuscus; assembly: GCF_036172605.1. Classification (NCBI taxonomy): domain Eukaryota; kingdom Metazoa; phylum Chordata; class Amphibia; order Anura; family Pelobatidae; genus Pelobates; species Pelobates fuscus. Next base: position 86,281,046 of record NC_086327.1, on the reverse strand, counting down.
TCCTCATTACAGAAAAAATGCAATTATTGGAAGAAAAGGCTGCAGACCATGAAGACTGCGACAGGCAGGACAATGTTTGGATCCGCGGAGTCCCAGAGACTATCAAACCACAGGACCTAACACAATTTGTGGAAGAGCTGTTTAAAGAACCAGTATAGTGCCAGGAAAACAAACTCGTTTTCCTTGCACTATAGTATTAATAGGTCCCCCCCACCCTCTGGGTCCCACTCCCGCCGGGCGCAAGGGGGAGGAAGGGGTTAAACACTCACCTTTCTCCAGTGCCGGGCTCCCTCGGCGCTGGGGACTTTCCTCCTCCTTCCGACGTCATCGGCTGAATGCGCATGCGTGGCAAGAGCTGCATGCGCGTTCATTCAGTCAGGAAGCGCCTCTAGCGACTGTCAATGAGACAGCCACTAGAAGCTGGATTAACCCATATGTAAACATAGCAGTTTCACTGAAACTGCTATGTTTATAGCAGGCAGGGTTAACCCTAGATGGACCTGGCACCCAGACCACTTCATTCAGCTGAAGTGGTCTGGGTGCCTATAGTGGTCTTTTAAAGCACTTATTTCAACACTGGAGGAGCCAGAACTACTCCTGGACTGTACTCACAGGTTGCCTAGGTCAAAGCCTTTACCGCCTACGGCACCTAGGGACGTGATTACAAAAGTTCATTACTTTACAGTAAAGGACCGCTTTATGCAGGCTTGCAGTGCCAATGCACCACTACTGGATATGTTTGGCAAGATCAACCTCTTCAGACCTCTTCTCTGCAACAATGTTCAAATGGTGTACATTTCCTCCCATCACAGCAGCCCTACGAGTGTCAAGGATGGAAAGCAGCTGCTTCGGGAATGGAACATTCCGGTGCCCTTGGAAGAAACAACAACACCACCACCGAAAACGTCACCAAAGAAACTAACTAGAGACTGGTCGAGCAACTTGAGGTTGTCTCAGGCCTCCAAAATCCAACAGTTTTACATCTATGAACACATGTCACAAACCGATAGATAGCAAGAAAGTCAAACTGCTCCAGACTGCTTGGAAGGTATGGGGAAAGCAATACAAACAAAACTGACACCCTTTCATATAACTAACACCCAGTCCTCATTGACTAGTCTTAACGTGGACCTGGTACATAGGGCCTGAGATCCCGACTATGACATGTACACCTTGCAAGGCTTACCCCACTCACAAACATACCCTTTGAAATTGGTCCACACCGAAGATGGTGCATTTGTTCCATCTTCTGTATTGCTCCACAGATGTTCTGTACATTACTATTCTTTTTATTTTTATTTATGTTGTTGTTTAAAAAAATAAAGAAAGAAAAGTATTAGTAATGCTTAGAACTTCATATCCGTACAATGTACACTGCCTCTTCTGTTACCGTATGCTGTTACTGTACACATTGGTATTATTACCTGTGGCCCAATACGGTCACCTGTTATATGTCGCACATTATGTACGTTATTTGAATACGCATACTGTTATATACCTGTAACTATGTCATGGATGTTTAAAATGTTGAAACTCAAATAAAAAATTACTTTTGAAAAAAATAAGTTATGCACAGCCATGCTAATTAGTAAAAAGGCATTAACATGTTTTTCAGTGTGTGCATTTCTTTAAGCTCAGGGTCATCCCATAAGGGGTCTATGCAGGACTGTGGCACCACTTATAAAGGGGCCACATACTAGTAATTAAGGGGGCAGCAGATGCAGTATTGTTAATAGCTCATCAGCAGTCATTAACATGTCAAAAATAACACATGCTATTTTAATTTACCCCAGTGTGAGCATTACATTTAATTTTAGATTTGTTTGTAAATACTCATCTTTAGTCTAACTACTAGTATACTTGGTATTTGAAAGACAACAAAGCTTAAGCAAGTTTGTGTTTTATAAACAGAGAAGTATGAAGAGGCTTTTATGCACCTAAAACAGTCTTTCAGCAACCGTGCTATTGATGATTCAGCCAAAGCCAGGTACGGAATTCTCCACGTCAAGTATCGGAATATTCTTGCTGCAGCACAGGAGCTATCACCATTAGCAGGAAAATCTCCCGGTGAAGTGGAAGTTCTAGTGAAATTTCTTGATAAACGACAGCGACAAAGTCTATCACAGGTATTTTGTTATCTTTAATTATTTTTACACTTACTATACATTTTATTATGTTAATTTAGTATATAAAGAAATTGAATTTTACGTGAAAGTAAAGTCGAAAATACAAACCACTTATTTTGTATTTGTAAACCGCAATATCTCAGCACTAGATAATACTTCATACAGGATTTACGTTTTGGTACAACATTAACTGTTGTTGGAAATTCGGCATTCGTTTTACATAACAGAACATGACATTTTAAGATTGTGAATTCAATCTCCAAGCATTGGTGGGATCTTTTGTTCTCCGTAGTTTAGAATCTGTAATGCTCAAGCATTTCTGAGGTGGGTCAGTAGAGGCCTGTTATATCTTGTACAAATTTTATGTTAAGCAAAACTCTGGTCCATAACAGTTCTGTCACACTAATGTCAAAATTGCAACTGTAACATACTTGGAATTGAGTCGTAATATACATGGGGCACTATGCAAAGCCATCAACTGTGCAGAAAAGAGGCTCTGCCCCTAGTTAAGCAATTTGAACATTCAGAGTTTCTGCATGTGTGCTGAGGTGAAGACAAAGAATATAAATGGTAACTAAATTAAGTGACTTCATGCTTTCAGTGTTTTATTTTTATAAAATGTAACATTTGACTATACAGTATTATGTAGAATGTCATCAGTCTTGCCATAATGACATTCTTTGCCCAGCTACAAGCTTCAATATATCAAAATGGAATTGTAATTTATAGAAAAATAGATTCACAATATCCATTGCTTCATGTAAGAATTATGCAAGATGAAAATGTTTTGGGTACTAAATGCTGGAAAAGCATTAAGAGATGTATAACACTGCTCTGCTTATTATAACTTTGAATCCAATTCACATGGCATATCTTTAAATCTCTCCACTTTATTCAAAATTCTGATTTAAAAACATGCAACTTCTATACAGTAGAAGGGGGGTTACATGCTTGATGCATTTCGCGCTATGATCCTCAACAGCTTCCCAACTTCTACTTGGTTTGTGGAATAATATTGTCTCTATATATCAACATATACGTCAATAAAAAAAAATCAACTGGTAAGTTTGATCTGAAGCTCCTCCTTTTGTACTTTGAAATAAACCTAAAAAACAGAGGAGAGACATGTCTATGTTCTTCCATACATGCTGTACTGGTAACATCTTTTTTTTTTCTTTTTTATCTTTTCACTGTAATTTGTACCTAACAAAGAATTTATTAGAAAAAAATAAATAAATAAGTGCCTTCATATCTTAAACCAGAAATGTACCATTCTATAAAGAGAAAGGATGCTCTTCGAATGAGAGTGCCATGTTTAAGATTTAAAGACTAATGGTCTGAGTCATTTAAAATCACTGAAGCCTTACAGTAGCATCTCAAACAGGCAAAGTGTGAGCAGAACTATACAGAAGCTCTGTAGAACAGCAAGTTTCCATGGTGATAGCGTTAAACTTTAAAAATAAATAATCTTTGGATATAAGCCTTTCAATGTAAGATCGTTTGTTAAGGGGAAAACTAAGTACAATCGGGCTGTAGCTAAATAGGAAGTATAAGCTCTTCATTTCACTTTTAAGGTGACAGGTTCTGAAGGCAAATAAGCCCCTAGATTTCATATGATTTAGATAAAATGCATGACATCAACCTTTTGAAACGTCTTCCACTGTATTCATCTCCTTGTAATTTCAGCCAAAGTTGTACACATTTAATTTGACAATTCACCAATTTTTTTGTTAGCTATTATTACTATTTATAAACCACTTACCGTACAAATTTCATAGCACTGTAGAATAGGTGGACTAATAGACAAGTCTTTGCAACAAGACGAGATGGCAGGAAAAGATGGTGTTGAGGTCCCCGTTTAATCGTCGTAGAACCATTTATTCATTTTAAGAGAATATCATGATTCTGTCATATTCTGAACATATTGTATAGTTTAAAATAATAATTGGTATGACCAATTTAGACTCCAAAAATATTGAATCATATATTTATATCGATATGTTTCTTTTAATATGGGTAAGATTAATTCACATCCCTTAGTAAACACTGTGATAGGAGTAATAGGAGTAAGATATTTAAGCCCAATATTATATTTTGTGATCTGAACTTTTCATTAACTATTCCATACTATAATTTAACTATTCCTTACTATTATAGTGCTATGCAAGAATTATTGTGATATAATAAACATCTTGGTTATTCAAAAAATTTAAATATTGCAAAGGAACGTTCCAAACACAAAACACTTTAACTTGCTGAAGTGCTTTATGTGTGATGAGTGTGTCCTCTGCACTTTTATAAGTTAACCTTGTTACAGTCACTCTCCTTCCCCCCCCCCTTCACTGCTGGCAGGCAACTGGTCCTGTTGCCTACTGGTTTCGTTTGCTTATTTGCACTGAAGTCAAGAGTCAGCAATTGCCCAGAACACCTGCTTTGTAAAGATTTCTCATTGAGCTGAATTGGGAATTCTGTGATTGGAAAGCCACAGAAATTCTGGTCGTAGTTAGATGGCAAGGACTTTTAGACAAGAGATCTGTAGACTTTGCAGGCTGTTTTTCTATATACCCCCCAATGAAAAAAAAATGTTTAATTAAATGCATGCTTGTTTTTATTTAGGTAATATCTACTAGTGTTTTTTTTTTGTTTTGTTTTAGTTTTTTGGACAGTGGAAAATCCCTTTACATTTTTCTCATTGTTGCAAAAGTGTGTTTTTACTCTAATGATTCAAACACGCGATTTATGTTTCATATGTTCTTTGGTTGTGTTATGTAATTCAGCTATATTATATGCAGCACCCCTTTTAATAAAAAAAAAAAAAAAAAAAGAAGTTAAAGGAACACTATTTGATCTGGAACACAAGCATGTATTCCTGACCCAATAGTGTTAAAACCACCATTGAGTCCCCACTGATCCCCCCTTCCCTCCCTATATACAGTAAAATCTTACTTGTATTCAAGTTTGCAGCTGATGCCTCTCCCCTGACAGGCCTGCTGTCTGCTGACATCATAAGAAGTGATGTTCTGAGCCAATCACAATGCTTTCCTTTTGGCTGAGACTGTCAAGGAGGCAGATCAGGGGCAGAGCCAGCACAAGTCAAACTCAACCCTGGCCAATCAGCATTTCCTCATAGAGATGAATTAAATCAATGCATCTCTATGAGTAAAGTCCAGTGTCAGCATGCCGGGGGTGGAGAAACTGAATGACAGTGCTGCTCACCTCTAGTAGCCATCTGAGGAGTGGCCGATGGAGTTATCACTAGACTGTAATGTAAACACTGCATTTTCTCAGTGTTTACTGCAAAGAAAAATGAGGGGAAATTATTTTACTCACCAGAACAAGTACAATAAGCTGTTGTTCTGGTGACTATAGTGTCCCTTTAACAAAAGAGAAATAATAACGGTTTCCTCACTCGCCACAATTTGCTCACCATGAGATAATCAATCCTGATATTCTCTGTCCAATGCAGCGCTCATTGAGAAATTTTGTGGATTTTGGATGAGTGTTATTAGACATGATGTGCCAATTCAGCCCTGCTCTATAAGAAGAATTCACATCAGCTTTGAACTATATTTATAACAGAAAAATATGAATACCGCACTCAACGCTTATATATGACAAATCTCAATAACAAACGTTAGTAATAATGCAATTAATTTATTGTTCCCTTAACCTACTTTGGAAAATATATTAATAATTACAGTTGTTTTTCATAGAATGATTTCATCGTATGTACAGTTGCATTCATTATATGGATATATGTACAGCTGGTTATGATCCCACTGGTGGTGTAGAGGCAAAGTGTTTAGCACTGTACCAAGTGCTGCTGCCTGTATGAAATCATAATAAAGGAGAAAAATTGAAAAAATTACATTTTTTTCATTTTTTTTTTTTTTCAATTTTTCTCCTCTATTGTGATTTCATACAGGCAGCAGCACTTGGTACTGTGCAAAAGTAAATAGTATTTATGGAGGGTTTTGCAATTATTTGTAAATAGCTACTGTACATATGATGACATGAATGCAACTGTACATATGATTAAATCATTCTAGGAAAAACAACTGTAATTATGAATATATTTTCCAAAGTAGGTTAAGGGAACAATAAATGAATTGCATTATTACTAAGGTTTGTTATTGAGATTTGTCATATATAAGACTTAAGTGCGGTATTCATATTTTTTTGTTTTTCGATATTATGAGATTTTATCGAGGTTAACCTCGAATACCTGCACCTAAGACGTTATTGAGTGCCAGCACACATTGTATTTGTGTATATGTTTATAACAGTGCAGATTTCTTTTGAAACCTGTGCTTTTAATTATAAAAAAAAACGCACACGTATATTCTGAATTTAGGATGTAATTCTTGAAGGATGTGACAAATTTCTGATTTAGTTGATCATGCTCTCCCTTTGTTTTAGATCCCTCCTTAAAATAAAGTATCGTTGCTTAATTTGTTTTCTACCAGGATAGCACTTTATTACGAGGAACGCATTTTCTCACAAGTCAGGAGTGAATCCACATGAGTTTGTTTTATGAATGTCTTTACACATGACGGCTACATGATTTATCATAAACCACTGCAAAGCAACAAAATAGTCAATTTAGGCCCCTATATATTAGAGATCACATGCATACAGTTTAAAAAAACAATATATACATTAAAATTCCTAGATGTCATTACATTAATTATTCTGCAAAATTATCCTTAGTTTTCTCTCCCATTTCCTCACTGCGAAAGTTAAAAATAACAACGAAACCATTGTTATTAGCAGTTTATACGATGATATACATTATTATTAACTACAAATATAACAATGGCAGTTTCTTCTTACAAAAATGACAGAAATGTTTTTAAAGTAACACTATGTTACTATGACAAAAAAGAGAAGTCCTGCGCTCACTCCCATCACTGGGTCAGCAGCAAGGACTACAGTACACATCAGCCCCAATATATAATAAAAACTAAAGAAAAGAAAAAAAAGTTACCTGCGCTCTCTCCTTAATCCCTATGTATATTTAGACAAATGGAGGTCATTTAGTGGCTCCAATTGCCATTGGAGGGAATGCCCGCTGCCAACGTCAAGGCAGACCCCCCTAAGCGGGTCCTAACACTGACCCTTCAGCCCGCTTCCTTGAGCATCTGGCAAAGATATCTCTAATGAAACAGAGAGGGGTAGAATAGGAAGTACAAGCGCTTATGTGTATAGGTCAGTGATCTGGATACTTCCAAAGTTATATATTGTTGTGAGCTGCTATGCCACCGTGCTTATCTTTCTATCAAAGATAGTGGAAGTGGAAGGGATATCCGGTGTAGCGCTCTAATAGTAGTGGATATACAGAAATAATAGAAAGAAATCCTAACTGTACCTTAATAGATCATATACTTTTATGAGTAGTATCACTCTATTCAGGGTAACCTTAAACAAAAAACACAAATATACAGAACATAGTGCAACCTGTATACAAAGTGTAAATACAAAAAGGGAGTGCGTAGATAACTAACTCACACTTTCAAGAGCTATCACACTAGCTCAGGTATATGCGCCTTAGGGTCCGTAGAGGCGACCCTCACCCTCCTTTCAGTCCAAGTTTTCTCCAGGTGCAATGTCCTAGGTAATGGGTATAGGAGGGAACATATAGCGTAGTACAGTCTATGTATATAGGAGGTATAGTACGAGGTAATGTAGATATACTCACAAACCCGGAGCCAATATATCGGCTCGTTTCATAAGGTGTATGTGGTTAAGGACCACATTCCTTCTTTGTAAAGTAGGTAGAAATAAAAGCCATAAGTATGAAAAATATATATATGTAATTTATTATAAAAAAATTATATAACATGTAACTTTAAAATAGTATGTAGATAAAATAACACTAGTGGCTTATAGTCCAAAAAGCAATTCTGTCTGCTCACTGTTCATCCAGGACGCGTTTCACCAAATTGGCTTCCTCAGCTGGAAAAAATGTTCAGAAGATATTGTGGACTCCTTCCTGCTTATATACCTTTATTAATTGTGGGCTTCAGGCTTGTATTTCGCGGGCAATTTCCATGGGAACGGAGATGCCCTGCGTTTCAAGCCTCCTCTTCGTTTAGTTACTTCCGGGTATGATCACTTCCGGTTTCGGCTCCATTAGCATCATGCGTTCCACAGTGCGTTCCACAGTGCGTTCCACCGTGCGTTCCACTTATATGGCCGTGTTTAGAACTGTCCTTTGCCATATTAGTGGATATTGTCCTCGGAAAATTTATAAAATTGCATCAGAGAGAGTGGCAATTCATCCAATGTAAATACATTAGTTTATATATCCCTTGTGAGCCATATGTATATGTATATATATTTATCACATGCATGGCTATTTATTTGTGTAGTTAAAGAGACAGGTAATGATCTAAGACTATCAAAATTCTATAAATTGAGCTATTTAAAAACCCTAGTGATAATCACATTAGGTTAAAACTTCCAGGGAATTTATAAAATCAAAAGCATATAATATGAAGTATGGGTGGGAGCAGCCCTATATGGAAAAAACTCCAAGGGCAATGGATGAACCCCAGAACTATTTGATTTCGAATTGGAGATATACTAGAGGTTTGACGAGATATAAATATATATATATATATACATATAAAAAACTTATAATATCACAAAAAAAGGTGGCTTAGTAAGACCAATAAATACCATACACAACATGCTTACTGAAAAAGGGAAATACTAAAAGGAGTAGATAAAATCAATCAGTTAAAAAATGGCACATTTCAAAATCTGAATTAAGACCGTACGGAATGAGACTATTTAATTTAAAAATCCATTCCATTTCTATTTTGCTGAGTTTTAAATTAAAATTTCCTCCTCTCCAATCTTTAGATATTTTGTTTATTCCCAGAAAGATTGTACCTTTTATCTCACAATTATGATGAGTTTTATAGTGTGATGACACGCTGTGTTTTTCGAAGCCTTTACTTATATTTCGACCGTGTTCTTCTATTCTTATGTGTAGAGCTCTTGTGGTTTTACCTATATATTTTAGCCCACATGGGCATTGCATGAGGTAGATCAGGTTTTTCGAATGGCATGTTATAAATTCTTTAATCGGATATTCTAGCCCTTCATTACATGTGAATTTTTTTATATGCCTTTTTTTATTTTCCGTTCTTTTGCAGGCTAAACACATACCACAACCAAAAAAGCCCTTTTCTGTGTTTAAGAAAGTCATGCCAGTATTGGGTTTGTCTTTAATAAAGCTGGAAGTTAGGGACTTCTTTAGATTATTGACTCCTCTGTGAATAAAGCGAGGTTTCTCCGGGAGAAAAGTCTTTAAAGCTGGATCTTGGAGGAGGATGTGCCAGTATTTTGACACAGTCTTCCTTATTCTATAATTATTAGAGCTGAAAAAGATATCATCTATATAACGGCCATAGGTAACCAAGTTCTCCACCCAGTCATGCTGGCCATAAATAAAATGGTCTTCCCAGAATGCCATAAACAGATTGGCATAACTGGGGGCGAACTTGGTTCCCATGGCCGTACCCTTAATTTGGAGAAAGAATTCTTCGTTATACCAGAAATAATTTTTGTTTAAAATAAGCTCTATAGCTTCTAAAATAAATTGTATTTTTGTCGGGGTAAGATCTGAACTATGTTCCATAAAGTGTTTCGTTGCTTCATATCCGTATTTATGTGGGATGTTACTATATAATGCTGTGACATCACAGGTAACTAGGAAGCAATTATTATTCCATTTGCATTCATTTAGAAGTTTCAGCATCATCATCGTGTCTTTAATATAGGATTTGGTATTTTTGACTATGGGTTGCAAATGTATATCGACATATTGAGACAGTCTACTAGATATCGAATCTATTCCCGCCACAATGGGTCTCGGCCATGGGAACCAAGTTCGCCCCCAGTTATGCCAATCTGTTTATGGCATTCTGGGAAGACCATTTTATTTATGGCCAGCATGACTGGGTGGAGAACTTGGTTACCTATGGCCGTTATATAGATGATATCTTTTTTAGATGGGAGGGACCAGAGGAAGATCTATCTGTCTTTTTAAATATTTTAAATTCCAACACATGGGGGATCCAATTAACAAGCAACTGGAGCAAAAAATAAGTAATATTTTTAGATTTGCATATATATATATAGAGAACAGTTCTATTAAAACTAAAAATCATTTCAAAACTGTTGAAGCAAATAGCTTTATAGGAAGAGACAGTTGCCACTTCCTACCATGGTTAGAGAATGCCCCTAAGGGACAATTCCTTAGAATAAGAAGGAATTGCACAGATGTAGAAATGTTCGAAATTCAGTCCAATAAAATCAAATCAGATTTCATAGAAAAGGGATATGAAGAGACAAAATTAGAAATATCAAGACAGGAAACTAAAGAAATAGAGAGAACCAGCATCTTAAAATACAAAAAGAAAGAGGAACCTATTAATAATGGAATTCCGTTTATATGTAGCTACAGCTCTAATAATTATAGAATAAGGAAGACTGTGTCAAAATACTGGCACATCCTCCTCCAAGATCCAGCTTTAAAGACTTTTCTCCCGGAGAAACCTCGCTTTATTCACAGAGGAGTCAATAATCTAAAGAAGTCCCTAACTTCCAGCTTTATTAAAGACAAACCCAATACTGGCATGACTTTCTTAAACACAGAAAAGGGCTTTTTTGGTTGTGGTATGTGTTTAGCCTGCAAAAGAACGGAAAATAAAAAAAGGCATATAAAAAAATTCACATGTAATGAAGGGCTAGAATATCCGATTAAAGAATTTATAACATGCCATTCGAAAAACCTGATCTACCTCATGCAATGCCCATGTGGGCTAAAATATATAGGTAAAAACACAAGAGCTCTACACATAAGAATAGAAGAACACGGTCGAAATATAAGTAAAGGCTTCGAAAAACACAGCGTGTCATCACACTATAAAACTCATCATAATTGTGAGATAAAAGGTACAATCTTTCTGGGAATAAACAAAATATCTAAAGATTGGAGAGGAGGAAATTTTAATTTAAAACTCAGCAAAATAGAAATGGAATGGATTTTTAAATTAAATAGTCTCATTCCGTACGGTCTTAATTCAGATTTTGAAATGTGCCATTTTTTAACTGATTGATTTTATCTACTCCTTTTAGTATTTCCCTTTTTCAGTAAGCATGTTGTGTATGGTATTTATTGGTCTTACTAAGCCACCTTTTTTTGTGATATTATAAGTTTTTTATATGTATATATATATATATATTTATATCTCGTCAAACCTCTAGTATATCTCCAATTCAAAATCAAATAGTTCTGGGGTTCATCCATTGCCCTTGGAGTTTTTTCCATATAGGGCTGCTCCCACCCATACTTCATATTATATGCTTTTGATTTTATAAATTCCCTGGAAGTTTTAACCTAATGTGATTATCACTAGGGTTTTTAAATAGCTCAATTTATAGAATTTTGATAGTCTTAGATCATTACCTGTCTCTTTAACTACACAAATAAATAGCCATGCATGTGATAAATATATATACATATACATATGGCTCACAAGGGATATATAAACTAATGTATTTACATTGGATGAATTGCCACTCTCTCTGATGCAATTTTATAAATTTTCCGAGGACAATATCCACTAATATGGCAAAGGACAGTTCTAAACACGGCCATATAAGTGGAACGCACGGTGGAACGCACTGTGGAACGCACTGTGGAACGCATGATGCTAATGGAGCCGAAACCGGAAGTGATCATACCCGGAAGTAACTAAACGAAGAGGAGGCTTGAAACGCAGGGCATCTCCGTTCCCATGGAAATTGCCCGCGAAATACAAGCCTGAAGCCCACAATTAATAAAGGTATATAAGCAGGAAGGAGTCCACAATATCTTCTGAACATTTTTTCGAGCTGAGGAAGCCAATTTGGTGAAACGCGTCCTGGATGAACAGTGAGCAGACAGAATTGCTTTTTGGACTATAAGCCACTAGTGTTATTTTATCTACATACTATTTTAAAGTTACATGTTATATAATTTTTTTATAATAAATTACATATATATATTTTTCATACTTATGGCTTTTATTTCTACCTGCTTTACAAAGAAGGAATGTGGTCCTTAACCACATACACCTTATGAAACGAGCCGATATATTGGCTCCGGGTTTGTGAGTATATCTACATTACCTCGTACTATACCTCCTATATACATAGACTGTACTACGCTATATGTTCCCTCCTATACCCATTACCTAGGACATTGCACCTGGAGAAAACTTGGACTGAAAGGAGGGTGAGGGTCGCCTCTACGGACCCTAAGGCGCATATACCTGAAACAGAGAGGGGTATTTATTATATACACCCCTATATACTTATTAACCCTTAATAGGGAACACATGGGATGGGCGGCAGCATTGTAACCAGGCTGTGTGATACAAAGTAAATACAAATACAAAAAGAGAAGTCCTGCGCTCACTCCCATCACTACTGGGCCGGCAGCAAGGACTACAGTACACATCAGCCCCAATATATAATAAAAACCAAAGAAATGAAAATAAAAGTTACCTGCGCTCTCTCCTTAATCCCTATGTATATTTAGACAAATGACACTAGCTTCGGTCTCTACATGGTCTTGTGTTGTGGGGCCAGCTAGAAAACCTACACATTGTGGGCATCACTGGCAAAGCATCCCCCAGGGCCCACCTACCTGCATTTAAGTTTCATATCTCCCAATGTTAAGAGGTATACTGGTATAAGCACATTCTAATGATTTATAAGTATAGTCAGGTTTGGGGCATGACTCTCGGACTTGAAAAAAAAATTGGAAGTTTGTGAAGACACCGTGGTGGCCATGACGCTAATGGTGGAATCATTTCTATAGTTAATCTGTTTCTATATAAAAAGAGATAATTGTTGATTTTGTTGTTATTTGATATTGCTTGAGGTTACTTAAAGGGATCCTATAGTGCCAGGAAAACACTATAAGGTTAATAGGTCTCCCTCTCCCTCGGGCCCTCCTCCCGTGGGGCTGAAGGGGTTAAAACCCTTGGCACTGGATCAGGCTCTGCCCATGCTCCTCCCTCGCTGACATCAGGGAATTAAAGGGACACTGTGGCACCCAGACCACTTCAGCTAATTGAATTGGTCTGGGTGCTGGGACCCTTTTGCACTTAGTGCTGCAATGTAAAACATTGCAGCTCTAAGTCTGTCCTCTGCCACTAGAGGGCTTCCGGAATCCAAACGGACTTTTGCTCCGTTATCTGACACTGGACAATCTTACGGACCTCCAGCATCAGATTTTCTCCATAGGAAAGCATCGGATAATGCTTTCCTATGGGGAGGTCTAATGCGTGCGAGGCCATTGCTGCGCATGCGCATTAGGTCTCTCCAGCCGGCTCTGGGACAGGCTCTGCCAATGCTCCTCCCCCGAAGACATCCAGGAATTAAAGGGACACTGTAGGCACCCAGACCACTTCAGCTAATTGAAGTGGTCTGGGTGCTGTGACCTTTTTGCACTTAGTGCTGCAATGTAAAACATTGCAGTTCCAGAGAACTGCAATGTTTACATTGTAGCTCTAAGTCTGCCCTCTGTGGCTGTCTACAAGACAGCCACTAGAGGGTTTCCAGAATCAAAACAGACTTTTGGTCTGTTATCTGATGCTGGACATCCTAAGAGACCTCCAGGGTCAGATTTTCCCCATAGGAAAACATTGAATATGCACACATTAGACCTCCCCATAGGAAAGCATTATTTAATGCTTTCCTATGGGGAAAATCTGAGGCTGGAGGTTTGTGAGGACGTCCAGCATCAGATAACGGACCAAAAGTCAGTTTGGAATCCGGAAGCCCTCTAGTGGCTGTCTTGTTTTACATTGCAGAACTAAGTGCAAAAGGGTCACAGCACCCAGACCACTTTAATTAGCTGAAGTGGTCTGGGTGCCTACAGTGTCCCTCTATTTGCAATAAGATCAAATGAGAAAAATAACCAACAGAAGGAAGAAAGAGGAGCAGTAAAAAATCTACATATAAACCTATATATAATTATTAAATATATAATCAGATATGTAGATATATTTTTGTTTTACTGTTCCTCGTTTTTCCCTCTGTTGGTCACTTCTTACTTGATCTGTGAATAAAATCAGCATTTAGTGGATGTCCCCTAGACATCAATCATCTTTTTTCCCATCAATCTCAATTTTGGTGCCACGGGCAGAATTCAGGATTATGAGTCAAAACGAATATGCTCGTTTTGTTGTGCAAGTCATTTGGTTTGTAATTAGTATATATAGCAGTTTGGGAAAAGGGATGAATTGCAGTTTGTAGAAAAAAAGAATCTCCAAGTCTAGTTATGATTAGATTACATGAAAATACATAAAATACTCATGGTCACATGGTATCTGTGAAGAAGGTTGCATGCAAACTCTATACAAAGCAAGACACACCTCGACTCTCTATTTTTCTCATATTTGTGTTTCTTCTCCCCATTTCTACCCATTTGTATCTCTCGTCTCCATCCACTTTTCACCCCTACCTATGTCTGCCACTGTCACTGTCCCCATCCAATTTGTGCCTCTCAACACATCTTCCACCCCACTTCTCTTTCCCCATCTGCCCTACATATGTCTATTTCCCTGTCTTGTGTCTCTCTTTCCATAATTCTCCTGTTATGTGTCTCTCTTTTTTCCCCTTCTCCGACCTTCCACGTGTCTCTCTATCCCCTTTTACCTCTTATCGGGACTCTTGTAGGGCAATTAAATGAGATTTGTATTGATGGTAGAGGCCATGCCTTTCTCTTTGTACATTATTATCATCTGTGTAGTTTTGGTGTTAGATGCTCTGTGAGTGGATTGAGAAGTGGGGTGAATTGTCCTGCCCTTCCATTATCATTGCAAGTGCTTGCTGGAACTTCACTGAGAAACAGGGCACAGGTACAATGCTTGGCCTCTGAAGTTATCCTGCCTAAATGTGCTACCAGCATTACCATCTTGGATGCAGGGACTTAACTAGTATGAGGAGGCCCTTCTTTCCACAGGGACCCCTGTGTCTATACCTTGTGCCCCTAAACAATTGGGTGCGTCACAATCCTACTGTGCATTACCATCATGCCCCCTTATCATGTGACTGCACTGACGTGAGACAGTATCTGGCATTAACTTTCCTTTTTTAATGGTTGTAAGGTTCACAGCAAGAAAGACATTAGTGATTAATTTTTCTTTCAAAGGGTTTCATGGGAGAGAAAAAAAAAAGAATGGCTTACTGCAACATTGAACCCACATTAACAATAACAACTTCTTGTGGGTGTCACTTAATTGCAAGAGTGCTGTTTTTGCAACTACTACTTTACCAGTATTTTGTTTCTACTGACATGAAGTTAAATCACCCAGCTTTGATTTTTTAAACAATGTGTATCCTTACTGAAGCCGTGTATATCAAGACCTGTGAGAAAGAAAAGCACATTCCATATTTAAAGTATTCTAATGTGTCTGCAAGCGAAAAGAGGATATACTTACATTGCAGTTGAAATTAATATCTGTGCACCATTGCTTCTAAAGCATGCATAAAACCAATTAATCTCCTAGTGACGTACATGGAGTTTACAGAACAGCTATCCCAAATTTTCTGTGTAAATGAATTTTCTTCCTTCTTCAACTGGCACTCGTCAAACATAATTTATTTTATCATTAGGCTTCGTCAAAAGCCTTCTTAAAGTTAGATTAACCTTTTAGGAAAAGTACACTGCTTGATTCAAGTTGTCAAGCCAGGTGTTCTTGTTGGAAATGAGCCCAATTACTTCAATTCCTGACATTGTTTAAAGAATTAAATTCCTATTTTAGTATTTACTACATGTGTCTACCCTACAGCAATCAGTAATTTTTGTTGGATATCAGCATAAGCTCTTTTAAATACCCATTATGTTTGGATTTAAAGGAACACTCCAAGCACCTACTGCTGTAGTGGCCAGAGAAGATCCTAGGGTCACAGACTATTCTTTGGGGCCCCAGGTGGGTGTGGTCATCTTACTAACTCCCTACTTTACAAATGCCCAGTCCAGACATGGCAGGTAGATCCCTAAATTGAATATTATTAATATAGCTAATTCTTAATATACCTAAACAACCTACCTCTCTGGGGACAATCCTTAACAAAGTGACTTGTCCTTCTTCCCATCCCATGTTCTCTCTATATTGCTCTCCGTATGGATTTGTCTGAGTGTGTAACATTGCAACTTGAAACTACTATGTCCCCCCAGCCCTTGTGTATTTCTTCTTGTCACCCACAGCTGACTATGTCTCACTGTCACCTCTGCCCACTGTGTGTCTCTGTTGTGCTGCCTGGGTCCAAGACTCAAAGGCTGCATTCCTTCCTCCCCCTCCCCCCCTGCCCACAGTCATGTATGCACATCAACACTGTCACACATATACACAAAAACATTTACACATTTTCTCACAGACAGGGCCAATGCAAGACACATATTTTGCTGCCCCTTGCTGACCTCCTTCCCCAGTCATTTTATAAGTACACATACATTTACACCTGCTTTATCTTACCTTGCTTCACTCCACCATTTCTGCTCTTCTTCACACCATGTTATCTGCACCTTTTCACTCTTACTGCCCCTTTCCACAGCACCAGATTGCCCCAACAGCATTTTGCACACATTACCACTCTGCACTACACTTCTATGTTTTTATCCCCCTCTCCTACCTTGTCTCTCATCCCCCTCATTCCATGTTTCTCTAGCCCCTAATTCCATGTTTATCTCCCCCTTTATTCCATGTCTCTCCCCCTTTACTTCCATGTCTCCCTCCCCCTTTCATCCATGTCTTTTTCCCACCATTACATTCATGCCTCTTCTTCTGCCCTTTCATTCATGTCTCTGTCCACTCCCTTCCATACATGTTTCCTTCCACCCATGTCTCTCCTTACCCTTTTCCATTCATATCTCTCTCCACCTATCATCCATGTCTCCCTTTCTTCCTTTCCATCCATCTCTCTCTCTCCCCCCATCCATCAATGTCTATTCTTCCTCCCCTTCCATCTGTGTCTCTTCTTCTTCCGCTTCTATCCATGTCTCTCCCCCCCCCTTCCACCCAGGTCTCTTCTACCCCCCCTTGTCTCTTCTTCATCCCCTTGCATCCATATCTTCCCCCACTTCCATCTATGTATACATCTCCATTTCCATCCATATCTCCCTTGTCCCCTTCCCAAGTGGCAGTAAGCTGCCACTCTGAAAGAGCCCCGCCCTATGCTGCTCTATTCTCACATACAGATTGATGGCTCCCCTCTCTGCTGAAATACCTGTAAAGGCAGGGGAGGTGGACTCCTCGATGTTCGACGTGCTGTGCATGTTTCATACTAAGTGCTGGGTAGTCACATGGCACCAGGCGCTCCTATGCAGAGTGTGAGGGAGAGACACTCCGTGCTAATTTAGTTTGTGTGCTTTTCCCTGCATATGACCACTTAAGTGCCAGCCTACCACAAATGATCTATTAGGTTACAAGGGGGGACAGGGGTGCAGTGCGTGAAGCAGCCCTCAGTGCTGCCCCTTCACCAAGCCCATTTCAATTAAGAGAAACACTGAGGGCTCTCTGTGCCTCCCTTCTGCCCCAACTACCTTGTATCTGTGAGCATTGCACTCTGTGCATGAGCCAAGGTTCAGCCCTGGCAATGGCTATAGTCCTTTTCCTTTTACAAAAAGTGCAGGTTTCAATAGAAATTTACACTTTTATAAATTAACCTGGTTACATTCCCCTTGGCTTTCAAGCAGACAACAGGTCCTGTTCCTTCCTGGTTTAGTTAGCTCAGTTGAGCTAAATCAAGAGGCAGCAATTGCTCAGAACACCTGCCTTACCAAGACGTGTCATTGAGCTGCATTGGGAAGTCTGTGATTGGACAGCCACAGAAAGTCTGGCAGGGCTAGAAGAGGAAAGCTTGCAATGGAAGCAGAAAAGAGATTTGTAGCTATTGCAAACTGGTTTTAGATACATACCCCAATTAAAATAGCATAATTAAGTGCAAATTTGTTTTTGTGGGTATATTTTCTTACAATTTCTTTTTTGAGAACCCATTTCGGAGCAGTTTGATAACTTGCCACCACCTCCCCTGCCAGAAGCCTGCCACACCTCCTCTGCAAGGAGCTTCTGTTAGTTCCACTGAGTTTAGCTTTCAGCCAATGAGCACAGCCCTGCATGGACAAGATTAGTTCAGTGGCAGTTCTTTCAACAGCAGGGATAGTGGTAGTGGTAGGTGCCGGACGGGATGCAGGTATGCTATCAAGCCATTCTTAAACAATATGAATACTTACTCCTAGGATGGCGCCATAACCACTAAGAAAGACAGTTATGGCATTTGGAGTGTTCTGTGCACTTTGCATGTTGATGAACTATATATTTATAAAACCCTAATATAACAAGACATATAAAAAAAAAAAAAGGATTGCCGTTTCAAAAGTAAACCAAGTATATCATCAATGGAATGATAAAAATAATATCAACCTATTATATAATGAAAGAATGCAAACTGAATAATCTCTCTTCTGCTTATAACAGATGTTTACTAATACACAAAAGTTAAAGGTACATACCATTACCATTAAACATTACATCTCATGATACTTGTTATGATGCGAAGAGGCTATCGAGACATGTTTATATTCTATGGTTATCCAGGATTCACATTTCTCTGAATCACATTTGACTTTTTAGGAGCTAAACTGACTCGGGCACCCGGTTCCTCTTATCATAGGAAAACCCACAAACTATTCTTTTGGTCCTTTGTTTGGACACAGAATTATTGCAATTCTTATTCAGCCTGCAAAAATAAACCTTATTTTGTATTGCTGTAATATAGAAGATTTGAATAAAAATGACTAGTAAAATATTTACATAAAGATGAATGGATGGCACACTAATACATTAATTACTTTCAAGCAAAGACAGATGGGGAATCTCTAGACAGGTAAAAATAATTAGAGCAAATGTCACAAGCAATGACTGATTCAGTACTGGAAAATAGTGGAGTGGATTAAACAATCCAAACAATCGACTGTAACATTCAAAGGCTGGCAGAGCCAAATTAGTGTTAAAATGCAGGCTTCCACCCAGACATTTAGAATAATGCGTTAAGGTTTGGTGGAAAGCACAAAATGGTCCAACAGATTCCATAACAGCGAATTAATCATCCGCTTACTCATGCCCAAATTTAACAAATATGTGTTTGAGAAGTGTGAAAATTAAAAGAACACATAGGAAACCACACATCTTTATCTTGCAACACAACCTCTATTTTAGCTACATGTCAATCATTGTCATTGTCATAAGGTCTGCCCTTTGAACCTGGTGGTCAGCATTGAGAAAGTATGCAGAGAAGAGGAGACACATGAACATTTTTATTATCCCTGTCTCATTTGTAATGTCTGCCCTGGCTTCGCTTTTCATAAACTGGCCTATGATGTAATTTGTCAATTATATATTCTAAAATGTAAAAGAAAACGGTACATATCATGAAAAAAGGTTAACATAAGATATAGTTGCTCTTCAAATTTGTATTCAATGGTGTAAATAACAGTATTTACAGTTTCCCTTTAAAGAATTGTATCTTCTTAAGTCACCTTAACAAGAAGTGTAAGCGTTCCTCAGCCAGTTTGTTTTATATTCAGATAAAAGGATCCCAAAAGCATTAGGAATATAAATATGTACTTGTAACGCTATAGTGTTCCCCTACCTATAATTGGTAGTTTTACTTACCTTTACTCTCTCATCCTAGTTTTGCTGCAGTCGCTCTGCCTCCAAACATTGGTGGGCAACTATGCATGCGCAGCAAAGTTCTTCGCCAATCAAACAGTCTCTATTATCTATAAAAAGCACAAGTAGGGGCTATTAGTAAGATTGCCTTTAGAGGTGCATGTAACCATTCCATGTAAACATTGCTGTTTCTACAAAATAGCAATTTTATTAAGGGTTCAAATGACAAGACCACTGCACCCAGAACACTTCATTGAAATGAAGTGGTTGGGTGGCCTTTGTGGACCTTTAATTCTCCCTTCAGCTCATAGTGGACCTGATTTTATTGAAAAATAAATACACACTCTTTCATCAAAGTTGTATTACTGAAACAGAGTTTCTAATTTCAACATTTGAATGAACTTTGCTCCCAAACCTGGTTACATTTTATTCATACATACATTTATATTGTTTCGTAATATTAAATGACATAGCCACTTTCTTACTAAAATACATTTTTAATATTCAGTTGTGAATATATTTTCTTTAAAATAGAATGTCGTAAATGCAATACAATACATTTTTTTCATTAATATTGTGTGTTTGAATGTTATCCTAAATTAGTTACATTTAATTTATCCTAAATTAATATTTGGTATACATTTATACAAATCTTATATTTTTGCCTTATGATTTTTCTGTTTGCTAAACTACTGTTGATTATTTATATCATTTATTTCTATAATTTCAATTATAGTGACATATATCACATTTAAAATATGAATGTGTAAAGTAATTCTCGTCATGCAAAACATGTGCCAAGTGGCAGTACTCTATAAGGCAGTGAATGAAAATGTATGAGACGTCCGCTAAAGGAAATGGGAAAATAAAGAACATAACAGAAAAATGATTTCCTGCCAATTCTCCATGTTCCATTACTACATAAAATCCTTCCGCACTCAAATATTTATAGCCCACAGGATCACTGTGGATGTTCATGAGTCTGAAAATAGCTTTGAGAGCTTTTGGCTTCAAATGTCTAGAAACTTCGGATTTAAGGAAAAAAAAATCATAAAACTGGTATTTTTGATGACAGTTAATTGAATCTCAGATATGTTTTTAATGATCAGAATATTCACAACTTGTATTTAGTTATATGTGTTTATTCAGTTATGAGGTTTATATTAAAGAACATTGTCAATATTATTTTTCCCTGTTATGTGCATGAAAAGTCGTTACACCATCCACATTGCTTGAGTAGCGGTAGAAGGGCTTGCATCATTTATGGGGCCTGAATTCAAGGGTAGACAAATGTCTTTCAGCTTTATTTACTAAAGTAAGAACTAAAAGTGAATTTAAAATTTAAAGTTAAAATAGATAAACAGGAAAAATTCTCAGTTATGCTTTCAGTTAAGCTACCTACATTTTGAAATTAATGTTTCTTTTCCAACCAGCAAATATTACAAGTTGTTCCACATCGAACTGAACATATGTATATTTACTACAGTGCACATGAGGTACTTAAAAATTGACTCAAGAACATTGGCTAAAATTGATGAAAAATTCTACAAAATCTATATAAATATTTAAAAAACCTTGTAACCATTTTTGCTTACCAAATATTACAAGGGCAAGGGCATCTGAATGTAAAAAAAAAAAAAATGTATTTTCTGACAATGAGCTGGTTCTACTGGTGTCAAATATTGCTTGCTAAGTTGAGCATACATCAAAGGAAAGATAATTACAAGCAATTAAAAAACTATTTTGACTCTGCAGGGTGCAGTTTTTAATCTCTCTGACACTAAACTGACCCTTTCAGCATGGAATCTGAACAGGGCACATGCCAGAGAAGCAGAGATAGAATGGTCACTGTACTTATAGATTCACCTTATTATGAACTGCTGTTCATCTGAAAATGGCCGATCTGGTGATTGCACAAATTTTTTAACTCTGAGCTGAAATGTAGTCAAATCATGAACTATATGAAGCACGCTATGGATCAGCATGTTTGTTTTGATTTGTGATTTGGAATTCAGCCCCCTGGCATAAAAAAAGATAGGTAATGGGAAAATATGTTTGATGGTTAGGGGACAGTCACTAAATTGTGACCAATAGAGGGGAAAAGGGGGTGCTACTTAAACAGATACTCCAACCACCATGATTACTACAGTGATTTGACATGGTCATGGTGCCTGGAGTCTGTATACACTGTGTATTGCTATGAAAAACTGCCAATAAAGAGATTAACCTCTCTGCTGCCTCAAGTCTGTACATGCAGCTTTTTTATATGAAACGCTGCATATACAGAGCTTAACCGCACTATTACTCCATCTCCAACAGCATCATAGGGGTGTCATCAGCCAGCCCAGAAATAGAGTTGCACAGAATCACAGTCATTGGCTGAGAGTGGTCAGCTGATGTTCTCAGCCAATGAATGGTGACCTCTGCAGCGTCTGGCTTCTGCAAAAGTCGAAAGTGCATCACTGGATGACCAGGGAGCATCTCTGCTCAGCTGGGATCCAGGTAATGGGGTAAACTGTTTAGCAACCGGGCCAGGGAAGTCCTTGCATCATAACCACTACAGTGGGCTGTAGTAGTTATGATGCTTTGACTAACATTTTAAGTACATTTTTACCAACATTAAACATCATTAAAAGCACTGACTGGTGAAGTGAATAGCATTGATCATATTGTTACAATGACACCTGCCAAGAGGTGGAATTTATTAGGCAGCAAGTGAACAGTCAAACAAGTGGCAAATGATGATGGCTAGACAACTGAATCAGAACATCACCAAAAAGTATTATTTGGCATTTCTGGTATGCAGCGGTTAGTACCTACCAAAAGTGGTGCAAAGAAGGACAACCGGTGAACCGGCATCAGGCTAATAGGTACCCAAGGCTCCTTGATGTACGTGGGGAGCAAAGGCTAGCTCTTTTTGTCCGATCACACAAAAGAGCTACTATAGCTCAAATTCCTGAAAAACATAATACTGGCCATGATAGAAATTAGTTAGAACGCACTGTGCTGCATATGTAGCAGACTAGCCAAATTTTTGTATGCAGAAAAATACAGAAATATCCTTAATGAAATCTTAGAGAGCTAAGGATCTGTAATGGTCTTACCTTGAGAGTAGAGTCAACACGCAGAGTAAAGGCACCCTTTGCAATTTTACACAAGCCAAGGGGACTCAATGTAGAAATCCCCAAGGCTGTGAAATAGTGCACTGGGGCTGATAATAACCAGTGCTTCCAGGAACGAGGTACAGGCAGGGAAAACCAAAAGCATAGTCAGGGACGGAACCAATAGTCAGGACAGGCAGCAGACAGGCAAAAACGAAGGACGAGCATAGGATCAAAAACCAGGAGTCAGATGAACAGCAGTAATACCAGAAACAGGAACAAAACGATCTGACAATCTGCAATAGCCAAGGCGGGGTTTATATAGGAAGGTATCAGCCACATATCAGGAGCAGGTGTGCATAGTCCAGGCGTAAAGGCTCAGATAACAGGATACCAGGAATCATTGGAAGGTAACCAAGGACGTGTGCAGCCCTAGGTAAAGCTTCTGACTGGGAAGTAGGAGATATAGGTTTAAACCCAGCCAGGCCCAAGAACACAATATTTGTGTATGGCACGATGACAATCGTGACAGGATTTTAAACTAGTCTGGAGGTTTACCTTCCAACACAACAATGACACTAAGCATCAATGCCACAACAACAAACTAGTGGCTTAGGGACAACTCAGTGAATGTCCTACAGTGGCCCAGCTAGAGTGTGGACTTGAACCCAATCAAACATATGTAGAGAAACCTGAAAGGTTTAAAAGGATCTACAGGATGAGGCAGATAAATGGGTAAATAAATATGTTTGTATGTATATGCATGTGTAAATATATAAAATCCAAATAAAGAGGGAGCTCCAGGGGATTTGTGGTGAAAAAATTTGTTATTATTTATTGTATAACAGCAAAAAAAAAATACACGCTGTCCCGATCGACTTTTCAACCCCTTTATGGGTCTTTCTGAAAAAAAAATTCACCACAAATCCCCTGGAGTGCACCCTCTTTATTTAGATTATTTATTAAACGTGGATAGTACCGGGATAAAAGTTTATCTTTTTTTTTTAAAGGTGAGTGCCAAGCCTTTGTTTTATTTATATATATATATATATATATATATATATATATATATATATATATATATATATATATATATATATATATATATATATACACAGACCAGGCCCGGACTGGCCATCGGGCAAACCGGGCAAATGCCCGGTGGGCCGCGATGGCCATGGGCCGAGGCCGGCAGGAAAGACCAAGAGATCTCCCCTGCCGGCCCATGCGCAGCAGCACCGGCCCCAAGATGGAGGTCTAACCCATCACGGGCCGGAGGGGAGATCGGGCAGTGAGACGGTCTCCCTCCGCGCACGGCGAGCAGCTTCCTTTATCTTCTTCTCGCGAGCTCCGAGATTATCAGAGCGTTGCCATGGTAACCGGCGGCAACGCTCTGAAAAAAACGGCGCTCGCGAGAGGGAGAGATGGTCTGTAACCTGCGGGGTACAGACTGAATTACCTGCTGCTGGAACGCCAGGGATGTGTGTGTGTGGCGTAGCCCCCTCACTGGACCACCAGGTATGTGAATGCTCCCTCCCCCCCTGCAAAGTTAAAAGGGGGAGTAAATGGATTTTTTATTTTTTTTACTTTTTAATAATAATACTTTAAGGCCATAAACACACAAACACATTACACACATACAAACACACTACACACACTGCACCCCTGCACTAACACTCACTGCACCACTAACACACAAACATTCTGCTCCCCTGCACTAACACACAAACACACACTGCACTAACACTCACTGCACCACTAACACACAAACATTCTGCTCCCCTGCACTAACACACACTGCACTAACACACACTGCAGTAACACAAACACACACTGCACTAACACACAAACATACTGCTCCCCTGCACTAATAAACATTGCACTAACACACTACACACACAGCACCTCCTGCACTAACACACAAACACACTACACCCCCTGCACTAACACACAAACACACTGCATACACTCTATACCCCTACATACACACTACAGTCCCTGCATTAACACACAATACACACTCTATATCCCTATATCCACACTGCACCTCCTGCACTTACACACAAACACACTACACACACTCTATACCCCTTATATACACACGATTCCCCTGGCACTCACATACACACACTAAACACACTCTATACCCCATAAACCTACACTACACTCCCTGCACTCTCATACGTTATACCCCTATAAACACACACATTACACCCCCTGCATGCACCCACACTAATTTATATCCCCTATAAATACATATTCTGCACCCCCTGGGCACAGACTACACCACCTATGCATACATTATCCCCCCTATACACATGTGCTCTACAGTTCCTATATGCATACACACATTAGAGCCCCTAGATACACTCACAAACACACAGTACAACACACACTCCACAGGCCCTATATAAATACACACACACAAACACACATACTTTACAACCCAGAGACACAGACACTACAGCCCCTAGCCACATGCAGTACGCCACAAACAGACCCCTTCACATACACAATTGCTCTACACACATGCAACGTCCAAACATATACAACAACACAAGGAACATCCCCACACATGCACAACACTCTTTAACAGTCCGGTTCCTGTTTTGATCTCTGGTATCCCACTATTGAGGACACCAGAGACGAATCGCCAGCAAACGCAGCACAAACTCAAACCACCCTCTCCCCCCCAAAAAAAAAAACTCATGCCATTTATTTTAGCTCTGGAGGAGCGTCACATTAACATACTCATTTGGTGGGGGGCAAGGGGGTGTGCGTGTCAATGGTGGTGACATGACATGCCCCCTTTCTGGCCCCGCCCCTAATAGTGGGCTGCTCTGCCATTAATTGCCCGGGCTGAATTTTTGTCCCAGTCCGGCCCTGACACAGACATATACACACCATAGAAGCAGACTAGGAGAATAAATGCCCTGTTTATCAAAGAACCATCAAAGGTGTATGCACAGCTTCATGATAACCCAAGACTCACCCAGGGCAGAGACTGAAACTAGTGGAAGAACATCTGGGAGAAAGTAGCATCACAAAGCACCAAGTGACTAATAGACCTGAAAGCAGACCATTACATGATTCCAGAACAGGAACCAGTCACCATCACAGTTGGAAATATCCAGCAAAGAGCCACCCAGATGAAAAGTTATTCAGCCACAGGACCTGACACAATCCACACCTACTGGATAAAGAAATTCATAACGCTGCATGAATGCCTAGCAACACAAACGAACCAGCTTCTGACAAAAGACTCTGTAAGGAAACCTAGTATATTTAATCCTCATTCGGTAGTTTCCTCCCGAACCGCCAGAGCATCTTGGAATATAGCTCTCCGTTCAGTAGATGAAATAGACGAAATCCATACGAATACAAATAGCTTTATAAGATAATTCCCTTAATAAAGCATACAAATCCCCAAACATCAGCCAAAGTCAAGAAGAAGTGTACAACAGAACTCGCTTTAATGACCACACATAGGCTTTTATGCAAGTCCCAATGCAAGGGGACATCCCACAGGGAGGGACATAGTATAACCAATCAGTTACAGTAAAATTGTAAAACACACCCAGCACAAACATACAATTCCCTCCCCCAGTCCTGGAGATAATCAAGTCTGATAAAGTAATAACTTGATTATCTCCAGGCAGAAAAATCACAATTTTTCCCAATATTCAGACCACCCCTTTATACATGGGGTATCCCCACGAATAATATGTCCCCTGATAGCCCCGATCTGGGTGACCAATGTATTCAAATTTCACCCAGATCGGTTCAGGGGTTCTCAAAAAGTGTGGAAGTCCTTTACGACCGGCTAACCGCAAGCTGCTGCCCAAAATAGTTCCAGGAGTTTGGGTGGTTTTCCGGTCTATTCAGTAAAGGGGTAAAAAACAAATAATTCCACGAATGGATTCCTCTGGCTCTTAGCAGCGATTTTCCCCCTCATTCGAATGCACAAAAGTACCGAATAGCGCTCTTCTAGCTATTCGGGAAATAGAGATCCAGCGTTTGCTTGTTTGAGACCGGTGTTCGGGAAGTCGAGTGTCCGATTTTAGTTCCAGACACTCGACGACCAAGTCCCGCTGCCTTTGTTCGCCTGAAAAAAGATGGCCGCCGTTTTCTCAGCCACATGGCATTTGGTAGTACGAATGCTGGCCGCACCGATAGAGGGTTCAATTGAAGCATTCTTTGAAGTTTAACAAGCCAGGGGGGTGGTCTTTGTTCGGTAGTTAGATCTACCGAATAAATATGGAAGAAATATTATACACAGAGAGTGATTTCTTCACAGACTCCCACCCTGACTGGCTAACACAAGGCAAAACATTACTGGTCATGAAGGACCGGACATTGTGGTGGTAGACAATGAACAGAAGACTGCAGTGGTGGTGGATGTGGCAACACTCAGTGGCTATAGCATCATGAAGGAACTTGAGAAGGTAAACAAATACCACGGGCTGAAAGAGGAGCTAAAAAGCATGTGGAAAGTGAAGACCGTAGTATTTCCAGTTGTGATAGGAGCACTCAGGGCTGAGAACCCCAAGTTAGGGGAGTGGCTTCAACAGATTCCAGGTGTAACATATGAGATCGCTGTCCAGGAGGGATGAGAATATCAAATATATATAATGTTCACTGTATAGGTTAGGTTACAGTTAGCTGTGGTGTGGACTTTTAATTAATCTTCATTTTAAATTTTTTCCCGTTAAATAGTTTTAATCTCTCCATTTGTTTTGCCCCTTCCAACCAGCCAAGTGCTTTCCTTTTTGCTCGTATAATATACTATAGTGGTATGGGATGTATCACTGTATTATCATGAGATTATGCACAATTACAGTTTCTGGAAGTTAACCTGATTGGATATATAGGAAAATCATAATTGTCCCTTTCCAGTCTGTGCATTGCTCTCTGTAGAAGCTTCAAAGGCTGAGGAAAATTTTGCATACTCTTTATATTCATTATTTTATTTATTCTTTTTGCATAAATTTTATTATCTATATAATGCAATAATGGGTCATCTCCAGTCTATGGTGTGCACATATAATAATTCCATATGCAGCTTGTCTCCAAACTCACAGAAAACCAAAAAATATCTGTTACAATTCAAATCATTTGCACAGCTGGATTTAAGAAATCCTAAGAGGATTTGTAAATAAACAATTTTATAGAGCTCTGGGGAACGGGTGTGTAAATTGCTAAACGTGCCTTTTATGATTCATACACAGCTGAACTGGTCAATTGTGGCAGGGAGAGCTGCCATCCAAAGAGTCAGCCTCAAACCTTAAAATAGCTATGGCACAAATAATATCTTATCTGCAATAACAGGGGAATTCTATTTCTAAAGGGACATCCTAAGAATTTTGTAGCACTTATAATGGAATGTGCATGTGGGTGCAGTCCCTCAGTTATTGCCAAATGACATTTCCAATGACTCAAATAATTTTTTTTTTTTAAAAATCATTTTTTTTGTATTCATAGCACCTCTCTAATACCTCTGAGATATTGAGGAATTTCACTTCTTCATTATCTATCTGCGCACTGGGAATGGTTTAGTTTAACAAAAAAAAAAAAACTCCTAAAAGACAATAAAAGCTGTAGTTGCTAAATGTTTAGCGTTTCCCTTTAACGTAACTTTAGTGTTTTTTTAATGTTCTCTGTGGTTTAAGGAACATTTTGAACCACAAGACAGATTTATTTTGTTTGAAACTTCAGTATTCCTAAATCAAGTTCTTATTTATTTTACAGTGTAATTCACATTGTGGATAGCCTGACATTTCAGTCTCACATTGGACTTTTATCAAATAAACAACAAATAAAATCAAACAGCGAGGTAGATATAATTTGGTGAATACATATTTAAATATAAAACAGATTTTAAAGGAACACTATAGGCATGTATATATATATAACACCTATAGTGTTTCTTTAAAATGTGTTACTTGTCATGCTGCCTATTATATGTGACATAAGTGAAGCATGCATCATGAGATCCAGAATAGATTTTTGTGCTAGAAATTCCAATTCTTTTTTCTCTGGTATCAAGTGATGGTCATCTGTTTTATAATAGACCTGACATAGAAAACAACTTTACCGTGCCCCAGCTTGAAAATCTGAAATCTTAAAACTTAGAAAAATGTTGGTCAACATGTCCTGCGCGGCTCCTGGTGGTTGCTGGGAGGAGTGACCAGGGCAGTCATTCCTCCCAGCGTCCGACATCGTCAGAGGGGGCCCGGTTGCACTGTTACTGGGCCCACTCTGATGATAATATTCATTTCCATCGGGCGGCGCTAACAGCATGGGCCACCCGATGGACCCCTTTACCTGCGGCCCCGGCAATTATACTGCTCAGCCAGGACCGCAGCACATGGTGGCGGGCACCCGGTCGCATGGGGTCTGCATGGGTCCGCAGGGTGGCCGGGCCCACTCGAGTGACGGCCCGGTTGCAGCTGCGACCCCTGCGACCGCAGTATGTACGCCGCTGGTCAACGTAAACTTTAGCTCTAAGACAAATACGTCCCTATGATATATTTTCAATGTGCTGGAATTTCAATACAGTACTAACATAGCCATTATGAGCATTTAGTAAAGATTCAATTCTTGTACTACTCTTTGTATATACTAAAAAGAGACAGAGGAGCTTTAATCTCATGCTTGGTTGGTTGACGTGGACTAGTGTTCTTGCAGTTTAGCCACCAAAAAGCAAAATACACATTATAAATACAGTAAATATGGCTATTCATGATTTTTAACAATAGTACTATAGAACACCAAAGGATCTAGTCTTTGAAGATCTTAAGGTCGTAATGAGTGAATGGCTAATTTGCAAATTTGAAACCAAAATAGATGAGTTGAAACTTCTGATACTATGCTTTGGAGAATTTTTCCAACTGTTATTTTGATTTAAAATGTGCAAGTTGATTATTAACTAATTTGAAACCCATTAATGTTTATGAAAAGATTAATGAATTCAGAACTGCTAACAATACCGTCTAAATGTCAACAGTTTTTGAATACTTCCTCAGTTCAAGTGAGGTCAACACCTAGTCTCTGTGGAATGTACTGCTACCCAAGCAGTGACAAACAAGAGTTCATTAAGAGTTGAAGTGTTCTTTTTTCTGTATTTCATTAGCAATTGATTAAAAGCCTGCAATCAGAACAGTCTTGTTATATCTTCTCTCTCCTTGATGTTTTACACTTCTAAATAAAGGACTGTTTTAGTAATTCTGTCACTGGAAAATACTTTTTTTTTTTAAATATATTTCAAAAACATTGTAGGAGGGTAGATATTCTGGAGTGGCAGAATATATTGGCACTTTATTTTCTACAGCAACATGTTTATTATTATTTTACTATTTATATAGCGCCAGCAGATTCCATAGCGCTGTACAATGGGTGGACTAACAGACACGTATTTGTAACCAGACAAATGGATGCATAGGCACAGAGGGGTTGAGGGCCCTGCTCAATGAGCTTACATGCTAGAGGGAGACGGGTATAGTGACACAAAAGGTATAAGTAGGGGTAACGAAATAGATTGCTAGAACAGTTTTCACTGAGAACTTTGGTTATTTTTGACAGATGCAGGAGAGGAGTTATGGGGGAGGGGAGGGATGAAAACACGCTAACAGTTTAAATGATATGCTTTCCTGAAGCCGTGTGTTTTCAAAGATTTTTTTAAAGTATGTACATTTGGCTGTTAATACCAAAATAGCTGGACTAACTACAAAAATGAAATTATGCAGGCAAATACTATGTTTTGTTCTAAAAAAAAAAAATGCTGAGAGTAATTACAATGTGGGATAGCCTCATCAGGGCTGTGTTGAAGAACCGGAACACACAACATTTTGATCAGAACTCCACAGATTCTATTATCATACCCTTTCATCACTTCTACAATGCTGTCTTTACAGTGTTAGACTTCCTAAATATTCACAGCTGCCAGAAATGTATTAAGATATAGATCATTGAGATATCCAAAAAGGCTTTTTTTTAAGCTGGCTCTGTCACCTTCAGGTGATTTGCTGAGGCGAGTTATACTTACCTGAAGCTCTCCCTCCCTGGAGCCGCTATTTTCTTTCTTCCACTCCTGATGCTTCGTTTTGCAAAGAGCTGCAACATTGCTGTATTCTTGTGCATGTGTGAGAGCATATATAAAGCATTGATCACGCAAGATCATGGGAGCCTCCATAGACCAATTTGTGATCTGCAAGATGCACCTTGACGCCAACTACCTTTTGTCAAGTTTGGTCAACCTTGGGCTTTACTATAAGTCAAAATATTCCCTACTTTTATCTTATAAAATCTTTTAACTGAGTTGGCATGCCAATAAAAGTCACTTTCATTTGGGTTATACCATTTTTGTATCTTTCTTTAATTTACTACTATGAGCTCAGAGAGGCATGTCATAGATACATGGTAATATCGAGTAAGCTACAATTGAAGATTATGCTAGCTTCAGTGTACTAATAATCTTAATTTTAATAATGACAGGAGGTGAGTATTTTGCATATCTCTCTTTACTAACTCCATACAGCAGTAAAGAAACACATAGAAAAAAGAACCAATCACAGGAGAGCAGGATGTACACAAGGCAATGTGACCTTATCATTTCCTCTTTCATAAAGCGACAACAAGCAGAAGTAAATATATAGCAAACAATAAAACTAATAATAACTCCAAGTTCCCATGTGCGAAGGAGCAAACTTCCAAAGAATTCTATTCGAACAACGAAAAAGAGTTCAGGGTTGAGACAAATCCGAAGGATAAAATCTCCAATAGTTTCACGTTAGTGATGTACCGAACTGTCCACCGGCGAACAGTTCCCGGCGAAATTAGCGTGTTCGCGTTCGCCACGGCAGGCGGACACATGCGCAGTTCGATCCGCCCCCTATTCGTCATCATTGGGCAAACTTTGACCCTGTGCCTCTCGGTCAGCAGACACATTCCAGCCAATCAGCAGCACTCCCTCCCTTCCACACCCTCCAACCTCCCTCCCAGCATCCATTTTCGATTCATTCGGAAGATGCATGCTTAGTGAGAGGAGGGAAAGTTTAGCTGCTGCTGATTAGATAGGGAAATTGATAGCTAGGCTAGGGTATTCAGTGTCCACTACAATCCTGAAGGACTCATCTGATCTCTGCTGTAAGGACAGCACCCCAAAAAGCCCTTTTTAGGGCTATAACATCAGGCTGCTTTTTTTTTTTTTTCCCTGTGTAATGTAATTGCAGGTGCCTGCCTGCCAGCTTCTGTGTGAGGCTCACATTGGATACTGTGCCTACTTGCCCAGTGCCACCACTCATATCTGTTTTAACAATAGGTTAAGCTTTACATTTAAAATAATTTTTTTTTCACTGTAATAGAAGAGCAGTTGCCTGCCTGCCAGCTTCTGTGTGAGGTTCACATTGGATACTGTGCCCACTTGCCCAGTGCCACCACTCATATCTGTTTTAACAATTGGTTAAGCTTTAGATTTAAAATAAATAATTTTTTTTCACTGTAATAGAAGAGCAGTTGCCTGCCTGCCAGCTTCTGTGTCAGGTTGGATGCCTTGCCCATTTGCACAGTCAGTGCCACCACTCATATCTGTTTTAACAATTGGTTAAGCTTTAGATTTTAAATAAATAATTTTTTTCACTGTAATAGAAGAGCAGTTGCCTGCCTGCCAGCTTCTGTGTGAGGTTCACATTGGATACTGTGCCCACTAGCCCAGTGCCACCACTCATATCTGTTTTAACAATTGGTTAAGCTTTAGATTTAAAATAAATAATTTTTTTTCACTGTAATAGAAGAGCAGTTGCCTGCCTGCCAGCTTCTGTGTCAGGTTGGATGCCTTGCCCATTTGCACAGTCAGTGCCACCACTCATATCTGTTTTAACAATAGCTTAAGCTTTAGATTTTAAAGAAATCATTTTTTTTCACTGTAATAGAAGATCAGTTAGTTGTCTGCAAGCATCTGGGTGTCAGGCCTACTTCAGCGTGTGCTCTGCAGACCTGTGCCAGCGTGCTTTGACAGTTGCCACTCATATCTGGTGTCTCTTTAGCGTGCTTTTACAAAGAAAAAAGGTTTCCAGTGTAAGCTAATAGCAGACAGTCAGTGTCCTTCAAGCGGCTCTGTCAGGCCTTCCTTCAGCGTGTGCCCTGCACAACCCTGCCAGCGTACTTTGACAGTTGCCACTCATATCTGGTGTCTCTATAGCGTGCTTTTACAACCAAAATTTTGTTTCCACTGTAATAGAAGAGCAGTTGCCTGCCTGCCAGCTTCTGTGTGAGGTTCACATTGGATACTGTGCCTACTTGCCCAGTGCCACCACTCATATCTGTTTTAACAATTGGTTAAGCTTTACATTTAAAATAAATATTTTTTTTTTCACTGTAATAGAAGAGCAGTTGCTTGCCTGCCAGCTTCTGTGTGAGGTTCACATTGGATACTGTGCCTACTTGCCCAGTGCCACCACTCATATCTGTTTTAACAATTGGTTAAGTTTTACATTTAAAATAAATATTTTTTTTTCACTGTAATAGAAGAGCAGTTAGTTGTCTGCAAGCGTCTGGGTGTCAGGCCTACTTCAGCGTGTGCTCTGCAGACCTGTTCCAGCGTGCTTTGACAGTTGCCACTCATATCTTGTGTCTCTATAGCGTGCTTTTACAACCAAAATTTTGTTTCCACTGTAATAGAAGAGCAGTTGCCTGCCTGCCAGCTTCTGTGTGAGGTTCACATTGGATACTGTGCCTACTTGCCCAGTGCCACCACTCATATCTGTTTTAACAATTGGTTAAGCTTTACATTTAAAATAAATATTTTTTTTTCACTGTAATAGAAGAGCAGTTAGTTGTCTGCAAGCGTCTGGGTGTCAGGCCTACTTCAGCGTGTGCTCTGCAGACCTGTGCCAGCGTGCTTTGACAGTTGCCACTCATATCTGGTGTCTCTTTAGCGTGCTTTTACAAAGAAAAAAGGTTTCCAGTGTAAGTTAATAGCAGACAGTCAGTGTCCTTCAAGCGGCTCTGTCAGGACTTCCTTCAGCGTGTGCCCTGCACAACCCTGCCAGCGTACTTTGACAGTTGCCACTCATATCTTGTGTCTCTATAGCGTGCTTTTACAACCAAAATTTTGTTTCCACTGTAATAGAAGAGCAGTTGCCTGCCTGCCAGCTTCTGTGTGAGGTTCACATTGGATACTGTGCCTACTTGCCCAGTGCCACCACTCATATCTGTTTTAACAATTGGTTAAACTTTACATTTAAAATAAATATTTTTTTTTTCACTGTAATAGAAGAGCAGTTGCCTGCCTGCCAGCTTCTGTATGAGGTTCACATTGGATACTGTGCCTACTTGCCCAGTGCCACCACTCATATCTGTTTTAACAATTGGTTAAGCTTTACATTTAAAATAAATATTTTTTTTTCACTGTAATAGAAGAGCAGTTAGTTGTCTGCAAGCGTATGGGTGTCAGGCCTACTTCAGCGTGTGCTCTGCAGACCTGTGCCAGCGTGCTTTGACAGTTGCCACTCATATCTTGTGTCTCTATAGCGTGCTTTTACAACCAAAATTTGGTTTCCACTGTAATAGAAGAGCAGTTGCCTGCCTGCCAGCTTCTGTGTGAGGTTCACATTGGATACTGTGCCTACTTGCCCAGTGCCACCACTCATATCTGTTTTAACAATTGGTTAAGCTTTACATTTAAAATAAATATTTTTTTTTCACTGTAATAGAAGAGCAGTTAGTTGTCTGCAAGCGTCTGGGTGTCAGGCCTACTTCAGCGTGTGCTCTGCAGACCTGTGCCAGCGTGCTTTGACAGTTGCCACTCATATCTGGTGTCTCTTTAGCGTGCTTTTACAAAGAAAAAAGGTTTCCAGTGTAAGCTAATAGCAGACAGTCAGTGTCCTTCAAGCGGCTCTGTCAGGCCTTCCTTCAGCGTGTGCCCTGCACAACCCTGCCAGCGTACTTTGACAGTTGCCACTCATATCTGGTGTCTCTATAGCGTGCTTTTACAACCAAAATTTTGTTTCCACTGTAATAGAAGAGCAGTTGCCTGCCTGCCAGCTTCTGTGTGAGGTTCACATTGGATACTGTGCCCACTTGCCCAATGCCACCACTCATATCTGTTTTAACAATAGCTTAAGCTTTAGATTTTAAAGAAATCATTTTTTTTCACTGTAATAGAAGATCAGTTAGTTGTCTGCAAGCGTCTGGGTGTCAGGCCTACTTCAGCGTGTGCTCTGTAGACCTGTTCCAGCGTGCTTTGACAGTTGCCAATCATATTTGGTGTCTCTATAGCGTGCTTTTAAAACCAAAATTTGTTTTTCACTGTTATAGATTGAATAGCAGTTACTTGTCTTCAAGCGGCTCTGTCAGTCCTTCCTTCAGCGTGTGCTCTGCAGAACTGTTCCAGTGCACATTGCCAATCATATCTGGTCTCACAGTAGCTTGCACGCATAGTACCACTAATCCCCAAAAAAATGACAGGCAGAGGCAGGCCACCCCGCAGGGGCTGTCGTGGTCGTGGTGCTGTGATTCCCTTTTGCCCTAGAATAATGCCCAGTTTTCAGAAGCCACGTACCCTGAACTTGAAAAGTTCTGAGGACTTAGTTGACTGGCTAACACAGGACACCCAATCTTGTACAGCCTCCGCTCGGAACCTTGACGCACCATCCTCCTCCAGCTTAGCTTCAGGCACCTCTCAAGATACCACTCACCCGCCTGCCGCCACCACCAAAACTAGCACCACAGCCGCTTTACTTGGTATGTCAGAGGAGTTATTCACACACCCGTTTGAAGAAATGAGTGATGCGCAACCATTATTGCTAGAGGATGTAGATAACAGGGATATGTCTCAGGCAGGCAGCATTAAACACATGGAGGTACGGTGTGATGATGATGATGTTGTACCCGCTGCTGCTTCCTTTTCTGAGTAGTCAGATACAAGCGAAGCGGTTGATGATGACGATGCGTCCATGGATGTCACGTGGGTGCCCGCTAGAAGAGAAGAAGAACAGGGCGAAAGTTCAGATGGGGAGACAGAGAGGAGGAGGAGACGAGTTGGAAGCAGGGGGGGGTCGTCGCAAGGATCTAGTGGCACAGTCAGACAGCATGCATCGGCACCCGGGGTCAGCCCGACAGCACGCCAATCAACGCATGCTGTGTCCACCACCAGAATGCCGTCATTGCAGAGCTCAGCAGTGTGGCATTTTTTTTGTGTGTCTGCCTCTGACAACAGCGATGCCATTTGCAACCTGTGCCAAAGGAAACTGAGTCGTGGGAGGTCCAACACCCACCTAGGTACAACTGCTTTGCATAGGCACATGATCTCACATCACAAACGCCTATGGGATCAACACATGAGTACAAGCAGCACGCCTACTCTAAGCCGCCATCCTCCTCCTGGTCCAGCATCTTCAGCCACGTCAACCACTGCTGTCCTTCTTGCCCCCTCTCAACCATCCGCCACTCCGTCTCCCGCCTTGAGCAGTTCCCGCTCATCTGCCCACAGTCATGTGTCTGTCAAGGACATGTTTGAGCGTAAGAAGCCAATGTCACCAAGTCACCCCCTTGCCCAGCGTCTGACAGCTGGCTTGTCCGAACTATTAGCCTACCAGCTTTTACCATACAATCTGGTTGAGTCTGAGGCGTTCAAAAAATTTGTAGCTATTGGGACACCGCAGTGGAAGGTACCCGGCCGGAATTTCTTTTCA
Organism: Pelobates fuscus; assembly: GCF_036172605.1. Lineage (NCBI taxonomy): Eukaryota > Metazoa > Chordata > Amphibia > Anura > Pelobatidae > Pelobates > Pelobates fuscus. Next base: position 86,244,387 of record NC_086327.1, on the reverse strand, counting down.
CAAAAGGCAATCCCCAACTTGTCCTCGATTGTGCAAAAGGAAGTCATGGCATGTCTGTCACACAGTGTTGGGGCAAGGGTCCATCTGACCACTGATACCTGGTCTGCAAAGCATGGTCAGGGCAGGTATATCACCTAAACTGCGCATTGGGTAAACCTGCTGACGGCTGACAAGCAAGGAATGCGTGGCATTGCAGAGGAGTTGGTGACACCGCCACGAATTGCAGGCAGTCCTGCTGCCACCTCCTCTACTCCTCCTACTCCATCCTCTTCCATAACCTCCTCGGCTGAGTCCTCTTGTGCCGCTGCTTCTTGCTCCACATCAACGGCACCCCCCCAGCTCCCCAGGTACTATTCCACATCCCGGATACGGCAGTGTCACGCCGTCTTGGGTTTGACTTGCTTGAAAGCAGAGAGTCACACCGGACAAGCACTCCTGTCCGCCCTGAACGCACAGGTGGAAAAGTGGTTGACTCCGCAGCAACTGGATATCGGCAAAGTGGTGTGTGACAACAGAAAAAATTTGATAGCGGCATTGAAGTTGGGCAAGTTGACACATGTGCCGTGCATGGCACATGTGTGTAATCTGATCGTACAACGCTTTGTGCATAAGTACACAGGCTTACAGGACGTCCTGAAGCAGGCCAGGAAGGTGTGTGGCCATTTCAGGCGTTCCTACACGGCCATGGCTCACTTTGCCGATATCCAGCGGCGAAACAACATGCCAGTGAGGCGCTTGATTTGCGACAGCCCTACACGTTGGAATTCAACACTCCTAATGTTCGACCGCCTGCTCCAACAAGAAAAAGCTGTTAATGAATATTTGTATGACCGGGGTGCTAGGACAGCCTCTGGGGAGCTGGGAATTTTTTTGCCACGTTACTGGACGCTCATGCGCAATGCCTGCAGGCTCATGCGTCCTTTTGAGGAGGTGACAAACCTAGTCAGTCGCAACGAAGGCACCATCAGCGACATCATACCATTTGTTTTCTTCATGGAGCGTGCCCTGCGAAGAGTGCTGGATCAGGCTGTAGATGAGCGTGAAGAGGAAGAGGAAGAGTTGTGGTCACCATCACCACCAGAAACAGCCTTATCAGCATCGCTTGCTGAACCTGCGGCAACGCTGGAAGAGGATTTTGAGGAAGAGGAGTCAGAGGAGGATTGTAGCTTTGAGGAGGAGGAGGAGGAGCAAGACCAAACACAACAGGCATCCCAGGGTGCTCGTTGTCACCTATCTGGTACCCGTGGTGTTGTACGTGGCTGGGGGGAAGAACATACCTTCAATTACATCAGTGAGGAGGAGGAACGGGAAATGAGTAGCTCGGCATCCAACCTTGTGCAAATGGGGTCTTTCATGCTGTCCTGCCTGTTGAGGGACCCTCGTATAAAAAGGCTGAAGGAGAACGACCTGTACTGGGTGTCCACGCTACTAGACCCCCGGTATAAGCAGAAAGTGGCGGAAATGTTACCGAATTACAACAAGTCGGAAAAGATGCAGCATTTTCAAAATAAATTAAAAAGTATGCTTTACACAGCGTATAAGGGTGATGTCACAGCACAACGGGAATCTAACAGGGGGAGAGGTGGAAGTCATCCTCCTCCTCCTCCTCCCACGACCACGCCGGCAAGGACAGGACGCTTTAAAGACGTGTTGTTGATGGAGGACATGCGGACCTTTTTAAGTCCTATGCATCGCCACAGCCCTTCGGGATCCACCCTCAGAGAGCGACTCGACCGACAGGTAGCAGACTACCTCGCCTTAACTGCAGATATCGACACTCTGAGGAGTGATGACTCCCTTGACTACTGGGTGTGCAGGCTTGACCTGTGGCCTGAGCTATCCCAATTTGCGATAGAACTTCTGGCCTGCCCCGCTTCAAGTGTCCTGTCAGAAAGGACCTTCAGTGCAGCAGGAGGTATTGTCACTGAGAAGAGAAGTCGCCTAGGTCAAAAAAGTCTAGATTACCTCACCTTTATTAAGATGAATGAGGGATGGATCCCAAAGGGACTGACACTGGGCGATACATTTGATTAAAAAAGGCCTGATGAGATGAGCTGCCTTGGGCTAAAAATGGTCCACCCGCTGCTGTATTTTACCTCTGAATGACGTTTGACTTGCGTGACTTATCCGCCACCAACTAGGGTTCAAGCCGCCATATTTTAGGGCACTTTCTGCCTGTGAAACAAACATCAATTTTTCTGGCCGCTGCTACAGCAGCGGCTGCAACAATACCAAATTTTTCAGGCATGTATACATGCCTAATTTTTAGGCCCACTGGTGCAGCACTGTGGCTTCAAAAACCAAACCAAAAATTAAAATCCTCCAAGATGGCACCAATATACCAGTGGTCTAAGCATCTTCCCACCTTGGCCTAAAAAGGGGAGGTGATTCAACAATTAAAAATCTCTGCCATTTACACGTCCACTGATAGGAGACGCGGAAGGTATTAAACTGATATGAACAATACTCCACTCCTATCAGTAGGTCCGTCCCATTGTGATTTATGCCCCCCACCCACCGCGCAGGGATGGGGGCCGGGGGGGAGGAAAGTAGGCCCCCCCATTGTGATTTATGCCCCCCACCCACCGCGCAGGGGTGGGGGCCGAGGGGGGAGGACAGTAGGTCACCCCATTGTGATTTATGGCCCCCACCCACCGCGCAGGGGTTGGGGAGGACAGTAGCTCCCCCCAGTGTGTATCAGGGGCTTTGAGGACAGGTGTCAATCCATACCTGCCAAGTGACCCTATGTAGGGGGAACAGTCTCTATTCTGCTCTGTGTCAGTGTGTATCATGGTCTCTGTGGACGGGGAACAGTCTCTATTCTGCTCTGTGTCAGTGTGTATCAGGGGTTTTGAGGACAGGTGTCAATCCATATCTGCCAAGTGACCCTATGTAGGGGGAACAGTCCCTATTCTGCTCTGTGTCAGTGTGTATCAGGGGCTTTGAGGACAGGTGTCAATCCATATCTGCCAAGTGACCCTATGTAGGGGGAACAGTCCCTATTCTGCTCTGTGTCAGTGTGTATCATGGTCTCTGTGGACAGGGAACAGTCTCTATTCTGCTCTGTGTCAGTGTGTATCAGGGGTTTTGAGGACAGGTGTCAATCCATATCTGCCAAGTGACCCTATGTAGGGGGAACAGTCCCTATTCTGCTCTGTGTCAGTGTGTATCATGGTCTCTGTGGACAGGGAACAGTCTCTATTCTGCTCTGTGTCAGTGTCTATCAGGGGTTTTGAGGACAGGTGTCAATCCATATCTGCCAAGTGACCCTATGTAGGGGGAACAGTCCCTATTCTGCTCTGTGTCAGTGTGTATCAGGGGTTTTGAGGAGGGGTGTCAATCCATATCTGCCAAGTGACCCTATGTAGGGGGAACAGTCCCTTTTCTGCTCTGTGTCAGTGTGTATCATGGTCTCTGTGGACAGGGAACAGTCTCTATTCTGCTCTGTGTCAGTGTGTATCAGGGGTTTTGAGGACAGGTGTCAATCCATATCTGCCAAGTGACCCTATGTAGGGGGAACAGTCCCTATTCTGCTCTGTGTCAGTGTGTATTATGGTCTCTGTGGACAGGGAACAGTCTCTATTCTGCTCTGTGTCAGTGTGTATCAGGGGTTTTGAGGACAGGTGTCAATCCATATCTGCCAAGTGACCCTATGTAGGGGGAACAGTCCCTATTCTGCTCTGTGTCAGTGTGTATCATGGTCTCTGTGGACAGGGAACAGTCTCTATTCTGCTCTGTGTCAGTGTGTATCAGGGGTTTTGAGGACAGGTGTCAATCCATATCTGCCAAGTGACCCTATGTAGGGGGAACAGTCTCTATTCTGCTCTGTGTCAGTGTGTATCAGGGCTGGGCTTTGAGGACAGGTGTCAATGTTAGGTGATTTCTGCCCTTTTTGGATTAAAAGCAGACTCTGCATCAACTGTGCAATTTTCCATGGGAGTTTTGCCATGGATCCCCCTCTGGCATGCCACAGTCCAGGTGTTAGTCCCCTTGAAACAACTTTTCCATCACTATTGTGGCCAGAAAGAATCCCTGTTGTTTTTAAAATTCGCCTGCCCATTGAAGTCAATGGCGGTTCGCATTTGCGGAAGTTCGCGTTCGCCGTTCGCGAACCGAAAATTCCGGGTTCGCGACAACACTATTTCACGTGAACTGCCAATTATCTTCAAAGACGAATCATACTGAAAAGAGAATGTGTGACAGGTTTAGACATAGTCACGAACATGTAACTCCAATTAAAGTACCACCTAACATCACATTGGAGTAATTGTAATGAGAACTCTAATGAGGTGCAAGACTGAACCAGACAGGCTGGGAATGTCCAGATGTAGGGGTAGGGTCGTCGCATTCTTGGGTTCCCAGATTCCCAAGAGATCCCCGGCAACCTGCGATCGTCCGCTGACCTGCCAAGAAACCCCCAAAGCGGGTCCAGGTCCCCAGGTAGCCGACCCTCCTGGGATAGAAGATGTGAGTACCCTATGGCTCCGTGAGGAATTGTTTGCCATGAATGTAGCAGGAGAAGATCCTCGCCTGCTCGAGAATTACTGTAGACCTTGTAAGCATGAGAAGCATAAGTCCTCCGGGGAGGTCAGGTCGGACTGAGCGCGATCACCATCGTGCATCGACTTATACTGTGACGAGTGGTAATATCCAAATCAGTTGGCCCCTATAAGATGTGTCTCCCCCGGTAGACGGGTTGATCTTCTGTGAAGAAGATGGGGATCGAAGGAGCCTACATGTTGTCTGATAAACGTGAGTTGGTCCATCCCGGTGGATGTGAAACCTGACCGCCTAATCTGTGGTTACCTGCAGTAGGGTGCAGCCGATCTAGTACTTCTTTATCAATCCATGTATTGTGAAGTATAGGACCAAGAAGTCGAGGTATAAAACGTACAGGGTCACGGTGGTGCCGCGGAGAGTCGTACGAATATTCCCAAGTTGTGGAATAGTCTACGAATCTTCTGAGTGAATAGTCTTCTACAAGAGCTGGTTCTCGGATAAACATGGGTGTTGATGAGTTTTCAGTTCCCTGGAGTGATCTGAATGAGGTTCTCCCGGAAGAGAGTGTCTCGTCTTCCCCGCCTGTATTCATTACTTCTTTCTGTAGTTTATCAGGGCCCACCAGGATCCAAGCTACTGGATCGGGAAGGAGAGGATGTCCCCTGTAAACTGGGTAAGGTGGTCGAGCGGAAAGCAAGAAGACCGTCCTGATGTGTCTTTAGGTCCTGAAGGCAAGTTGGTTTACTACGTGAAAGTGGTCTTCCCCAGGATTGAGTGCCTTTCACCTCGATGTGGTGAAATCCCCTGAGGATGTAGTAGGAGGTATATTGATGGTATCTGTGTGTACCGTGTTCTCTGTCCGCTTATCTGGAGCACCATTGGTTGACTCTCGCTCTATATGGGTAATCGAGCTAGCGGTAGCGGATCTCGGGTCAGATGTCCCGAAGTGGTTGACGACCGGCTCTGTTGCCAACCGGTTCCAAAGAATCCCTTGTAAAGGTAATCGCATAACACCTCCTTCCTATGGGTTTGGGCCCTTATGAAAGCCGTGGGACCCTTGCATGTCTAATAAGTTTCCTTCGGAACTTTGTGCCTTGTGTCTGGGGTACCCACTATCTTGGCACCCAGTACCGCCAACCATCCATCAGTGCGGAGGAGTGCTGCTATGGGCATCCTATGGGAGAGGCCAACACTGGGGTTTCCTGCGAGGAGCAGAAACCGTTTTTTGAGTCCATATACCCAAGTTGTATGCCAGTTCCTAGCATCGCCCATGGTAAGGTCGTGAATCCTGAAAGACCTCCTCCGTTGGTCACTATAGTCGTCTGAGCCATTCTGACCGGCATGGAAGGGCATGGGTTTGTCCGACCGTCAGCGGATATGGACATTCTAAGCAAGAGGCTGCAAAGCCACGAGTGCATAACGTTGTCAAGTAGGTTTATCGTAGTAAGGGATACCCCTGTGTAAGGCACAAACCAGTATTCAGGCACAGGATGCAGGGCAAACAGATCAGTCTACTATGACAGTAGGAAACCCTTGCGGGTCTATTCCGAATCGTGGCCAAATAAAACAGACTGGGGCTTACCCAGTACATAGAGGTTGCCATAGCATTGCCTCCGCTCAGCAGCACTGTGCAGCGCACGTATAGTGGGGGCTCACCCTGGGTGCACAGGGTATGAACCCTTAAGTGCTGGCCATCGCCCTGATAGAGAGTGTCAGTCACCTCTTCCATTATTAAATTCACCTCAAGGGGAATATATGTCGTTAAGTAGGCGGCTCGGAACTCCTGTTCAGCGGTTGTAACCGCATGCCTCTGTTCGGCATTTTAGTGCAGTGCACGCCTAGCCGGACCCGTGGGCCTTTAACTGCAGGCCGCAGAATAGGTACAGGGCATAAATCCGTACCGTATCATGATTCATTATCAATGGAGGTATTTCTTCAGTTGTAGGTAAAGGCTGTTGCCGTAAGACTTCCTTCGGTCGGGTAGTGTGATTCGTAGGGGTCTCACCCCAAGAGCACCGGGTCTGAACCTGTAAGTGCTGGTCCCAGATCCGAAGTTCGGATTTTCAATCCTCGAGCTCGCTCTTGAGAAGGGTAGGAGTAGAAGCAGCAGTGCTGTAGGGGGCTCAACCCGGTTGCACTCTCTATCAGGCTAATGGCCATCAGTGCTGGCCATTAGCCTGATAGAGAGTGTCCTACAGCTCTATCAATAATTAATGCACCGCCATGGGGGATATTCTGCGCTGAAGCTTGCGACTCTGTCCCCTTTTTTGCCGAATAGATTGGCTTATACCTAGTCAGAGATCACCTCAGGTGCGCGGGGTATGTACCCGTCCAGCGTGGGTTGCGGCCAAATAAAACCGACTGGATGAGAGCACAATATGTTTCATTGTGTGCAATGCACCATGCAGAACCCAGCAGGGTGTAGTAGTGTGCAATTTATTGTGTTCAATTTATTGTCTCAAAGTATCAAAACAACCCCAGCAGGGTGTGTGATATGCAGTAGTGTGCACTTATTGTGTGCAATTTATTGTCTCAAAGTACCAAAACAACCCCAGCAGGGTGTGTGATATGGGGTACCCCAGCAGGGTATCTGTTGTAGTGTAAATAATGCCAGTGAACCCCAGCAGGATCTGTATGAATGACAGTAAGGTGTAATAACCCCTGCAGGGTATTCTGTATCTGTCACAGAGTTGTCAAATTGTCCCAGCAGGGCAAACCACAATATTGGGATTTGTATAACTGGGCCTCACCCAGATCACAGAGGTGGCCACAGGGCGACCTCCAAAAAGAAGCACGGTAATAGGGGCAGCACCCCAGGCAGGCACAGAGTAATAAGCCCTTTAGTGCCTAATATGGCAGTAATGAGACAAAGTGACTGACCTCTGAGGGATAATAGGATTTAACACTAGCTCTAAGCTCCGTCGTGTTCTGACAGGGGTCATCCCTTTGAGCATCCATTACCAGACATAGAGTCTTGCTGTAGATTCCTGAACCCTGATCCAGGTGATATCCCTTCAAATCTCCCATCACTGATATGTATTTATACAGTACCATCTTGATACTCCGTGTCCAATGGTGCTATCCCTTTAAGGAATTCAAGGGTGATATCCCTTTAAGGATTTGGTATCCCTTTTAAGTAGTTCCAGAGTGGTATCCTTTTAAGGAGTTTCCTCTAAGGGTCCAAGAATGGTATTTTTAAGGAATTTGAGGGTGCTATCCCTTTAAGGGATTTTTTTTTTGGGGGGTGATATCCCTTAAAGGTTACAGTACCTCGAACCACTATACATGAGTACGACTCAAATCTGTAAATAATAGGCCAGTTAGAATACTTACCTTTGCCTGGATTCGAACTTGGGACTCTGGGGTCCAACGTCTGTGTTAGAGAATCGTGAGCCACGAGAGCAACAAAGCCAACTAACAGCCCAGGTATATGTTACTCTCGAGCGCCGAAATCGTGGTGGGCGAGAGTAGCAAAACGGCCGCCCATAATCTCGCGAGACGCAAGATTAAAGTTGGCCGCCAAGGGTAAAGGAGGGGGAACATGGTCCCTGGAGTCTCGGTAGACGCGGGATCAAAGATGGCCGCCGCGTCATGCTAGGTTGCCCCACAGACTGCCCTGCACCAAGGTAGTGGATGTTGGAAAGTATCCAGCACATTACCGGGTGCACTGTATGGGGCAGCCTGAGAGAGCGAGGGCAGTGAGTCCGGCCGTCCCCCTGAGGGTTGTAGGAGGAAGGGGTTGAACGGATAGGCCGGAAGAAGGGGTTAATGCCCGGGAGCCAGTGGGAGCCATCAGGAACCGCGGGAGGGAAGGGGTTAAGCCCCAGCCAGACCCAGAATCCCCATGAGACCCTGGGGGGAAGGAGGAAAGCGGGAAAAGAGGGTCCCCAGATGCTCCAGGTATAGAAGGCCAGGAAAATCGCCAGAAAAGTCATGATACATATGGTATAAAGTACATCTACCATAACTACACATAAAACCTATCAAGTCAATAATAAAATTTACAACTAACACCTATTAAATCCATGTTATAAAATACATATGACATCCATTAAATACATATAAAGTACATATAATACTTATCAAAACAAAGGATGAAATGCCTATAAAACTGATAAATTACAAGTGATATTAATCACAACTAAAGGTTAGTGAAATAAGTATAACATTAAATCTACATAATATCTATGAAATAACAGAAAAAACACAGCTGCACATAGTACAGAAGCACAGCAAGAACATACAGCAAAGTATATTAAAATATATAATACAGAAACAACCTCAAAGAGGCACTGTAAACATAAAGTAATGGAGGAGAGTAATACTCTGACCTGTCTGCTTGATGGAGCAGTAAAGAAAGAGGAAATGATAAGGTCACATTGCCTTGTGTACATCCTGCTCTCCTGTGATTGGTTATTTTTTCTATGTGTTTCTTTACTGCTGTATGGAGTTAGTAAAGAGAGATATGCAAAATACGAAGCCTCCTGTCATGTGGTAACATTTTAGCTTGTTAACTTAACCATCCTTTCTCAATCATGAACCGCATTTCTGAGAAATTCATTACAGGCACTAATTGGAACACTTTATGTGGACATCCCCTAGATGAGGTTCAAATATCTATGTTGAGTACTTGGCTCCATATTTATCCATGGTCTAATCTGTAATATTTGTTGTGCATTAATGCTTGACTTATATAAAATGCTTGATGTTTAAATACGTACTTCAGTTAGCAATTTCTAAAACCTTGTTAACTTGCTTTTAACATAAAGCTGTAAACAGAGCTATGACATAATAATGACAGAGGAGAATTATCTGCATTTTCCAAATAGACATGCAATTTCAGATTAGATTTGCTCTTCATTCTTATAAATTACAATTATTTTTTGATTGAGTCAATTATTATAGTGTAAACAAACATCTTAAAAAAAAAAAGCTTGTATAGTATAAAACATTATAAAATGTTACAATGGGGAATCCAAGTGTATTTATGTAATTATAAAGCCCAAGCCATTATATAAAAAAAAAATTTAAATGTGTTGCATTAAAAATGGTCACTGCGCCATCCTTTGAGATTTAAAAACTATCAATTACCTTTTTATCATCTTTAAATGTACAACAGTTTTGACAAACATGTTAATCAAATATTTCTAGCTAATCATGGTCTTAATGGGATCAGAACACTATCTGTCTTTGTTCAAAGGGACTTCTCCTTTCTTGCACAATTGAATGTTGGAAGTTAATCAGCAAATACTAGATATGTGTATTCGTTTTCGTACGAATACAATTTCGTCTGAAAATTCGTGTTTTTTGTATTCGTTTAATAAAACGTAAACGAAAGCCCTACGTACGAAATGTAAACAAAACGGCAAATGCTGAATGCATTAACGTTTTATGCTACAAGTAGAATTGATGTGGAACACAACTGCAGATTTGAAAGTTCCTTTTTATTTTAACAGAACGCGATTGAAGATAGGAAAGAAATCCAACTATAAAGGACAGTTACTGTAGCTTTAAGGATTTGTGGATATTGCAGGTGATTAGTGTAAAGCAAAAAACACTAGCAACTTTAGCAGAGATATTGGTAACAGAGTTTTAGTAGGAGTGTATTAGTAATCAGGTTAAAGTTCATTAGCAAAGCAATTCCCAGAGAGTTACTAATAGTATACTTAGAGTTTGATGGGATTAATCTTCCAAAAGTAGTTTAGGTTGAGCCAAGATAGAGGATAAACTTCTTTCAGTCCGGGTCTTCGGAGTTGGAGAGAGCAGGAAAGTCCAATATTCAGTCCGAGATCAAAGGAGAGGAGAAGGCAGGGAATCCGTTTAAACAGTCCAAGAGGTCGGTACACAAGTATTAACGAAGAGTAGCTTAGCCGGCAATATGAATGTGGAAGTAACCTAACTCAAATCACTAAGCCATTTTGAAACTGGCGCGGTTTCTCTACAAGGCTTGAGAGAGCCGTGTCAGAGATGGGGGCGGGGACTGCTCCGCATACCCGGAAGTGTCAGAACGGAGTTGATCGGAAAGATCAAGTCCTGACATAACGTTTCGTTTAGTTTCTTTTATTTAATAGACTCCGTACTGCAGGGGAATCAATTAACACCCACAGAATGGAGAAAAAAGCACTGCGCATGCATGTAGAAAAAAAAAGCAAGGAGGGAGCCGGCAGCACTACCAGCTCCCTCCTTATCATAAATATTAATTCCAACCTCTCCCCCCACATTAAAACCTATGGGGGTCAGTATGACCCCATATTAATAAAAGGGAGGTTAAAGGGATTCTCCAGTGCCAGGAAAACATATTAGTTTTCCTGGCATTACAGTGCCCCTCTACCTCCCTCCCCCATCCAAAGATGCTGAAGGAAACCCCTTCAGTGACTTACCCGAGTCCAGTGCTGATGTTCCTCTGCGCTGGGTCAGGCTCCGCATACGCTGCTCCTTTGCCGACGTCAGCCGGCGGGGGAGACCTACTGCGCATGCGCAGCCATCGGCGGGGGAGACCTAATACCTATGTCCCATAATGCTTTCAATGCTTTCCTATGGGGATTTCGGCGACGCTGGAGGTCCTCGCATAGCGTGAGGACGTCCAGCGTCGTTTTAGACCACTTTTTGTGTTCTATGAACACGGACGTCTCCTCTGAAAACTGCAATAATTACACTTGCAGGGTTAAGGGTAGTGGCAGTTGGCACCCAGACCACTCCAATGGGCAGAAGTGGTCTGGATGCCTGGAGTATCCCTTTAAATCCTCTTGCATGCCGCGAGTAGGGGCATGTCGCCTAAACAGCGATCAGCCAGTGGCTCCTCACTGTCATTTACTAGTTACTCGGCAGCTATAGGCACAGGTCCCCCCGTTTCCCCGTGGTGGGGAACCCAAATAACTAAAATGCGGGGATACATGACCGTCGGGTGGGGACCTTAATTTTATAAATAATAGGGGGGACATAATATCCCCCCAGATCCCCAACCATTAGTAATGTCTTATTGGAAGAACAGGGAGGAATGCCACCCTTGAGTGGCAGATGGGGACCTTAAATAAATAATGGGGGGGACCTAATGTCCCCACCCATGAGCGGCGGGTGGAGACCCTAATTAATTAAATGGGGGATCTAATGTCCCCCCTGGTCCCAAACCATGAGCGGTGGGTGGGTACCCTAAATAAATAAATATTGGGGGGACCTAATGTCCCTCCAGGTCCCCACCCATGGGTGGTGGGTGGGGCCCCTAAATAATTAAAGGAGGGATCTAATGTCTCACCTTGTCCCCACCAATGAGCGTCGGGTGGGGACCCGAATTAAATAAACAATAAGGGTACCTAATGTCCCCCCAGGTCCCCACCCATGACCGGCGGGTGGGGACCACAAATAATAAAGTGACTAGGGGTCCCCAAGTCCCTAGTCACTCTCCCCCTCCCAATAAAAATGCCCTACCTACCGCCCTCACCCTAATAATAGTGAGGAGGGGGGGGGGAAACTAACCCTGTAAAATAAAATGTTATACCTCCCATTAGATGTCTTCTTTCTTCTTTACTTTTCTTTCTTCAGCCCCCAAAAAGGCCACATAAAAATCCATAATACCCGTCGCAACATTTTAAATAAAAAAAAAAGAGCCAAAAGAGAATCCTGATGCAAAAAAAATAATCCATCTTCTCCCAGCGAGGGAACCGCGCAGACTGAGCTCCGTAGGGTGGGGATTAGGCTCATAAAGCCTTTCCACACCCTGCACTAAAGAACTTACCCACACTGTATAAAATGACTCAGAGCATTCTGATTGGTTGGATTCCAAGCCAACCAATCTGAGTCCTGTGACAGGTAAATGTAGAGACTTGCCTGTCGGTTTCTTAATTTACTTGTCAGAGCACTCTGATTGGTTTGCTTGGTATCAACCATTCAGAGTGCTCTAAGTCAAATTGCAGGGTATGGGTAGCCTATATAAGGCTTCCCCCATCCTGCAAAGTTCATTCTGCGCGGAGCCCTCCATGGATGAAGATAGATTCTTTTTTCCGTTGTTTGTTTTTTTTGTTTTTTTTTGCGCTCCCATTCTTATTTTTATTTCAACAGTTGCCACGGGTATTATGGATTTTTATTTTACCTTTTTTGGGTTCTAGAAAGAAAAGAAGACATCTAATGGTAAGTATGAAATTTTATTTTACAGGGTTAGTTTATTGGCCCCCCCTTACTATTATTAGGGTGAGGGGTGTAGGTAGGGTATTTTTATTGAGGGGGGAGTGACTAGAGGCTTGGGGACCCCTAGTCACTTTGCGGTCCCCACCCGCCAGTAATTGGTGGGCTCCTGGGGGGGACACTAGGTCCCCCCATTATTTATTTATTTAGGGTCTCCACCCACCGCTCATGGATGGGGACCAGGGGGGACACTAGGGTCCCCACCCACCGCTCATGGGTGAGGACCTGGGGGTGACATTAGGTACCCCCATTATTTATTTATTTAGGGTCCCCAACCGCCACTCATGGACATTAAGTCCACCCTTTAATTAGGGTCCCGACATGCAGCTCATGGGTGGGGACCAGCGGGGACATTAGGTCCCCCCTTTAATTAATTAGGGTCCCAAGCCACTGCTCATGGTTTGGGAACTGGTGGGGACATTAGGCCCCCCCAGTTTATTTTAATAGCCCCCACCTGCGGGTCATGGGTGGGGGCACAGGGGAGGCACTAGTTATTTTGGTTGGGGTGTAGGAATGGTTTATATTACAAGAAGGAAGCTGGTAGCGCTGCTGGCTCCCTCCTTGCTTTATTTTTATTTTTTTTGCACATGCACAGTTCTATTTTCGTCATAATGTACGAAAACAAATTCTTTTTTACCGAATTATGTTTGAAAATGAATGGCTTACGGACAAAATTTGTGATTCACGAATGAAATTTTTATTTAGTACAAAATCATTCGTACGAAATGAAAATTTCACTGGTGCACATGTCTAGGAAATACCAGATTCTGATTGGCTGTAGACATCACATGAACATTGCATCATATTTTTTTTTTTTATAAGGAATTGTTTTAAAAATTGTGAAGTTATTCCCACATGACCATATAATTTATAATAGCAACTAAAGATAGCTTGAGTAGGCGAAATTAAGAAACTGCAGAGTAATGTCTGATTTCTGCAGCTGACCTGGTCAATTCCTAAATTCTGTTAACCCCTTCCTGTCCTAAACACTTCCTGTAAGTTATGTAATGTATTACTCTGCACTCTAATTCTCAGTGGTGATTTTTTTTTATCGAAATCCAAACTTCTGGATCTGACAATATTTTGCCATATTTGCCCTTTTGATGTCTCCACTAAACTATTGCTAAATTGTCTTTACCAGGATTGTGATCACCAAAACATGAGTGCTTCATTTAAGGTTCAAGGTCGATTTTCACTGAATCAGTACTATTAGAAGTTAAGTAGAAAAGAGCTGTAGCAGTGAAATTGTGATTGCCTTGACTTAGTAGAACTCATCAGCAACACTTAACACGCCATTAAATATTCAATGATTCATTTCAATGTACCCCTTAATTGTGAAGAGGTTAATTAAACTCTGCCATATTTTTCTGAAAACAAAATGGCTCTTTCGGTCTTTCCGATAGAAACCGATCAAATCCATTTATAGTGTTATAGCCTGGAAGTTCCCCCCAAAAGAGCTGTTCTTACAATAAGACATTGACAAATAGACTTGTAGCTTAAGTACTGATAGCAGCAGTTATAAATAAGACTTTTCATATTTGACATTTTTTCAGTTTTAACAATTACATAGTGACAAAACATTGTTTTGAATGAAACACTAATGCAGTTCTTGATAAACATGGATTAAAAACTAAATCATTTTATCACGATCCACAAAAGCTTTTAAACTGCATCTGTATAATTATTCATTTCATTTGGCAATTACTATAAAGTTATAGTTATTGTTATTAAAATTAGCATCCTACACTCATATGCAACCTGCTGTTGTGTTAAATTCAATTCAGTGAGTTTTCTTAAAGGGACACTATAGTCACCAGAATGGCTACAGCTTAATGTAGTTGTTCTGGTGAGTATAATAGTTCCCTTCAGGCTTTTTTCATGCAAGCACTGCCTTTTCAGAGAAAAAGCAGTGTTTACATTGCCTCTAGGGACACCTCCAAGTGGCCACACCTTAGATGGCACACCTTAGAAAGCAGCCCTGACATTCAGCGTCCCTATGCTCTGCATGGAGACAGTGAATTTTCTTCATAGCTTTGCATTGATTCAATGCATCTCTAGGAGGAGCTTCTGATTGGCCAAAACGGAATTTGGCCCTGCTCCCGTGCTGATTTTAGCCAATCCAATTGGCAAAAGATCGGCCCTTTTGATGATGGGGCGGAGCCAGCGCCGGCGGACCTGCGCAGAACTGGAAATAAACTTCGGCATGTCTGGAACTAAAGCTGAGGATCACATATAGAAAAATAAAAGCAAGTAATATCCTTAAAGGAATCCTATAGAGTCAGGAATACAAACATATTCCTGACCCTACAGTGTTTAAACCACCATATAGGAGGATACCCATTCCACCGGCGCTGGCCCCGCCTCTGATCTGCCTCTTTGGCTGACACCATCAGAATTAATGATCTCAGACAATCCAATGCTTTCCCGTAGGGAAAGCATTGGATTGGCTTAAATGAGGTGAGTTTTAAAATAAGGGACTAAGGTGGGTCAAGCCACCTAAATAGTGGGTTAAATACTATAGAGTCGGAAATACATGTTTGTTTTCCTGACCCTATAGTGTTCTTTTAAATGATTTGTCATGACATGCACGGACCATGGTAAGGATATCAACATAGTTGGGAAGCCTCAACATAAACATGGGTACATGTAAATGGAGCAATTCAAAGCCATTTTCTAGCTGCAGTCCTAAAATGACACATGAGACAACACTTACTCAAAAGAGAGTCAAACCGTTGCCTTGCACATAATAGTAGGTACCAGTTTTCTACATTGAGATGTGCAACAGTTAGCAGAGCAGAAAATTGCAGGGCTATTCACTTAAGTGAGAATCCAAAGCAAATTTCAAATTTAAGGTAAAAAACACCAACCGTGAAGTCAGCTATGCTTTCAGTTCAACTAATCTGGCCTTAAATTTAAAATTCACTTTGAATTCTCACTTTCGTAAATAACCCTGTTAATCTTTTTTTCCATTTATTCACTGGAGCTTAGGAACATCTCTATTACTGACTCACCAGCCATGGACGTGAATATGAGTAAAAACAAAAATCTCATATTCAGCACCTTAATTTAGTATTATACAAATTATCGATGAGTGTGTCTATTCCCAACACTACCACCTCCACCAGTTGTACTTAAATCTACCCAGCTTCCTCGTAGTCATAGATGTCATGCAGCAAAATCCCAAATCTCCCAACATAAATACCTTACTCTTTCTCTACTCAAATTCAGAAGAATATTTTCATTCAATTGATTTTTGTTAATTTACAGCGTGTTAATTTGTGCCCTGGATCTGTTTCAAAATCCTCATCATGATCCAGAAAGTACTACACCATAGCAGATCAGAAAGTTTGTATTTTTCCAGATACATCTTGTACTGTGGCACAACACCTCAGGTTGAAGTGCTTGCTTTTGGTATAAGAGCACACATCATTCTGAAGCACTTCAAGAAGACAAAGACACATTTGATTCTTATAGGTCAGGAGCTGAGTTTGGAATTGTCTTCTCATAGGTACAAGTACAATTAAGAACCTTGCGACATTCCAGAATAAACAGTACAGAACACATGGGTCTTCTACAGAGTTCTTCATCAGCAGTGCTAACCTCCTCAAGCAGCCTTCTTCCTTCTTTTTCTCCTAAACATCTCCCATTATACTCTACATTTATTTTTACTACTAGCTTGTATAAATGTTTATACTGTGGTTGACATCACTGTACAAAACACAAAATGTTCAATTGCTAATATTCTAAAAAGTATATATATTTTTTCTTCCAGATTTCAGGGCAAGAAGGGAACTCCATAATGCAAGAGAACCAACATGAAAAAGCTCTCAATTATCTTTCACTTGCGGTCATTGCTAGTAACAATAACCCCAAGTACCTACGTCTACGAGCCAGTTGTCTCTCACATGTAGGGGATTTTAAAAATGCTATAAATGACATGGATAAGGCTATACAGAGGCATGGAACCAATAGCCTGCAAATTCAAGTAGCTGATTATTGTTCTAAGGGCCTAATTCTGGTTTTAATGTCTGAGGAAGATGCTGCAGTTAGGCAGTATATGAAGGCTCTCAGTCTAGATAGTACATTTGCTTTATCATACATAACTAATACGCCTGGGAAATTTAAACTGGCTCAAATCTTCACTCAGATTGCACACAAATATTTTGAGCAACGCTTGTTTGAAGAGTCTTGGAAAATTACAGATTGTGGTCTACTGATTGATGAAAATAACCATGAACTGAAGAAACTAAAGTCACGGATAAAAAGGGAAGCTTCTGGATGTAGAGTTCATTGATATTGACCTCTGAGTGCAAGATGGATTTCACAATTACAATGGTCAGATAGGTTAGGCTTCCCATAAAGACAAGAAACCAAGTCTAAGATATTATCTGTAGAAGGGGAGCTGGCAACCGCATTTAATAATCAAAGCAATTTTAACTATTTCTTTCATATTCTGATGGTTTCCCAAGATTTATAGAACTTGAGTTGTTTTCTTTTCAGTCTGGATAACTCTTAGTATCTTCAAAATTAACTTGCACATGAATCATTTTTTTTTTGTTCTCATAGAAATAGCAGGCAAATTAACTATTATTATGGGAATTTCAGTGTTGATTAGCCGACGTCTACCATGACTTCCAAATTTTCTCAGTTTGTGTTAAGTTAAAAGGAATCTACAAAAACAGCGAATAAACTTGTTCAAAAACTTATATAAGTAAATTGTTCTTACAGGTAAAATTATTTTTACTAGCGGACCATAGCACCATAAATAATATTTTTGCCCTGTCTGTGCCTTTATGTACAGTGCATGTGATTTCAGAGTGTTGTTTTATATATTATAAAACACCAATTATCTACAAATATAACACTATAGTGTAACACTGTGGTATAGTGTAACACTGTGGACACAAATTAACTTGGGAATAGGGTAAGTATTGCACTCACAAAACTCTTCTTGATAGAAAGCATATAATTATTTCTTTCAAATTTTTTTTTCCACGGAACTTAAAATAGCAGCACCACATATAAGGGAAGATAACAAATAGGACACTTAGAGTAGATCTTAAAACTAAAATCACTCCATTTTTTATATTGCACTTACAAGATTTAAAATCAATAACAGCCTGTCATCCCAGATGATCATAAAGTTGATAAAAGCCGCCTACAAAATAACAATAAATGGCACAGAAAAAATAACAATGAAAGTCTGTCCTATGAATTTTGTCCACGATTTGGACTTTCTAAGGAGAAAAATGTCAAACTTCTTGTTGCTCCAATGTATGTGTCCCGTTTTTTATCTTCCCTTATATGTGGTGCTGCCATTTTGAGTTCCGTGGAAAAGACGATTAAAAGAAAAAAATTACACACCTTCTATCAATAAGAGTTTTGTGAGTGCAATACTTACCCTACTCCCATTTTAATTTGTGTACATAGTGTTACACTATACCAGCTTTTATATTTGTAGATAACTGGTGTTTTATAAGATTTTGAAGACTGAAAGGAGTCTTTTATCTACATTATATTAAAGGGCAATTATCATGGCTTTATCCTTTAAGAAATGTTTTTCCACTGGTGCTGCTAAATTGTTGGGTGTATTTTTGTGTTTGTGTTGTTTTATATATTTAAATGTGTATAAACATATGCATATCCACATCTCCATTATGCAGTGGTAAAGAATGCAGCAGTGGTTCTAATATGAATGAGAAAGACTAACGGCACAACATTCTTGGTTTGGCATTCTTGAGGTAAAAAATAATTTGAGCATATGCATTCATACGATGATACGACCATTCTATACTTTATCACCATGAAATACTGCCATTGTATTGTTAATTAATAGGAAATGTACGCAGTCCAGCAAAACACCCTTACTATTTTCTTGGTGCTGGATAGTTGGGAGAAAGGAAAGGCACAAGGTTCATCTACCTGGCAAATGCATTACAGATAACACTAGCAGCTCCTGTTCAAAGGATCATTCCAAGCACATTGGTTCCAAGCTATATTCGTTGTGATGCAAGGAGTTCCCTGGTGTCCCCACCACATCATTCCAAGATATATTGGTTGTGATGCAAGGAGTCCCTGGTGTCCCCACCACATTGAAAGTAGTCAAACAGGTTTAGAATGGTTTAGGTTTCTTACCCGGGCCACCAGGCACCACTCTCTGGCCAAAAAGAGGGTATCTGCCAGTGCCGGGCTTAGCTCATTGGCTGAGATGAAATAGCTTGATTGCTTAAGATGGAGGGGTGCCTGGCATCATGACCCTTCCAGCATGCTGTTATAGTTATGGTGCTTGGTGTGTTCATTTTAAAGCTGTAGCCTGTTTCTTGACGACGACAACCATTCACTAATGCATATGTTAATATCACTGTGAAAATGGATGCCAAAGTTCATGAGGGAACAATGAGACTGATTATACAGTTAACCATGTCAAATCTAGACTCAGTTTGAAAAAAGTTTGCAATACCTTTGTCCTCTTTTGTATTTTCCAAACATAAATTTGGTAACACATGATGGCCAGTCTGACAAGGTTTAATAATAACAGGATTGTATTAGCATACTTTTTTTTTTTTTAGGAAATTGGAGAAATGTACATTAAATATGTAGTTTTCTAATATATGTTAATTTGTTTAAAATGCATTTCATTGCATTTTTGTGCAATAAGAGAAATCTGTATTTATCGTACTTTTTATCTTCAGTGACTCATTAACAATAAGCCATGTACTGTTTTTGTTTTAAAGTGTACAATAAATCTTCTGGACTACTTTTAAAAACTGTGTCCGTTACTATAAATCAGACTGCATTTTTCAAATCACAGTTACAATGCACAAGGAATAAGTTAAAACATACAAATAGATGTATTACACCAAATATTTATCCTTAAATGCAGGGATACAGGAAAGATAATTTGACGTGTAATTACTTTTGCCATATCCAACTAACTAGTTTAATTTACTAATAATTGAATATGCAAAGAAAGTAAAAAATAAATATATATATATATCCATTGCTTTGAAATCTAAGATTCTATTTTTTCTGTTTTTTATCATTTTGTAAGTTGTGCCATAGAGTTTAGTTAATGTTAGGAAGTGAAGATTCTCTGGGTCAGCAATTTTACTCTCTCATGTCATGGACTTTCATAAATCTGGAACTCTCTGTATTTTTTCCTCATCAACCAGCTGATGAGGAGCCTCAATGAACGAGACAACACAATATAAGGTTCAAGGTGACTTCTAACGTTTAATAGGTGCTACAGCAGGTTCTATTGAATAGGAAACGGGGGTGGTTTTATGAGCATCATCCAATGATAACATGCTTCGTCTATCTTATCTTAACATATCTTAACCTATAGCTAGCTTGCAGGTGTGTTGTGGGAGTAATCTTGCCTTGTGCTACGCTAACTTTCAGTTTAACTACGCAGTTGGAAATAAAAAAGTAGAAAACAGGAAATAAGACCAACGCCATGAGACAGGAAAGTTTAGAGTTCTGTGTCCAAGGGTATATTCACTAAGCATTGTATAGATAAAGTGTACTATTCCTCACAGTAAATATATAAGACAATATTTTAAAGGTTATATGTTTTATTAGGGAAATGTAATGTAATAGACTTATCCCCCCATGCCCATATATATTTAGTCAATTAAACTATGCATAGTTTAAGGATTTAAGTCTAGATTTGAATTTGTACATTTTTTATAAACATTTTGTAATATATTTTTTACATATAGATTTTAAATTTTTCTTGCATACATATATATATTTTCAAGTTTAAGTTTTATAAAAAAAAAAGTATATATAGATATATAAAATACCTCTGTCTTGCTTTTTCTTATTTTATATATTTTCCAATGTATATGTATGTGTGTATATGTATATATATATATATATATGTATGTATGTATATATGTGTTATATGTTAGCCCTGCCCCTTACAGCCGAAAGGACATGAAAAAAAAATAAGACTTTAAAAGGAGGCCCCATTCCTAAGGTTCTCAGTAAGTAACAAACTCTACAGTAGATAAATAGAGACATATTAATAGAGACATTTTAATGGTAATATATGATGCCACAAATAATAGCCAGGAAAAGAAAATTACAGTAAGTTTAAATACATTTTCCACTTTCCTGGCTAATCATGGCAGCCTATACAAATGGGAATTCCAAAGCTTCAAAGGTAGGGACAGAAACGTAAATAACAGGAAATCAAATAATCAAAAGAATTCAACAGAGAATAGGAGATTGCGTAAAAGACTTGACATTCAAATTGCACCTGATTGGCTGCTTTAATGTCCAGTATGTAATGCTGGACAAACGTGTTCAAAGAGGTCCCAGTGCCAGCTTTACAATAATTGTCAGGAAAGACCATTACCGCAGAAGCCAAAGATGCTGCAACTGCATGAGTGTAGAGTGCCCTGATACCCTTCAGTACAGATAGATACTTTTATTGATAAGCCTTTGAAATGGCTGCTACCACCCACTGTCTGAAGGTGGAGGTGGAGGCCACATTGCACTTTCTGAGGCCAAATGGGAGAATAAAAAGTCCAGATGACTTATAGAAAGAGCTGGTCCTTTCAAGATAGAGGGAGAGAGCTCTAACCACATCCAGATTATGCTAGGTCTGTGCTTCTGGGGAGATAGGGTAAGGGTAAAAAATGTAAAATTCTCCTGATACAAGTGGAATTTGGAGATCACTTTTGGCAGGATCTTTGGTACTGGATGCAAGACAACCATATCCTTTTGAAAATAAGTGAATGGAGGCTCACAGGACAAAGCCGGAAGTACTCATTCTCCTTGCTGAGGTACCAGCCACCAGCAAAAGCACTTTCCATGATAACACCATGGATGCTTCTGCTAGAGGTTTGAATTATGACTTAGTCAGAGACTGTAAGACCAGGAGTAGATTCCATGCAGACATGAACACCCTCAGTGGAGGTGTAAGTTTAATCGCTGCTTACATAAAGCAAATCACCAGAGCTCCAATGCTCAAAGGATATCAGCCAATGTGGAAAGTGCCAATATGTGCACTTCTAGAGTGTTATAGTTCAGACCCTTATCTAGGCCTGATTGAGGAGTAATTCCAACCTCTATACTTGAGAGCAACAAACAAATGCATGTCAAAATTTGTAATAAGTGGAGTATTTATAGAACAGTAAGAGGGTCTTATTGACCGTCTCAGGGGTGCCTATACTTATAGAGACTCCCGCAATCTTTAAGGTCATCAACCCCAGAGCTTGAGGATCTAGGTGTGTCAAGGGACCTTGTAATAATAGGTCTGGACAGACTGGAATTTTCTTCGGAGGTTCCAGCTTCCTCCGTCTCGTCATAGGGAACAAGAGTCGATGTGGCCTTCCACTGTCGCCTTTTGAATTTTCTTTAGGAAAGTTGAAATTAGAGGAACAGCAGGAAATATGGACGTAAGACTGAAATTCCAAATTTGAATCAGAGTATCATGATCTTGAGCATTCTGGTCATAAAATCTGGAAAAATACTTCTACGTGGGGTATCCCTCAAATCTGATTCAACCCCTGAGGATACTTTGGGACATAGTTGCCATTCCACCTTGTCCACCTTGTCCACTCAGCTCAGGTAATCAGCTATTGTATTCTGAGCCCCTGTGTTTGCTTCTATACCCTGATAATCATGGGCTGTAATTCACTCATTAATAAGTGGCTGTATGACCCACCTTGATGATTGATATAGAATACAGTTGAACTGATATTCAAGCAAATTTGGACCCACTTGTTCTTCAGCAACCATCTGAAGTGTAGAAGAGCTCTGAAAATGGCTCATAATTCCATAAAATTGGATGGTAACATTGTTCCTTCCCTTATCCACAGACCTTGTGAAACATGGTCCAGACAATGTGCATCCAGCCCTTGAGAACTGGAATCTGAGCTTATTACTGGCCAGTAAGGTGCAGCTCCACTGATGGTGATATTGTCAGTGGCTGGCTCCAATTCATCATTCTCTTGTTGAACTGTAATAGGAATGACCTAACAAGTCTGATGGTGGAAGTCAGGATTCGTAGGAGTTATATCTACTTTTTTGCTATTACCAAGCGAAAATGAAGAAAACTTCCACAATATGGGGAACTGCTTCTGAGATAGGGAAACTAGTGCCTTGGAGGGTATATAATTCTGCACCCAGAAATTTCCTCCTCTGGGCTGGTGTGAGACTGCTTTTCTTGATATTCATCAAGCAGCCAAACGTCCAGAGGCACCTGACTTCTGTGGATCAGAGACTACCATAAGTAGATCATCCAGATAATGGAACCAGGTGGTATTCTGGACTCTCAGTATCACTCTAAGCACAAGAGTACATTTGAAAAGGTTCTTGGGGCTGCAGTAAGGCCAAATGGTAGGGCACAAAATTATAAGTTCTCTTCTACTGTAACAAATCTGTGGTAATGCTGATGATCTAGGGCTTTTGGAATGTGATAGTAAGCACCCTGAGATCTAAAGAAATAAGGAAATTGTTATTCCGAATTGTTAGGGATTTTGTCCCTATCTAAAATTGAAGATGGCCATCATACCTTTATTTGTTGCAAATCTTTCATGTAAAGTTCTTCATCTTTAGGGATGTCGCGAACATAAAATTTTCGGTTCGCGAATGGCGAACGCAAACTTCCGCAAATGGTTGTGAACGGGCGAACCGCGCGAACCGCCATAGACTTCAATGGGCAGGCAAATTTTAAAACCCACAGGGACTCTTTCTGGCCACAATAGTGATGGAAAAGTTGTTTCAAGGGGACTAACACCTGGACTGTGGCATGCCGGAGGGGGATCCATGGCAAAACTCCCATGGAAAATTACATAGTTGATGCAGAGTCTGGTTTTAATCAATAAAGGGCATAAATCACCTAACATTCCTAAATTGTTTGGAATAACGTGCTTTAAAACATCAGGTATGATGTTGTATCGATCAGGTAGTGTAAGGGATACGCCCGCTTCACAGTGACAGACCAAACTCCCCGTTTAACGCACCGCAAACAACCACAAACAGTCCATTTGCACAACCGCAAACTCTCCATTTGCACAAGGTTGGATAACAAGCTAGCCATGTCCCGTTCCTTGTCCTCACTGATGTCATTGAAGGTCTCTCTTCCTCCACCCAGGAAGCGGGAGATGGAAAAAGATGCTTGGTCGGTCCTTCTTCTTCAAATTTGGGGCACTGCGCGTGCAATCTAATGTGCCACCAGATAAGAGTAGTGTGTTAAGTAGTACTATTCTTATCAGTTTAATCCCTGTTACGTCCCCTATTAGTGGACGTGTATATAAGGCATCCATTTTAGGAAGAGGGAGATGGAAAAAGATGCTTGGTCGGTCCTCCTACTTCAAATTTGGGGCACTGGGGGGTGGGGCCGGGCGGCCATGCTGGCAGGCTGCAAGTCATCACGGCTCCTGAGGGAAATGGCTATTTCTGGCTAGAAACCGGCCTTCTAAAGCTGGTGACACCCTGGAAACCCGTGGAACAAGACCCTGAAGTGTCCCAGTGCAGCTGGAGCTCCTGATACCGGGTGATTCTGGTTCCTGGTGAGATGCTCGGGGACTTGGGACTGAGGCCTACCCGGGAGGGGAGTGGGGTGGACGGCCGCTGCCTCGCTTGCCGTCCCGGCCACTACTACCAAGCGACTGACTTGAGGCCTGCACGGCTCCGTTCTACCCCCCCCCCCCCTTTGGACCGGGGGGGATATCCCGATCCCCACAGGGGAGACGGCTACCTGGCTGATCCGGAGCTGCAACACCGGAGCACACCGGCTCACCCTTTAAGATGGCCGCCGACACAACTGCCCCACATGGCATGGGAGAAAGGGGAACTAAGCAACGAGAACACAGTACCACACAGGACTCCCCAGTCCCAGGACCAAGCTGCGCGCTCCTCCCCAGCATAGGAATTCGAAGCTGCATATGAGAACAAAATATACAACAGCAGCAGATACAAGAGCACCTGAGAATTAAGGAGGAAGAGAGACAAAAAGCAGCAGAGTGGGATAGGCAGAGAGTGCATGTCGCCCGGGAAATGACACTCCTAGAACGGCAGCAGAAAAGGCAAGAACGAGAGCTGCGCAAAGCGCAAGATCACATCAATCAGCAGCTTGCACAGGCAAACAAAGCTCAGAAGATCTACTTGGACAAAGAAGTGTTTGTGAACAACCCAACAGTTCAGTATTTCGAGCAGTTCAACACAAGCCGCCGGTGAAAGTACAGAGATTGTTTTTGTAATAATAAAACCACTAAATTAGATCTAAATGTACATCCCATTAAGAAATGTTTGTTATCACTCATGTGGACGGTTTACTGCCTACCTATATGCTACTTAATACCTGAATACTCTGACTTATGTTAATCTAACATGTCATTAACCAAGCAAGCATATAATTAAGCTATCAGTCTGTTTAAATCTAGCATGTTATACCAGAAAATGATGCTTACTAGCCTGCTATCTCCATGTTAATATTATACTTGCACGTGTCATGTTTTTCTACTTTTGTCACACCTCTGAATATTTCACCCTGACATATGCATCTTACTATACAATCGTTTGCTTATACCTGTTATCAATATAAAATTGTGCTTGTCCATCTTGTGCGCCGCATGTTGAGCGTGGGAAATGTTGGAGGACTGCTCTTGGGGCACCTCTCACCTGCCTGTACTACACATATGCACAG
The DNA here is from genome assembly GCF_036172605.1 of Pelobates fuscus. NCBI lineage: Eukaryota > Metazoa > Chordata > Amphibia > Anura > Pelobatidae > Pelobates > Pelobates fuscus. The sequence continues at coordinate 86,219,048 of NC_086327.1, read as the reverse complement.
CAAAAATAAAGAATTTAAAAAAAAAAACAATTGGGGGCACTGCGCATGCAATCTAATGTGCTACCAGATAGGAGTAGTGTGTTAAAGGAACACTAGAGTCACCTAAATTACTTTAGCTAAATAAAGCAGTTTTAGTGTATAGATCATTCCCCTGCAATTTCACTGCTCAATTCACTGTCATTTAGGAGTTAAATCACTTTGTTTCTGTTTATGCAGCCATAGCCACACCTCCCCTGGCTATGATTGACAGAGCCTGCATGGAAAAAAAAAACTGGTTTCACTTTCAAACAGATGTAATTTACCTTAAATAATTGTATCTCAATCTCTAAATTGAACTTTAATCACATACAGGAGGCTCTTGCATGGTCTAGCAAGCTATTAACATAGCAGGGGATAAGAAAATCTTAATTAAACAGAACTTGCAATAAAGAAAGCGTAAATAGGGCTCTCTTTACAGGAAGTGTTTAGTGAATGCTGTGCAAGTCACATGCAGGGAGGTGTGACTTGGGTTCATAAACAAAGGGATTTAACTCCTAAATGGCAGAGGATTGAGCAGTGAGGCTGCTATACACCAAAACTGCTTTATTAAGCTAAAGTTGTTAAGGTGACTATAGTGTCCCTTTAAGTAGTACTATTCTTATCAGTTTAATCCATTGTACGTCCCCTATCAGGGGACGTGTATATAAGGCATCGATTTTAGGAAGCGGGAGATGGAAAAAGATGCTTGGTCGGTCCTCCTACTTCAAATTTGGGTCACTGCGCGTGCAATCTAATGTGCCACCAGATAGGAGTGGTGTGTTAAGTAGTACTATTCTTATCAGTTTAATCCCTGTTACGTCCCCTATCAGGGGACGTGTATATAAGGCTTCAATTTTAGGAAGCGGGAGATGGAAAAAGATGCTTGGTCGGTCCTCCTACTTCAAATTTGGGGCACTGCGCGTGCAATCTAATGTGCCACCAGATAGGAGTGGTGTGTTAAGTAGTCCCCCTTATCAGGCCTTTTTTATGCTTATGTATCGCCCATTGTGAGTCCCTTCGGGATCCATCCCTCATTCATCTTAATAAAGGTGAGGTAATCTAGACCTGTTTGACCTAGGTGACTTCTCTTCTCAGTGACAATACCTCCTGCTGCACTGAAGGTCCTTTCTGACAGGACACTTAAAGCGGGGCAGGCCAGAAGTTCTATCGCAAATTGGGATAGCTCAGGCCACAGCTCAAGCCTGCACACCCAGTAGTCAAGGGGTTCATCGCTCCTCAGTGTGTCTATATCTGCAGTTAAGGCGAGGTAGTCTACTACCTGTCGGTCGAGTCGTTCACTGAGGGTGGACCCCGAAGGGCTGTGGCGATGCGTAGGACTTAAAAAGGTCCGCATGTCCTCCATCAACAACACGTCTGTAAAGGGTCCTGTCCTTGCTGGCGTGGTCGTGGGAGGAGGAGGATTACTTTCACCTCTTCCCCTGTTAGATTCCTGTTGTGCTGTGACATCACCCTTATACACTGTGTAAAGCATACTTTTTAATTGATTTTGGAACTGCTGCATCCTTTCCGACTTGCCGTAATTCGGTAACATTTCAGGCACTTTCTGCTTATACCGGGGGTCTAGTAGCGTGGACACCCAGTACAGGTCGTTCTCCTTCAGCCTTTTTAATACGAGAGTCCCTCAACAGGCACGACAGCATGAAAGACCCCATTTGCACAAGGTTGGATGCCGAGCTACTCATGTCATGTTCCTCGTCCTCAGTGATCTCTCTGAAGGTATGTTCTTCCCCCCAGCCACGTACAACACCATGGGTACCAGATAGGTGACAACGAGCACCCTGGGATGCCTGTTGTGGTTGGTCTTCCTCCTCCTCCTCAAAGCCACATTCCTCCTCTGACTCCTCTTCCTCACAATCCTCTTCCAGCGTTGCTGCAGGTCCAGCAAGCGATGCTGATAAGGCTGTTTCTGGTGGTGATGGTGACCACAACTCTTCCTCTTCACGCTCATCTACGGCCTGATCCTGCACTCTTCGCAGGGCATGCTCCAGAAAGAAAAGAAATGGTATGATGTCGCTGATGGTGCCTTTGGTGCGACTGACTAGGTTTGTCACCTCCTCAAAAGGACGCATGGGCCTACAGGCATTGCGCATGAGCGTCCAGTAACGTGGCAACAAAATTCCTAGCTCCGCAGAGGCTTTCCTAGTACCCCGGTCATACAAATACTCGTTAATGGCTTTTTCTTGTTGGAGCAGGCGGTCGAACATTAGGAGTGTTGAATTCCAATGTGTCGGGCTGTCACAAATCAAGCGCCTCACTGGCATGTTGTTTCGCCGCTGGATATCGGAAAAGTGCGCCATGGTCGTGTAGGAATGGCTGAAATGGCCACACACCTTCCTGGCTTGCTTAAGGACGTCCTGTAAGCCTGGGTACTTATGCACAAAGCATTGTACGATCAGATTACACACATGTGCCATGCACGGCACATGTGTCAACTTGCCCAAATGCAATGCCGCCAACAAATTTCTTTCCTTGTCACAAACCACTTTGCCGATCTCCAGTTGGTGCGGAGTCAGCCACTGATCCACCTGTGCGTTCATGGCGGACAGGAGTGCTGGTCCGGTGTGACTCTCTGCTTTCAGGCAAGTCAACCCCAAGACACATGACACATCCGGGATGTGGAACAGTACCTGGGGAGCTGGGGGGGTGCCGTTGATGTGGAGCAAGATGCAGCAGCAGAAGAGGACTCAGCCGAGGAGGTTATGGAAGAGGATGGAGTAGGAGGAGTAGAGGAGGTGGTAGCAGGCCTGCCTGCAAGTCGTGGCGGTGTCACCAACTCCTCTGCAGAGCCACGCATTCCATGCTTGGCAGCCGTCAGCAGGTTTACCCAATGCGCAGTGTAGGTGATATACCTGCCCTGACCATGCTTTGCAGACCAGGTATCAGTGGTCAGATGGACCCTTGCCCCAACACTGTGTGCCAGACATGCCATTACTTCCTTTTGCTCAATCGAGTACAGGTTGGGGATTGCCTTTTGTGCAAAGAAATTTCGTCCGGGTACCTTCCACTGCGGTGTCCCAATAGCTACAAATTTTTTGAACGCCTCAGACTCCACCAGCTTGTATGGTAAAAGCTGGCGGGCTAAGAGTTCAGTCAAGCCAGCTGTCAGACGCCGGCAAGGGGGTGACTTTGTGACATTGGCTTCTTACGCTCAAACATGTCCTTGACAGACACCTGACTGTGGGCAGATGAGCAGGAACTGCTCAAGGCGAGAGACGGAGGGGCGGATGGTTGAGAGGGGGCAAGGAGGAAAGCAGTGGTTAACGTGGCTGAAGATGCTGGATCAGGAGGAGGATGGCGGCTTTGAGTTTGTGTACTGCTTGTACTCATGTGTTGATCCCATAGGCGTTAGTGATGTGCGATCATGTGCCTTCGCAAAGCAGTTGTACCTAGGTGGGTGTTGGACTTCCCACGACTCAGTTTCTTTTGGCACAGGTTGCAAATGGCATCGCTGTTATCAGAGGCAGACACACAAAAAAAATGCCACACTACTGAGCTCTGCAATGACTGCATTCTGGTGGTGGCAACAGCATGCGTTGATTGACGTGCTGTCTGGCTGACCCCGGGTGCCGATGCATGCTGTCTGACTGTGCCACTAGCTCCTTGCGACGACCTCCCCTGCTTCCAACTCGTCTCCTCCTCCTCCTCTCTGTCTCCCCATCTGAACTTTCCCCCTGTTCTTCTTCTCTTGTAGCGGGCACCCACGTGACATCCATGGACGCATCGTCATTATCACCCGCTTAACTTGTATCTGACAACTCAGCAAAGGAAGCAGTAGTGGGTACAACATCACACCGTACGTGTGTAATGCTGCCTGACTGAGACATATCCCTGTTATCTATATGCTCTGGCAATAATGGTTGCGCATCACTCATTTCTTCCAACTGATGTGTAAATAACTCCTCTGACATACCAAGTGAAGCGGCTGTGGTGCTAGTGTTGGTGGTGGCGGCAGGCGGGCGAGTGGTAACTTGAGAGGTGCCCAAAGCTAAGCTGGAGGAGGATGGTGAGTCGAGATTCCGAGCGGAAGCTGTAGAAGATTGGGTGTCCTGTGTTAGCCAGTCAACTATGTCCTCAGAACTTTTCAAGTTCAGGGTACGTGGCCTCTGAACACTGGGCATTATTCTAGGGCCAAAGGGAATCACAGCACCACGACCACAACGGCCCCAGTGGGGTGGCCTGCCTCTGCCTGTCATTTTTTTTTTTTCGACTAGTGGTACTATGCGTGCAAGCTACTGTGACAACAGGTATGAGTGGCACTGGTGTGACACTGTGCCCTGCAGGCCCTGAAACGCATACTCGTGAAGGAAACTGACTGCTATTATATTACAGTCCAAAAAGTTTAGGGTTTTTTTAAATGCAAGCTATTGGGACACCAGATATGAGTGAGTGGTTACACTGGGCAGGCCCTGAAACGCACACTCGTGAAGGAAACTGACTGCTATCATATTACAGTACAAAAACTTTTTTTTTGTTAAATGCAAGCTATTGTGACACCAGATATGAGTGGTGGCACTGGGCAAGTGGGCACAGTATACGCTGTGAGCCTGACACACACGCTGGCAGACAACTAACTGCTATTTTTTTTTTTTAAATGCACACTACTGTTACACCAGATATGAGTTGCACTGGTGTAACACTGTGCCCTGGCAGGCCCTGAAACGCACACTCATGAATGAAACTGACTGCTATTACATTACAGTCCAAAAAGTTTAGTTTTTTTTAAATGCAAGCTATTGGGACACCAGGTATGAGTGAGTGGTGGCACTGGGCAGGCCCTGAAATGCACACTCGTGAAGGAAACTGACTGCTATTATATTACAGTCCAAAAAGTTTAGTTTTTGTTTTTAAATGCAAGCTATTGTGACACCAGATATGAGTGGTGGAACTGGGCAAGTGGGCACAGTATACGCTGTGAGCCTGACACACACGCTGGCAGACAACTAACTGCTATTCAATCTATTACAGTCAAAATTGTATTTTGGTGGCACTGGGCAGGCCCTGAAACGCACACTAGTGAAGGAAACTGACTGCTATTATATTACAGTCAAAAAAGTTATTTTTTTTTTTTTTAAATGCAAGCTATTGTGACACCAGTGAGTGAGTCGTGGCACTGGGCAAGTGGGCACAGTATATGCTGTGAGCCTGACACACAGGCTGGCTGGCAAGCAGGCAACTGCAATTACATTACACAGAAAAACGAATAGGGGGCGGACCGAACAGCGCATGTGTTCACCATCCGTGGCGAACGCGAACAAGCGATGTTCGCCAGGAAGTATTCGCCAGCGAACAGTTCGGGACATCATTATTCATCTATTTTACCATTCAAGAAAGCTGACTTTGCATTTAGCTACTGTATGTGAAACTACTAAGATGCTTCAATAGTTAGTAATGTTCTGATTGTACAGAACTTGACTACAGGTGCAAATGTCTCATCATTGTGTCCTCCACACTTCTAAGTAAATCTTTTTGCTACTAGTTTAACTTTGTAATGAATTACATTTTCATCTGCATTGTGTTTTTGCTGGAATACCTACCTGCAACCCATGGCCTTTTTTCCTTTACGTAACTCAGTGGAAATCTGTTTGTTTGTTTGTTTTTGTTTTTTTTAAAAAAGGATTAAAATTCTTATCTTGCTGCTTTTTCCACTTAGTTGCTTCTGCAGTAGGAAATTTATCAATATCACTCCAAGACGAGGAGCTCCTACTACCCCTGCACACACTACAGCATCTACACACCCTACACCCAGTACAGCTCTATAACCACTTAGAGCCCCTATCTTCCTGCATTCACTAAAACCACTATTATGCACTAAAGCATCTATTACAACTCCAGATCATTTTCATATTTTGGCTTTTGTTTAATTGTCCTCCCTCTCTCACTGGATTCTTTCTGCATCAGCTGCTGGTGGGGATCTTCCACTGTGTTCCAGTGATCCTTTCTCATAAGCTCATTCTGCATTATAAACTTCCATACTAGGCAATTTGTAGATGTATGAACAGACACAGCATCTACCATAACATTCACAGATGCAGTGTGTGTGGCCATCCTTGTAGCTTCCACTCTGGGCCCATAACTCAAATGTTTAAATTTAGCAGAGTTGTATTAGCACAGCAGCATCATGTAGAAGCCAGAGTAGGGAACATATATGAAGCTAAGTAATTAAGAATCCTTAGTAAGTGGTTTACTTAAACAGGAACAGACTGATTTAATAAAACGAGAAACAACATTTTGTTACATCTCAAAGGGAAAATGGCTGCATAGCAAGACAAAGGTAGATTAAGTGAGGCAAGAATATCTGCAAGCCTCTCCACCCATAATTTGTGTGTTTTCTAACCCCAGACTCTCACGTACAGCCTGTGCCCCAAATAACAGTCATAAGTTTGCATTCAGGAGCTAGCAGCCAAAATAGTATGTAGAGGTAGCATTTCTGGATAATAGGCAGGACTGTGCCTTTTCAGGTCTTCTCATCGGCTACTAAACAGGACGTGGCTGCTCTTCTCCTTTCCTCTCGCCGGACCACTTGTCCGCTGGATCCAGCCCCGCCTCACCTTATCATATCTCCCTCAGATCTTATCCCATCCTTAATGCACATCTTCTCCTGCTCTATTTTTCTGGCATTGTCCCCACACGCCTTAAACATGCTACTGTTGTACCCATCCTGAAAAAGCAATCAATTAACCTGCCTTCCCTTTCTAACTATAACTATATCCCTGTTCCATTTCTCCTCAAAGATTGTGGAACGATTTGTCTTTACCCGTCTGGCTTGCTTTCTAAATTCCAATTCTCTCCTCAACCATCTTCAATCTTTCTTGCTCCGATTGAAGATAACTAAGTAAAAGTACCTAACAATCTAATTGCGGCTAAATCCAAAGGCCGCTAATCCATACTGATTCTTCTAGACGTCTCTGCTGCCTTTGATGCTGTTGATAATGTACTCCTTCTTCAAACTCTCCAATCCCTTGGTCTCTGTGACAATTTTCTCTTGTGTTCCAAGTCCTATCTCTCTCAACATTCATTCAGTGTCTCCTTTTCTAATGACACCTCCTCCCCTTCCTGTCTTGGCTGGAGTCCCCAAAGGCTTTGTTCTTGGTCCCATTTTGTTTTCTCACTCACTTGCATATATGAGAAAAGTGTAGTCACCGCTTCATTTTTTAATTTTGAACAGCAATATAGTCTCTGAGCTATTTCCATGTCAAAACATTTCAGTATTTGCAAAGAACTCAAAGAATTATGTTAGATAAATTATAGCTTAAAAAAATATATATTAAATCTGGATGCAGATGTATGCCTGGTTACTGTAAAAATCTATTAGATACTCATTGGGGGTTTTGAAGTCTTTTGCACAGATTTTCCTGATTAGCATTAGGCAATTTCAAGGCTCTGTAGAGATACTGTCCTTGCATGCTGAAGGTCACTTATAATAAATTGCAATTGGCATAACAATCTGTCTCATTATTAGATGCCTAGGTTATAATCACATTTTAGTTGTACAGTGCATGTTAAGTCTGCTAGCATTCTGAATCCATTATCCAATGATAATTTAACCCCTTAAGGTCGATGTCATCATAACAATCTTTCACATGAAGATTCTTCACCAACCGAAAATATTTTACTAATTTGGCAACAGCAGGCTTTAAAAGACTTGCTAAAAAGACATGCAGTGTTGGCATAATGTATCATATTTTAATGATAGAAATTCATACTATTAGTCCCGAAGAACAACTATTGGATAATCCCACCGTGCCTTTACTTCCTGCATTCAGACATTTACAGAAGAAGGAAAAACAGTAAACAATATATTCTGCTGAATTAAATTTGATTATTCTGTGGGGGAGGTGTGAAGCTTCAGATCTAAGGAAGAGAGGAAAACTCTTAAAAAGCTTGGTTTTTTATATGTTATGATAATCCAATAAAAAAGGGATCACAGGAACCCCTATTTACCTGTGGGTTTAGGAGATGGCTTATTGTTTTTTTTGGGGGGGAAGCCCTGGGTAAGCCTACTTCTTAACTGTTAATGGAAGAAATTGTTAGAATAAAGGTGCACTAATTCCATTGTCAACATTTTTTCCTGCAAACAGAAAGAGTTAAACCCCAGTATTGAGTGGAGAGAACATCTGATGTCCCAATTTATCATGCTAAACACAGGCTTGCTCTCCTGTGTGATGCCAAAAATTGTAAGAGTTGGTAATTCTGACCCAGGGCAGTTGGTATCCAGTACAAAATATCAACCCTTAATGGCTACTTTAGCATGTGTATGCACAGGGTTGACGTGAAAGCTGGGTGTATATTTGTATATAGTCCACATACAGGAGCAATTTGTGAAGGTTAATGAGGTTAAATGATGGCAAATTAGGTACTTCTGTGTGCAGGACATGACACTGCTACAATGTACAGGTAGGAGGTGAAACTGCACCTAACTGTCAGTTAAATGACCTTGGCTGTAATTTAAAACACAGCACTCACTTTTCCCTGTTGTTATATAACCTGCAGCTGTTAATACCAGATGAAAAAGGCACCCTGTTAAATGATGATAGTCAACAGCTACTATAGATGACAGTTTATTGTGTGAATGGAGTGAAGGCTCCATACTCCCTCGGTCCCATAAACTTGTATTTATATTTCTGTTTAAAATTATACAATGTAAATGATTATCTGAGTGAAATAAGTAGTGAAATAATGTTATAATTCACACTATGATGGGATGTCAACAGAGATATTGAAGTACCGCACACTCCGATTGGTACTTTCTATTATTTCCCCTCTTTACAAAAGGGGCGACTTGACTAATATTCTTAGATCTGTTTTCAATCTCTGATGAAGGAAGAACATTGAAAATCCAAATTCACATATTAATCTTTTTAAAACAATTGCATATTAATTTGAGCAGTCAACTGGAGAGATATTTTGTTACTCTATTACCTGATATACACTGAACTCAACTTTATTTAGTTTTTTGTTTTTATAGTTGGATATGAATACAAAAAATTTAAAATGTATTTATTTCCATATTTTGTTCTGTATATTAATTAAATTATTTTACATTGTATGGTTTTAATACAGATAATATAAAAACCAAGGAGTAAGAGAACGGGGTGTACTCTTCTGTAATTTCATTCACTGAATAAAAAGAAAGAGAAATACTAACTTGCTATCATTGTAAAGTGTACAAGGATTGTGTATACCAACATATATAATACTGATATTTATATTAAAGTGTTTATGTTTCCTGCTACCACCTGAATCCTGAGAAGCAAAAACAGGCCTGGTTCTATCAAAATATGAGAAAATGTCTACCCACGAAAAAAAAAAAAGTAATTAAAAAGAACACTTTAGGCACCATAGCTAGATAACTGTGGATTTCATTAAATCGCTCATTAAACAATTTAATTAAAACAATGGGACACCACCTGTAGCCTTTTTGTACCTTAAGAAGTTCACTGAGCTATTGTGGTTATGATGATTAGAATGCACTTTAATTCTTTACACATTTACATCAAAGGGACATTGTCCCTTTTTACATCAAAGGCACTCTGAATGAGCATCATATTTACCACTTAATCTTGCTTTTCAGTACTAAACCATTTTTGAACAGTGTAACTTTGCGTTAATCATATCAATTCACATATTTCTTCTAATGACAAACATGTATCATGTTCTACTATATATACTGATCATACTTAACATTAAAACCACCTGCCTAATATCATTTAGGTCACCCTCGTTCTGCCAAAACAGCTTTGATGCATCGAGGCACGGTCTCCACAAGACCTCTGAATGTGTCTTGTTTCTGACACCAAGATCAGATCCTTTAAGTACTGCAAGTTGAGAGGTGGGGCCTCTATGGATCAGATTCATTGCTCCAACACATATCCCAGACGCTTAATTGGATTGAGATTTGGGGAATTTGTAGGCCAAGATAACACCTTGAACTCTGTATCATGTTCTTCATACCATTCCTGAACAATGTTTGCAGTGTGGCAAGATGCATTATCCTGCTTGAAGAAGCCACTGCCATCAGGGAACACCATTTTCATGAAGGAGTGTATGTGGTCTACAACAATCTCTAGGTAGTTGGTACATGTCAAACATAGTCTAGAGCATAACAAAGTGCATTCTACTTCCATCTCTTCCCCAGGTAAACTACGCACCCTGCCATCCACATGATCTAAAAGAAAACATGATTCATCAGACCAGGCAACCTTCTACCATTGTTTAATGGTTCAGTTATGATGCTCATGACCCATTGAAGGCACTTTCTGTAGTGGGCAGTGGTCATCATGGGCAATCTGACTGGCCTGGAGCTACTTAGCCCAATACTCAGCAAACTGCGATGCACTGTCTGTTCTGGCACCTTTCTATCATGGCTTGCATTCTGTTTTTCATCTATTTGAGCTACAGTAGCTCTTCTGTGTGATCAGACCAAACATACTAGCCTTCAGTCCCCACATACATCAATGAGCCATGGGCGCTGATGACCCTGACCCCAGTTCACCTGTTGCCCATCCTTGCTCCACTTTTGGTAGGTACTAACCGGGAACACCTCACAAAATTTGCCATTTGGCCCTTGTCAAAGTTACTTATTTTTTGCTTGTCCATTTTTCCTGTTTCCAACACATGAAATTCAAGAACTGACGGTTCACTTGCTGTCTAATATATCCCACCCCTTGGCAGGTGCCACTGTAATGATATAATCTATGTTATTCACTTTACCTGTCAGTGATTTAAATGCTGTTGCTCGATGTTGCTTATTCAGTCTCTAATTTCTCTTCTGTCTTTTTGTGCACGTTGTGCCTCTCTGTAGATGTTGTGGTTCTGTTTGACTGTATGTTTAAAAAGCTCTCATTGTATATTGAGAATATCTCTGACTGTCAACTGTATTCAACTTCTTGAGGCAGACGTAAGTGAAATTTGCATATATTGACTAAACGGACATAAAGTGTACAAAGCCATGTTTTCATCCCTAATAGGTGGTTCCATTTCCAAAATAGACATTTTCTGTATAGCGACAGACCAAAAGCAGTAGTAGTGATTGATGATGAATGATAAATTGAGTTTATTTGAACATAGATAGTAACTCTTAGTTGTATTTAATAAAGTAAAAAAAAAGGTTTATTCTTTATAATATATCAAATAATGTGATATTTGAGTAGTAGGGGAAAAAATTCAGATGGATGTGGTAAACATTTTGTTCGTTAGTTTTCAGGAACTCACTCCAGTTTACTGGCAAGGGATGCATTGATATTTTCTGTGATGCTCCTATACCATGAAATGCAGTCAAGAGTTAATCTAACATCTGCCATCGACCTCAGAACATGCTCAAGTCACTCTTTAGGGATGGATAACAACAAAGAAATGCATAACAAATTATCACTATATTGGTTTATTTTTTGATAACATCTAAAGAATTATAATTTCTATTTGGTGTTTTATGCTTAGTATTGAATGGGTTAGGCAATGGTAATTATTTGCATGTTATACTACAAGAACAAGTTTGGAATGTTATGTTCAAATTATGTTTATAATTATTATGTCTAAACCATGATGACCACTTACAGGTCACCACTTTCTCATCCCATCCTACTTTTCCCATTTCCCGTCCTTTACTGTCAGCCCTTTGTGCAGAAAATCCTGTTGTTTTTATATATATATTTTTTTTAATCATTTCTATTTTTGTGAAGACACTTGTGCCAGAGCAAAATCTCAATACGTGGGATTGTTAAGAAAGAATGTATGTCTCCACCACAAACATGGTTCACCACATCGTAATTCAGTATAATTGTATTATCCTGCATAAACACATTTCCTAAATTTAAATTTCTGTATGTCATCAGAAACATCTTTTGAAAAACAAATAAACAAATTATTGTTGGTTTATTCTTCTTGTTCATCACTTTGTTAGGAATGTTGGGAAGAGATCTGTCAGTGAAACACTATGTGGTCCCATAATTTCAGCCATTGAAGGACATTTTTACAGAACTTAATGACAGAGCAACTGCACTGACAAAGCCACAATATTCTTTCAACAAACATCATCTACGGCCTAATGAGTTTCTTATGGTTAAACATATATTTTCACAATGACCTATTCATCAAAAAAGATATGAAACAAGCAAAATTACTAAACACATTTCCTGCATTGTCCTTTGTGTGTGTGTGTTTTGCATTGTTTATTCATTGTGTGCACATCAGCCAAACTGTGTATTAACTATAACTCTATTTAGATTTTCCAATTTAGTTTTAAGACATTGGGCTAACTTATTTAATTGTTAAACAAACATTCACTCATTCATACATATTGACACATTCTTAACTATGTATACAAACATATATACATAGACTACACACAAAAATATAGAGCAAAAAAGCGCAATATAAAATTAAATCGTCTGTATGACACCACATATTCAAAGTCCAAAGATGAAAATGTTTAGCTGCCAGACATAAAAGGTTATTCCGCAAACCTATGTGATAGAATGTCCAAAAGTAGATAAATGTCAGCGCTGTGCAAAAGCCCCAAATAGGTGTTTGTGGGGAAGCTGGGTATTGAGGTAAATGTGTATGATTTCCACCTCCACAGCGGTGGTTACGAAATTAGGAGTATTCGGTGTAAACTTTGTATCCAACAGCATTGATCACAGTAACGTATCTTCAAAGATACAAACCAAGCAGAGAAAGTGCAACACAGTTTATTAATATCATGTAAAAATGAAACTCCAAATCCTTTAAATAACTCATACACAGTAAAAAAAAAAAAGAGTGTTTAAATCCTACTTTCCATCAAGTGATCCAAACAGAGTCCAGAATATGTAGCAGATAAGCAGTGTGCTGAAAGTATTACCACTCACTTGGTGCAGTAGAAATTCAGAAAATGTCCAAGGATCTAGCCGAAATGCTTCAGGTTCAAATGGAGGGATGACAAAGCACTTAACTGCCAAAGGTGTCTGCCTGGAAAGAGAAGATTTCTTGCACTTTCTTTGCTTGGTTTGTATCTTTGAAGATACGTTACTGTGATCACGCGGAGGTAAGTAAGACTCTGTCGAGTTGCTGACCGCTATTAAGCATGTCGGGTCGGTCAGGTAGGAGCAACATTGCTGGGTCATCCCCTTCTGGGTTGAAATTCGCTTGTTGATAGCTGCTTAAAGTGAGATATTGAGGGAGCTCACACAAAGGGTGTCTTTCCTACCATGACAGCTAGGCCCCGCCCCCCGGAAGCTGCATTCTTAGTGAGAGGAGGGACAGTTTAGCTGCTGCTGATTTAATAGGGAAATCGATAGCTAGGCTAGTGTATTCGGTGTCCACTACAGTCCTGAAGGACTCATCTGATCTCTGCTGTAAGAACAGCACCCCAAAAAGCCCTTTTTAGGGCTAGAACATCAGTCTGCTTTTTTTTTTTTTCTGTGTAATCTAATTGCAGTTGCCTGCCTGCCAGCGTGTGTGTCAGGCTCACAGCGTATACTGTGCCCACTTGCCCAGTGCCACCACTCATATCTGGTGTCACAAAAGCTTGCATTTAAAAAAAAACAAAAACACTTTTTTGACTGTAATATAATAGCAGTCAGTTTCCTTCACACGTGTGCGTTTCAGGGCCTGCCAGGGCACAGTGTCACACCAGTGCAACTCATATCTGGTGTAACAGTAGTGTACATTTAAAAAATAAATACAGAGGGCTTGTTGTCACCTTTCGGGGACCCTTGGTGTTGTACGTGGCTGGGTGGAGGAAGAGACCTTCAATGACATCAGTGAGGACAAGAAACGGGACATGGCTAGTTTGGTATCCAACCTTGTGCAAATGGGGAGTTTGCGGTTGTGCATATGGACTGTTTGCGGTGCGTTAAACGGGGAGTTTGGTCTGTCACTGTGAATGCGGCGTAACCCTTACACTACCTGATCGATACAACATCATACCTGATGTTTTAAAGCACGTTATTCCAAACAATTTACAAATGTTAGGTGATTAATGCCATTTATGGATTAAAACCAGACTCTGCATCAACTATGTAATTTTCCATGGGAGTTTTGCCATGGATCCCCCTCCAGCATGCCACAGTCCAGGTGTTAGTCCCCTTGAAACAACTTTTCCATCACTATTGTGGCCAGAAAGAGTCCCTATGGGTTTTAAAATTCGCCTGCCTATTGAAGTCTATGGCGGTTCGCCCAGTTCGCCCATTCGCGAACGTTTGCGGACGTTCGCGTTCGCTGTTCGCGAACAGAAAATTTTATGTTCGCGACATCTCTAGACAGGACACAAATCAAATGGCATATTTTGTCACTGAAGAAGGCCTTGCTATTGGTCGGAATGTACCAACCAATTAAGTGTTTCAATGTATTATGCATGATCATAAAACACTTAATACTACTAAAACACTAAAATAGATGTGGTTTATGAATATCTAAAGAACATATATAGTTAATATATATTTTTTAATACATGCTTCAACATTATGTAATTTTCACATTATATGATTTTTTAAATTCTTTTGAAGGGTTACTCCAAGTACCAACACAACTTCAGTAATTCAAAATGGTCTTGGTGCTTGGAGTCAGTTTGAAACACTGGACATACAGAGATATATAAGGTTACTGCAGGAAGTGTAACTCTGTCTCTGGGAGAATCATAGCCAGTTTGACTGTTAAAGAGTCACACCAACTTCTATGGCCACTTTTGTTTTTAGAGGTCGTTATGGTGATAGGAGTATGTAGAGTATGTGCAGTGTTTTTAGCTTTAAACACTGCACGTACTCAGTAATCTGCACTTCTGATACACGCCCCCACCCCCACCCCCACAGGTGACTTATGCTGACTGGAGCTCTATTCCGGGCTACCTAATGTCAATTCTGTACATTAAATGCATCTTTCGTCTGCTCGCACTGCATGCTGGCAACAGTGGCGGATCCGGGGTGGTGGCGGGGGGAGGGGCTGGGGGAGGGGCAACGGGGCAATCAACTATGTCACGTAATCCCATGAGATTTACTGGAATATGGCTGCCTGGCTATTTTGTTCTTTCTTTATATATATATATATATATAAACATTGTGAAATGTTTGATGAGTGGAATGATTATATAATGTCTTTTTATTCTTGAGAGTTTTTTTTTTAAATTAAGGGTGTGATACATTGATAAAACGTTCTGTACCTGAAACGGCTTTGAACAACATGTCCTTCATGAAAATTGTGTAGCAATGAGGTGCAATCATATTTCAGTTGCATTCTGGACCTTTTTTCTTTTGCTCAGCAGAAGTTTTCCATTGACAGTAAGCAACAGAGGCTGAGTGACGGAATCTTTTAGAGCTCTATAGCCACTACTGTAACCAACTCTTTACTCCCTTTTCATTGTGTTTAACCCCTTAAGGACCAAACTTCTGGAATAAAAGGGAATCATGACATGTCACACATGTCATGTGTCCTTAAGGGGTTAAGGAACACTACTTAGCTTGCTGAAGTGCTTTATGTGTGAAGTGTGTTTACTCAAGCTAAAATCATGAGGCATCAATTGAACAATTGCCCAGAACACCGGCCTTGCAAAGACTTTTCGTTGAGTTGCATTGGGAAGTTTGTGATTGGACAGCCACAGAAAGTCTGGGTGGATTTTGAAGGGGGGCTTGCAAAGACTGCAGATAATAGATCTGTTGCTTTTACATATTGATTTTAGAAATACCTCAAAGAAACAATGCATAATTAAATGCATGTTTGCATTAGGTGTGTAACTACTAAAACTTTTTTTTTTTTTTATATGGGCAGTAGATAATCTCTTAAGGATTAGTAAGAACGCTTCAAGAAGCTTGAATCCCTCCTGATGGTATTAACACTAGTAAACTTCTTAAATCTTATAGGTACTTTGTAAAACAGCTAATCCATGAGAGACAGAGGGGGAGATTTATTAAAGTTTTCTGTTGTAAAAAGTTATCTAAAGGGAGGGTGGCTTTCTGTGCAACTGACTAGACGTGAAACACTGAAAAACTACTAAATTGCCAAGAAATTGGTGAAACGTTGCTCAACAAATACAACAAATACAACTCTGAACTCTAACAAAGAGATTGGGCATAAATATCATAAAGTAACCCACTCAGAGGGCTCCCACTTTCCTGATATTCGGTGGTCCTTTCATAGGCGCAGCCTAAGATGCCGTCTAGGAGGCCATGAGGCTCAAGTGAGTCAAAGGCTTCACAAGATGAAGAGAGATCTACAGCTTTGCATCCCGGGAATGCAGTGTATCGGAGTGATGACTCGGACTCCGACATCTCACCCTCCACTAAAGGGCATATGAGTGGAGGCTACTTGACTTGAATGGTCTAGAAAGCAGAAATGGCTCGGGTACGAACAGAGAGGAACGCCATTGCACTGGTGAAGTGGAGACCTGAAAGGGGGCAAGAGAGGGTGTGCTCACGGTGACCCAAACCCAAACCCAAGTAAAGTCTCTTTCCAAACAGGTTCAATATCTGACCCGCAACATATCTAAACTGGAAGCGCGGCACCGCAGGAGCATCTGAGATAGTTTGGCCGCAAGCCATGCTAGATTGTTTTGCAAATAAGGTGGCTGCCACACTGGAGGTGAAGGGAGATGGTAGAATATTTCCCATCATATCAGTATTCAGAATCCAAAAGGCCCTGGCCACCCCTGCTGATGCTCCCAGGAACATTATTGCCATCACTCGGAACATTTTAGTCATTTCAGTTCAGCCAGCCGTTCTGGCCTGATAGAAAAATAGAAACATAGAATGTGATGGCAGATAAGAACCATTCGGTCCATCCCAATCAAGGAATCATCCCACCGTTCCAGTGGAAAATTCTCAAATTAGAGTCTTCAATGACTTACCATTCTCTGTCCTGCTGGAGAGATGCAGATCTATGCTGGTCACTAGGCAGTTAAGAAAAAAAACATTTGAGAATGGTGAGGAGCATCGGGAATGCTACTGGTGCCCCGTGGAGATACAGTGTTTACTCTCTCTGCAGCAAAGAACCCAACGGAAATCCTGTGTGCTCTCCAGTTGCTACATATATTGCACTTTGGCACTGGATGAAGTCATGGTCCTATCTACTGATAGCCTTAATTTGGATGGGGAACGGGGGGGTCCAGGGAGGTGGAATGACGGAAGCTGCAAATTCAGAACCCTCCACAGGACTCTTAGTCACAAAGAGTGGAACTTAAGTTTTCTGCCGTGCTTCATCAGGGTTCCTTTAATTTTAAGTCCAGTTACTTTATTTTCTGTACCTGCTTGACAAGCACATATTATTCAATATCTCTGCTTTTGATCCCTGACAAAGGGAATATGGGTGTGAATGGGGGTGGGGGTGAATACGTGAGATTGGGAGTGTGTAAATAAGTCAGTGTATGTGCTGGGGGGGCGAGTCACAGAGAGTCAGAACATACTTCCTAGGGGTCCATTATCTACCATGATTTTACGCACTATAGCTTTATGATGCAGTGCAATGGCAGGGTTCCTGCCCAAGTTGTTAAGCCAAAGTGGTCACAAGTTCCCACCTGGGCCATACATGTGTACATGCACAGTGTTTACCTGCTTTATACAATATGCCATCTTCGATTCAGGTGGGGACAGGAGAATGTGTTGTGAGACTGTGTATGAGAAAGTGGGTGAATCAATGTATGAGCGGAGAGATGGATGTGTGTTGTTGTTTGTTGTTTGTTTGCTTGTTTTTTTTATCTAGGAGCCATTAACTGCATTACTTTTTTAAAAAAAAAAAAAACATCATATATCAAAATGTAATGGTTGGATTTATTATATCATTTATTACCAAAATATGTGAAAAACTTGGCTTTGCTTGACTTGTCTGTACAATTCTATATTATAAAGATTAAAATAGAAACTTGTCAAAAGTATCAAAACTGGGCACTTTCCATTTATGACTCATCTGCTTCACATTTGTGCACAGAAAACTTTTGATAAATCCTCTCCCCCTTCCTTACCCCTCCTGTAAAAAAAAATGAGATAAAAACAACTTACCATTCGATGTTTTCTTTCTTCTAAAATCTTCTTTCTTCATCCCCCAAAAAGGCCAAATAAAAAACCATAATAACCGACGCAATAAAAAAAAAACCCCAAAAACTAGCGCTTAAAAAATAATTCCATGTTCGCCTATGGAGGGCTCCGCGCAGACTGAGCTCTGCAGGGCGGGGGAAGGCTTATAAATTCTTGCCACGCCCTGCAATTAGGCTAAGAACACTCTGATTGGCTGGTTTAAGCCAATCAGAGTGCTCTGTGTCATTTTACACAGCGTGGGAAAGTTCAATATTCCCACTTTTTTTTTTTTTTTAACAGTGAGCAGCCACAGGCTGCTCACTTTTTAAAAGACATGCCCCTACTCGCAATACCGCGAGTAGGGGAACAATTTACTAATACTAAGTAATTTTTACTTAGTATTAGTAAATTTGGCCACAAAAAAAAATAGGGGGCGGACCGAACATCGCATATGTTCGCCATCCGTGGCGAACGCGAACACACTATGTTCGCCAGGAACTATTCGCCAGCGAACCGTTAGGGACATCACTACTTGTAACGCAGGTCTTTTGACAGTTCCTTTCTGCTCCCCATGGCTCAGTATCTAGCCTGCTCAGTGCATCCACGTGAGAGCTAACAAACGCATTGACTATTTATACACAGATACTAATTGCAATTTAAAAAGCCACAGGTGTGGGAAATTAACCTTTAATTGACATTTGAACCTGTGTGTGTCACCTTGTGTGTCTTTAACAAGGCCACACATTCAAGGGTATGTCAATTTTTGATCAGGGCCATTTCGGTGATTTCTGTTATCATTATGATTTAAAATGGAGCAAAACAACTATGTGATAATAAATGGCTTCATATGATCACTATCCCTAAATAAAATGTTTTGTTCGTTTTGCATGATCATGTCATATTTTTAAAATCAGTGCCACAATTTCAATTATGCAAACATATGAGCACAATGGTATGTATCTGTTGCAGCAAGCACCTGCAGAATAGATTGTTGCATAAGTATTGTCGAGGCTTGCCTCACACAGCCATTTCTTCAGCCATTACATTATTTTACATTAAAAGACATAACTCTGACGGTAGATATATCTTATGATGTACTGATAAAACAGCTGGGATTTCTTATGGAACACATCACAAGGACACTAATAGACATGATTTCTGAGAGATTTTCTTGTGGTCTAATTTGTTGGTTCTCATAAAATGTGCTTGATTCCTGCTGTATGAAAAGCTTTCTCTAGCTTCTTTAAAAGTGAATTCTTACAGAATAACAGCGTTATAAAATTAGAGCATATATTTTATTCTACAAGAACTACTTTCAAATCCTCTTCAGAAGAAAGAGTGTTTGAGAAGGTTGGAACAACCATTTAATGCATCGTACAATTTGTAGATTTTACAATCATTTTGTTAACTAAAAGCTTTTAGCGCCTTAACAAGTGGTGAGGACTGCCAACTATAGAACTATAGAACTCTTTATATGCACTAACATATGTGGGTGTAAATATGGCTCGGTACTTATGTGGGTTAAATTTAACACCAAAGTCAAATTAATTCTTTATTTAAAGTCATTTTGTTACTTATTTACATTGCTTTGAAATATTATTTTTAGTAATTGAGATTTAATTAGCTTGTGTTGGGAGTCCAGATTAAAATATTATTTGTCCTTCCAGCTATTTTGAGTAATTTTTGATCCTCATACAATACAATTTATTAAAGCACATTGCAAGTAATGCAATTTTAAATTATGTGTGAAATTATCTACTTAAAAAAAAAACATTCTTGTTAAAAACAAAATCTCCTTTTGGGAGAAAATGTGTTACACAAAAGTGGTTATATTGAAGACAGTGATTAGCAGCTCTATACACTAGCATGGATTACCCTTTCCTCCACACACAATTATACAAAAAAAAACAGCAAATGGTATATGGAAACCTATACCTTAAGTGGAGCGCTATTAAATTCTGTGAGGTAATTTGCCCTCGATATCTAGATTGGACTGTGCACGTCAAATATATATATATATATATATATATAAAAAATAAATAAATATGGTGTAGATTGCAATACACTGTGACAATTTAATTATATGGCAGAATGGGTCACTCACATTTCAAAGAGCCTGTAGAATTGGTTCAGTAAATGGGGCTTGTATGCTTTTTAGGGCAGCATCCCACCACTATTCCTCATTGATGTTCCCTCCAAAAAGATAAAAATGGTAGAAACATCCATTGTGTGATATAATCAATAAAATACCATAAAATTACAAAGGTAGGTATTGAGCTCACCTTTTCCAGAGCCTTACAGTCCTGGCTTTAAGGATAACAGGCTTTGTGCCAATGTAGAGGGGGTGGCACTTCCCCCAAAGAAGATTCCTGGGGCTTAAGTGGACTTGTTAAAGTGCTATTATATTTATTATACAAGAAATATTAAAATAAATTATTTTAAAAAAAAACTATTAGAATTTACACTTATAAAACAAAAAAGTCCTTGTGGCCAAAACATGTTTCCCTCCTTCTGGAACTTCCTCAGTCAAGTGTGGTACCCCCACTGAAGCCTCAGAAATCTTCATTGGGGGAAGTGCCATCCCCTCTATATTGGCACAACGCCTGTTACCCTCAGAGCCAGGACTTTAAGGCTCTGGAAAAGGTGAGCTCAATACCTACTTTTATAATTTTATTGGTTATACCACACATTGGATGTTTCTACCCTTTCTATCTTTTTGGAGGGAATATCAACGAAGAAAAGTGGTGGGATGCTGCCCTAAAAAGCATGCAAGCCCTGTCTACTGAGCCAATTCTATAGGCTCTTTGAAATGTGAGTGACCCATTCTTCCATATAATTAAATTGTCACAGTGTATTACAATCTACACCATGTTTTATTTTTTACATTTTTTATATATATTTGGCGTGCACGCTCCAATTAAGATCTCGAGGGGCAAGTTACCCCACAAAATATCATAGCGCTTAAGGTATAGGTTTCTGTATAGCATTTGCTGTTTTTTTGTATAAACATTCTAGTAAGCTTACAAAAAGGGACACAATAAGCACCAAAACTACTACATCTTAATGTAGTGGTTTTGGTGCATAATTGCTGCTCCTTTTCTCTTTCAGTGTCAAACATTTGTCAGAGAACATGTCTCTAGTAGCACTAAGAGTGACAGCCATTGGAGGCTCTTCTCCTAGAAGATATGACAATTGTCAAAGGTTTTCACATTCGGCATCATCACTCACAATATGATGAGACTAAAGGTTGCTAATACTTCTCATAATTCTTCTCTAGAAGAAGTATCATATTGATACAGCATTGGGATTTTCTCACATGCACTGTGAGACGCACTGGATTGGACCAAGATCATCAGAAGAGATGGAGCAAGTGCACTAAGACTGTCCCAAGGCTCAATTACAGGTCATTTTTTACAGGTTAATTCTTTTTTTTTTTTTTTACTTCTTATATTTCAAAGTGAGGATTCAAGTAATCTGAAAGAAGAAAATAACAAGTCTTACTTAAATGAAATATTTATTTTTAAAGTTAGTGTTACTTAAATTATTCCACTGTTTTCTTTGCCTCTTATACCCCAGAGTTTTGTATATACCTACTACCTGTTCTCCATATTTCTTTCCTCCCTTTGCACATTGCTATAGTATTTGGGGGTTGAATGAGGCAAGATTAGCAAATGTTTCTAGATATCCAGTAACCAAAATAAATGACACACTTTTTTTATTCCTGCATCTCTATGAGAAGCATCTGATTGGCTTAAGGTCTCCAAAGTTTTTCTACGAAGCGTTGGATTGGAGTGAGATCTCCAAAGCTGCTGAAATAAGACTATCCTGGTGATGGATTACAGGTTGTTTTGGTTTTTTTTTATGTGTATTTTATATTTTTAACATGACTGAATCTAAAGCAGTGAAGGAATACCAGACGTTTAAAAATACAAATATTTATTAGAGTGTTCCTCAAGAGAGTTTTTTTCTATTTGCTAGAGCAGTGATGGCGAACCTTTTTGAGCCCGAGTGCCCAAACCGCAATACATGCCAACTTTTTTTCCTTAAAGTGCCAACACGGCAATTGCGTGTGTGTGTGTGGGGGGGTGCGTGTGGGGGGGGCGTGTGTGTGTGTGAGGGGGGTGCGTGTGTGTGTGTGGGGGGGTGCGTGTGTGGGGGGGGTGCGTGTGTATGAGGGGTGCTGTGTGTGTATGAGGGGTGCTGTGTGTGTGTGTATGAGGGGTGCTGCGTGTGTGTATGAGGGGTGCTGTGTGTGTGTATGAGGGGTTCTGTGTGTGTGTGTATGAGGGGTGCTGTGTGTGTGTGTGGGGGGGTGCTGTGTGGGGTTGTGGGGGGGGGGTGCTGTGTGTGGGGGGGTGCTGTGTGGGTGTGGGGGGTGCTGTGTGTGTGTGGGGGGGTGCTGTGTGTGTGTGGGGGTGCTGTGTGTGTGGGGGGGTGCTGTGTGTGGGGGGGTGCTGTGTGTGTGTTTGGGGGGGTGCTGTGTGTGTGTTTGGGGGGGTGCTGTGTGTGTGTGTGTGAGGGGGTGCTGTGTGTGTGTGAGGGGGGTGCTGTGTGTGTGTGAGGGGGTGCTGTGTGTGTGTGAGGGGGGTGCTGTGTGTGTGTGTGTTTGGGGGGTGCTGTGTGTGTGTGTGAGGGGGGTGCTGTGTGTGTGTGAGGGGGGTGCTGTGTGTGTGTGTGTTTGGGGGGTGCTGTGTGTGTGTGAGATGGGTGCTGTGGGGGGGTAGGGGTACTGCTGGGGGTAGGGATACTGCTGGCGGGGTATGGGTACTGCTGTGGGGGGTAGAGATACTGTGTGTGGGGGGTAGGGGTGCTGTGGGGGGTAGGGGTACTGTGTGTGGGGGAAGGGGTGCTGTGTGTGGGGGGTAGGGGTACTGCTGGGGGTGGTAGGGGTACTGCTGATGGTGGTAGGGGTACTGCTGGGGGTGGTAGGGGTACTGCTGAGGGGGGTAGGGGTACTGCTGGGGGTGGTAGGGGTACTGCTGGGGGGTAGGGGTACTGCTGGGGGTGGTAGGGGTACTGCTGGGGGTGGTAGGGGTACTGCTGGGGTGGTAGGGGTACTTCTGGGGGGTAGGGGTACTGCTGGGGGGTAGGGGTACTGCTGGGGGTGGTAGGGGTACTGTTGTGGGGGAGTAGGAGAACTGCTGGGGTAGTAGGGGTACTTCTGGGGGGTAGAGTGCTGCTGGGGGGATAGGGTGCTGCTGGGGGGTAGGGTGCTGCTGGGGGTTAGGGTGCTGCTGGGGGGTGGGGTGGTGCTGTGGGGGGTAGGGTGCTGCTGGGGGGTGGGGTGGTGCAGTGGGGGGTAGGGTGCTACTGGGGGGGTAGGGTGGTTCTGGGGGGGTGGGGTGGTGCTGGGGGGGGGGGTAGGGGTGGTGCTGGGGAGATAGGGGTGGTGCTGTGGGGGTAAAGGTACTTCTTGGGGGGGTAGGGTGCTGCTGGGGGGGTGGGGTGGTGCTGTGGGGGTAGGGGTGGTGCTGGGGGGGTTAGGGGTGGTGCTGGGGAGATAGGGGTGGTGCTGGGGGGTAAGGGTACTTCTGGGGGGGGTAGGGGTGCTGTGGGGGGTAGGGTGCTGCTGGGGGGTGGGGTGGTGCTGTGGGGGTAGGGTTGGTGCTGGGGGGGAGGGGTGGTGCTGGGGAGATAGGGGTGGTGCTGGGGAGATAGGGGTGGTGCTGGGGGGTAAGGGTACTTCTGGGTGGGTAGGGGTGCTGTGGGGGGTAGGGTGCTGCTGGGGGGGTGGGGTGGTGCTGGGGGGGTAGGGGTGGTGCTGGGGGGGTAGGGGTGGTGCTGGGGGGGTAGGGGTGGTGCTGGGGGGGTAGGGGTGGTGCTGGGGGGGTAAGGGTACTTCTGTGGGGGGTAGGGGTGGTGTGTGTCAGTATACCCCCTCCCTCCTTCTTACCTTTAATGAAGTGGGGGGGGGGACACAGCCATCCCTGGTGGTCCGGTGGTGGTACCGTCATCCCTGGTGGTCCGGTGGTGGTACCGTCATCCCTGGTGGTCCGGTGGTGGTAGGCAGTGCTTCCGTGTCGGGAGGCAGGGGGAGGGATCTGTGATGCTGATCCCGTGTCCTCCCGCGCGATGCTGTGTGGAGCGTTGCCATGGTAACGCTCGGCAACGCTCCATACAACATCGCGCGGGAGGACAGGGGATCAGCATCACAGATCCCTCCCCTGCCTCCCGACACGGAAGCAGAGTAGGCGCCTGCCGTTTTGGGCAGGCAGGTGCCTACTCTGCAGTGATGGCGGACCTGTGGCCGCGTGCCCACAGAGAGGGCACGGCGTGCCATAGGTTCGCCATCACTGTGCTAGAGCAACATACATTTCTACAAACCTTCTTGTTTCTTGTAAATATTTTTCCAACTAGAGCATTTTGTTAACATTATCCACAATATTTCCAAAAATGCTTTCAAAAATGTCACTTTGCTAAATTAAAACACATTAAAAGATGAAAATGATTTTAAAACACAGACAGAAAGCATACTACCCACCCCAGAAGAAACAAAAAAACAATTCCATACAGCTCAATAGTGATGTACCGAACTGTTCGCTGGCGAATAGTTCCTGGCGAACATAGCGTGTTCGCATTCGATGCCGCGGGCGAACACACGGGCGGTTCGATCCGCCCCCTATTCGTCATCATTGAGCAAACTTTGACCCTCTGCCTCACGGTCAGCAGACGCATTCCAGCAAATTAGCAGCAGACCCTCCCTTCCACACCCTCCCACCTCCCTCCCAGCATCCATTTTAGATTCATTCTGAAGCTGCATGCTTAGTGAGAGGAGGGAAAGTGTAGCTGCTGTTCATTAGATGGGGAAATTGATAGCTAGACTAGGGTATTCAGTGTCCACTACAGTCCTGAAGGACTCATCTGATCTCTGCTGTAAGGACAGCACCCCAAAAAGCCCTTTTTAGGGCTAGAACATCAGTCTGCTTTTTTTTTCTGTGTAATGTAATTGCAGTTGCCTGCCTGCCAGCTTCTGTGTCAGGCTCACAGTGCATACTGTGCCCATTTGCCAAGTGCCACCACTCATATCTGGTGTCACAATAGCTTAAGCTTGACATTTAAAAAGAAAAAAACATTTTTTCACTGTAATAGATTGAAGAGCAGTTAGTTGTCTGCCAGCTTCTGTGTCAGGCTCAGTGGATACTGTGCCCATTTGCCCAGTGCCACCACTCATATCTGGTGTGACTATAGCATGCCTTTAAAAACAAAAAAAGTGTTTCACTGTAAGCTAATAGCAGTTAGTTGTCTGCAAGCATCTGGGTGTCAGGCCTTCAGCGTGTGCTCTGCCAACCTCAGCAAGTGTAATTTGCCACTCATATCTGGTGTCTCTATAGCGTGCATTTAAAACCAAAAAACTTTTTTCACTGTAATAGATTGAAGAGCAGTTAGTTGTCTGCCAGCTTCTGTGTCAGGCTCAGTGGATACGGTGCCCATTTGCCCAGTGCCACCACTCATATCTGGTGTCACAATAGCTTAAGCTTGACATTTAAAAAGAAAAAACATTTTTTCACTGTAATAGATTGAAGAGCAGTTAGTTGTCTGCCAGCTTCTGTGTCAGGCTCAGTGGATACTGTGCTCATTTGCCCAGTGCCACCACTCATATCTGGTGTGACTAAAGCGTGCCTTTAAAAACAAAAAAAGTGTTTCACTGTAAGCTAATAGTAGTTAGTTGTCTGCAAGCGTCTGGGTGTCAGGCCTTCAGCGTGTGCTCTGCCAACCTCAGCAAGTGTAATTTGCCACTCATATCTGGTGTCTCTATAGCGTGCATTTAAAACCAAAAAACTTTTTTCACTGTAATAGATTGAAGAGCAGTTAGTTGTCTGCCAGCTTCTGTGTCAGGCTCAGTGGATACGGTGCCCATTTGCCCAGTGCCACCACTCATATCTGGTGTCACAATAGCTTAAGCTTGACATTTAAAAAGAAAAAACATTTTTTCACTGTAATAGATTGAAGAGCAGTTAGTTGTCTGCCAGCTTCTGTGTCAGGCTCAGTGGATACTGTGCTCATTTGCCCAGTGCCACCACTCATATCTGGTGTGACTAAAGCGTGCCTTTAAAAACAAAAAAAGTGTTTCACTGTAAGCTAATAGTAGTTAGTTGTCTGCAAGCGTCTGGGTGTCAGGCCTTCAGCGTGTGCTCTGCCAACCTCAGCAAGTGTAATTTGCCACTCATATCTGGTGTCTGTATAGCGTGCTTTTACAAAGAAAAAACGTTTTTCAGTGTAAGCTAATAGCAGTCAGTGTCCTTAAAGCTGGTGTCAGGCCTTCAGCGTGTGCTCTGCAGACCTCTGCCATTGCACATTGCCAGTCATATCTGGTGTCACAATAGCATGCATTTAAAACCCCAAAAAAGTTTTCACTTTTATAGATTGAATAGCAGTTAGTTGTCTCCAAGCGTCTGTGTGTCAGGCCTACAACGTGTACTCTGCCAACCTTTGCCAGTTCACAGTGCCACTCATATCTGGTGTCACAATAGCGTGCATTTAAAACCCCAATTTTTTTTTCACTGTTATAGATTGAATAGCAGTTAGTTCTCTTCAAGCGGATGTGTCAGGCCTTCAGCGTGTGCTCTGCAGACCTCTGCCAGTGTACTTTGCCACTCATATCTGGTGTCCCAATAGCTTGCATTTAAAAACCAAAAAACTTTTTCACTGTTATCGATTGAATAGCAGTTAGTTGTCTCCAAGCATCTGTGTGTCAGGCCTGCTCATCTGCCCACAGTCAGGTGTCTGTCAAGGACATGTTTGAGCGTAAGAAGCCAATGTCAGAAAGTCACCCCCTTGACAGCTGGCTTGTCTGTACTATTAGCCCGCCAGCTTTTACCATACAAGCTGGTGGAGTCTGAGGCGTTCAAAAACGTTGTAGCTATTGGGACACCGCAGTGGAAGGTACTGGCCGAAATTTCTTTTCACAAAAGGCAATCCCCAACCTGTACTCGATTGTGCAAAAGGAAGTAATGGCATGTCTGGCACACAGTGTTGGGGCAAGGGTCCATCTGACCACTGATACCTGGTCTGCAAAGCATGGTCAGGGCAGGTATGTCACCTACACTGCGCATTGGGTAAACCTGCTGACGGCTGCCAAGCATGGAATGCGTGGCTCTGCAGAGGAGTTGTTGACACCGCCACGACTTGCAGGCAGGCCTGCTGACCCCTCCTCTACTCCTCCTACTCCATCCTCTTCCATAACCTCCTTGGCTGAGTCCTCTTCTACTGCTGCGTCTTGCTCCACATCAATGGCACCCCCCAGCTCCCCAGGTGCTATTCCACATCCCTATTCTGCTGTGTGTCAGTGTGTATCATGGTCTCTGAGGACAGTTGTGAATCCATATCTGCCACGTGACCCTATGTAGGGGTAACAGTCTCTATTCTGCTCTGTGTCAGTGTGTATCATGGTCTCTGAGGACAGGTGTCAATCCATATCTTCCAAGTGACTCTATGTAGGGGGAACAGTCTCTTTTCTGCTCTGTGTCAGTCTGTATTATGGTCTCTGCGGACGGGGAACAGTCTCTATTCTGCTCTGTCAGTGTGTATCATGGGCTTTGAGGACAGGTGTCAATCCATACCTGCCAAGTGACCCTATGTAGGGGGAGCAGTCTCTATTCTGCTCTGTGTCAGTGTGTATCATGGGCTCTGACAACGGGGAACAGTCTCTATTCTGCTCTGTGTCAGTGTGTATCAGGGGATTTGAGGACAGGTGTCAATCCATATCTGCCAAGTGACCCTATATAGGGGGAACAGTCTCTATTCTGCTCTGTGTCAGGGTGTATCATGGGCTCTGAGGACGGGGAACAGTCTCTATTCTGCTCTGTGTCAGTGTGTATCATGGGCTTTGAGGACAGGTGTCAATCCATACCTGCCAAGTGACCCTATGTAGGGGGAACAGTCTCTATTCTGCTCTGTGTCAGTGTGTATCATGGTCTCTGAGGACGGGGAACAGTCTCTATGCTGCTCTGTGTAAGTGTGTATCAGGGGCTTTGAGGACAGGTGTTAATCCATACCTGCCAAGTGACCCTATGTAGGGGGAGCAGTCTCTATTCTGCTCTTTGTCAGCGTGTATCAGGGGCTTTGAGGACAGGTGTGAATCCATATCTGCCAAGTGACGCTATGTAGGGGGAACAGTCCCTATTCTGCTCTGTGTGAGGAGGAGGAACGGGAAATGAGTAGCTTGGCATCCAACCTTGTGCAAATGGGGTCTTTGTAACGAGATTATACCCCAACACGCAGGATCCAGCTAAACAGAAGACAACACAGAGGGAAGATACGTCTACCGGTCTTTAGAGTGGCCGGACTCGACGTATATAGGAGAAGTACAGAGTCAGGAACGATCCGAGGTCAAGGGCACTAAGAGACAACGAAAACTAGGACTAGCCGGGGTCTGGTACACAGTAAACAGCAAGCCGGCAAACAGAACAGATAAGGATAAAGAGTAAACGAAGTCAGAATACAAAGCCATGATCAAAACGAAGAAACACAACTGAACACTACAAGCGCTAAAGGGAACTGTAGCAGAAACCACGATAGGGCAAGGAACAAGGGAAAGAGGTAAGTATAAATAGCCAAACCTCTATTATGATTGGTCCCTGTCATATCCACACCCCCAAAAGGTAATTGTATGGTGAGTGTGGCATGACAGGAACCAATGGGAGACCTTTTCTAATTAGGCTCCCACTGTCCCTTTAAGAGCGCGCCCGAGACTCACGGCGCGCTCTTAGTGTCAGGCGGGACATGTGGCCGCTTCTCGCGGTCACTGCCCGCCCTCCATCTCCAGCGGATGAGCCGCGCGCGGCTTGAATAGAGGACCCTGGCCGGCACCCGGAAGGGTAAGTACCGCTACAGTACCCCCCTGTGAGGACACGCCCTCCGGGAGGGGAGGACCAGGCCTGGCAGGAAAACGAGAATGGAAGGAACGCACCAGGCGAGGAGCGTGAACAGCATCAGCGGAAATCCAACTGTGCTCCTCAGGCCCATAGCCCTTCCAATGTACAAGTTATTGAAGTCGACCCCTAAGGAAACGAGAGTCAAGAACGGCAGATACTTCAAATTCCTCATGACCCTCCACAGAGACAGGAGGGGGAGGAGGAGTATGCCGTGTATAGCAGTTGCGTACGTAAGGCTTCAACAGGGAAGTATGAAAGACATTAGGAATATGCAGATTTTTAGGAAGACTCAAGGCATACGAGACAGGATTAACCTTATGCAGAATACGATAAGGGCCAATAAAGCGGGGAGCCAATTTCATTGAAGGCACCCGGAGACGAATATTTCGCGTGGAAAGCAAAACCCTGTCCCCCACTAAATAAGAAGGAGCCGCCCTGCGATGCTTGTCAGCCTGCAACTTCTGGCGAGCAGCGGAATCCACCAAAGAATGCTGAACCTGCTCCCAAGTATTACGTAAACCAGCTAAATGCTCATCCAGAACTGGCATCCCCTGTGAGGAGAAAGCAGCCGGAAGAACAACGGGATGCTGGCCATAAACAACGTAAAAAGGACTTTTGCCGGAAGAATCATGAGTAGCGTTATTCCGAGCAAATTCAGCCCAAGGAAGGAGGTCAGACCAATTATTCTGATGGTGGGACACGAAACAACGAAGGTATTGCTCCAGAGATTGATTGGCACGTTCAGCAGCTCCATTAGATTGGGGGTGGTATGCGGAAGAAAATGAGAGTGTAATACCCATTTCTGAACAAAAGGCTTTCCAAAACCTGGAAATAAACTGGCTACCCCTATCAGACACAATAGATATGGGAATACCATGCAACCGAAACACCTCTCTAGCAAAGATAAGTGCCAGTTCCCTAGACGTGGGCAGCTTGCAAAGAGACACAAAGTGGGCCATCTTGGAAAACCGATCAACTATCATTAGGATAACAGTGTTACCATTCGAAGGAGGTAATTCCACAATAAAATCCATGGACAGGTTAGACCAAGGCCTCTCGGGAACGGGTAACGGATGCAACAGCCCACAAGGAACCCTACGAGAAGATTTCATACAGGCACAAGTGGTACAGGCACCTATATAGTCGGTGACATCCTTGCGCAAGGAATCCCACCAGAAATACCGAGAAATAGCCGAGACCGTTTTGGAAATACCAGGATGTCCAGCAGTCTTAGTGTCATGATATAACGACAGAATATCCCGTCTCTTGGGAACATCAATGAATAGTTTATCAGTAGGCCCCCCGCTAGGAGCCATGCTTTGTTTCGCTTGTATGGCCTGCAAGAGGGACGAGGAAATAGACAAAATAGTAGTAGCTATTATCCTTTCTGGGGGAATGACGGGAGTAACATCAATCTCCTGTTTGTCAGTAGTTTTGAACTGTCTGGACAGAGCGTCCGCTTTAGTGTTGCGATCACCCGGCCTATAGGTGATAATATAATTGAAGTGGGACAAAAACAGTGACCACCTAGCCTGCCTAGAAGACAATCTTTTAGCCTCACTAAGGTAGGATAGGTTCTTGTGATCTGTAAATATGAGAATAGGATCCTTGGTTCCTTCTAGCAAATGCCTCCATTCTTTAAGTGCTAAAATAATAGCAAGGAGTTCGCGATTACTCACATCATAATTATTTTCCGCTTTGCACATCTGTTTGGAAAAGAAGCCACAAGGATGCAATGGCTTTTCAGGTGACTCTCTTTGGGATAAGACAGCACCTACCCCGATATCGGAAGCATCAACCTCAAGAATATAGGGCAGTGAGGGGACAGGATGCTGTAAGATAGGTGCAGAGGCAAACGTCGTTTTCAGAAATTCAAAAGCCTGAAGTGCCTCGGAAGACCAGACACGAGTATTGCCTTCCTTTTTTGTCATACGGGTAATAGGTGCTACAATAGACAAAAAACCTTTGATAAAATGTCTATAATAATTAGAGAAACCAAGAAAACGCTGAATGGCTTTCAGACCTTGTGGTAGAGGCCATTCTATGACAGCAGCAAGTTTCTGTGGATCCATACGAAAACCTTTAGCAAAAATCAAATACCCCAAAAACTGGACTTCGGATTGGTCAAATAGACATTTTTCCAGTTTACAATAAAGACCATTAGCAAGAAGGGTCTTCAGAACTGTCGTAACATGTCTGTGATGAGTGTGTAAATCTGTAGAATATATTAATATGTCATCCAAGTACACAATTACAAATGTGTGAATAAAGTCTCTTAAGACATCATTTATAAATTCTTGAAATACTGCTGGGGCATTGCAAAGCCCAAATGGCATAACGGTATACTCATAATGGCCTGATCTAGTGTTGAATGCTGTCTTCCATTCGTGGTCTTTCTTGATACGTATTAAATTGTATGCACCTCTAAGATCCAGTTTGGTGAATACCGTAGCATGTTTGAGCCTGTCAAACAATTCCGTGATTAATGGTATAGTGTATGCATTTTTGATGGTGATTTTATTTAGACCTCTATAATCGATACACGGTCTTAAATCACCTTCTTTCTTTGATACAAAGAAGAACCCCGCTCCAGCCGGAGAAGAGGATCTCCTAATAAATCCCTTGTCAAGTGATTCCTTAATATATTCCTCCATGACACGGTTTTCTTGAACCGATAAAGGGTACATCCTGCCCTTTGGAGGTATAGTGCCAGGCAATAAGTCAATAGCACAATCGTAGGGTCTGTGAGGCGGTAATTTGTCAGCCTCCCTTTTATCGAAGACAGTCTTTAGAAATAAGTACTGAGAGGGTATAGCCGTAGACAAAGGAGGAGTGGTAGGAACATTAATGGAATTCAATGGTGTGACTTCAATAGTACAAGACTCGTGGCAGGCTTCACTCCTTGATTTTATTTGCCCTGTTTCCCAGTCAAAAATGGGATTGTGAGCACGTAACCATGGGTACCCTAACACTAAGTGTGAAGAGGGAGAGGTGATGACCTGGAACCGAATGGTTTCATAGTGTAAAACCCCTGTGTACATGTGTAACAGTACAGTCTCATGAGTAACAACTGGAGAACTTAATGGTCTACCATCTATGGCCTCAACGGCCAAGGGTATCTCCTTCTCTCTGATGGGAATGTTGTTTTTCTTCACAAAACCAGAGTCTATAAAGTTTTCAGCTGCCCCAGAGTCAACCAGAGCGTGTATGTGTTCAGCTATACAACTCTCTCCCATATGTAAAGAAACAGGGAGAAGCAAACGGTTAGGAGGCAATTTAGGAGACTTAGATATCACACCCAAGGCCAGTCCCCTATAAGGTCTTAGGTGCAAGAGTTTTCCGGAAGCAAAGGACATTCCTTTACCATATGGTCTCTCCTACCACAGTATATGCAGAGTCCGTCCCTTCTCCTATGTAATTTCTCAGTATCAGAGAGTTTGGCAACCCCTAATTGCATGGGTTCCTCATCAGATACTTTAACACTCTCTGGTATATTAACTCTGGGGTTAATAGGTGTAACAAAACGTCTATTCCTGTTCTTAGTATAGAGCCTGTCACAAATCCTATTATCTATATCAATGAGGTAGTCAATAAGGTCCTCTAATGCAATAGGAAGCTCCTTAGCTGCTACCTCATCCAATATAGTGTCTTATAAACCTTCCATGAAGGCAGTAGTTAACCCATTGTTGGTCCAATCTACCTGTGAAGCAAGGGTACGAAACTGAATAGCATAGTCAGCCACAGACCTAGAACCCTGTTTAATTCTCATTAATGCTCTTGCGGCATTTTTTGACCTTTTCGTTGTGTCAAAAGTTATACGAAAAGCCGTAAGAAAACTGTTGAAATCATGCACCATAGGTCCATTAGCTTCCCAAATAGGATTTGCCCACTCAAGTGCTTTATCGGTAAGTTGGTGCATAAGGAACCCAACCTTAGACCTCTCTGTGGGAAATGAACGTGGATACATCTCAAAGTGGAATTCTATTTGATTAATGAACCGTCTGCATGTCTTAGAGTCTCCTCCATACCTTGGAAGGAGAATGGGTGTAGGAGGGTTAGGTGTGGTTGCTGGAATGTTTCTAGATAAGAGCGTCTGGAGAGCCTGGGCTATCTGATCCGTACGGTGATCCTGCTCTACAAATCTGTAACTAGATTATACCCCAACACGCAGGATCCAGCTAAACAGAAGAGAACACAGAGGGAAGATACGTCTACCGGTCCTTAGAGTGGCCGGACTCGACGTATATAGGAGAAGTACAGAGTCAGGAACGATCCGAGGTCAAGGGCACTAAGAGACAACGAAAACTAGGACTAGCCGGGGTCTGGTACACAGTAAACAGCAAGCCGGCAAACAGAACATATAAGGATAAAGAGTAAACGAAGTCAGAATACAAAGCCAAGGTCAAAACGAAGAAACGCAACTGAACATCACAAGCACTAAAGGGAACTGTAGCAGAAACCACGATAGGGCAAGGAACAAGGGAAAGAGGTAAGTATAAATAGCCAAACCTCTATTATGATTGGTCCCTGTCATATCCACACCCCCAAAAGGTAATTGTATGGTGAGTGTGGCATGACAGGGACCAATGGGAGACCTTTTCTAATTAGGCTCCCACTGTCCCTTTAAGAGCGCGCCCGAGACTCGCGGCACGCTCTTAGTGTCAGGCGGGACACGTGACCGCTTCTCGCGGTCTCCAGCCGTCGGATGAGCCGCGCATGGCTTGAATAGAGGACCCCGGCCGGCACCCGGAAGGGTAAGTACCGCTACAGTCTTTCATGCTGTCGTGCCTGTTGAGGGACCCTCGTATAAAAAGGCTGAAGGAGAACGACCTGTGCTGGGTGTCCACGCTAGACTAGACCCCCGGTATAAGCAGACAGTGGAGGAAATGTAAGAAGAATTACTTGGACCATCTGGATAAAGTACCCAGGTGTCCAAAGTAAGAACTGGAATATAGAAAAAAATGGGATCATCCGCATTTAGTGGTAATCTGAACGTAAAGAATCAGTTAGCAAATAAACCTAAATAGGTGGTCAAATACCCAAAAGTTGGGTAGTAAATCTAGCCTTAATGGCACACCTCAATATGTCCCAGTCAATAGTATACTGATAAATGAGTCTCTAGAAAACTGTGGCGGAAATGTTACTGAATTACAAGTCGGAAAGGATGCAGCATTTGCAAAATAAATTAAAAAGTATGCTTTACACAGCGTATAAGAGTGATGTCACAGCACAACGGGAATCTAACAGGGGAAGAGGTGAAAGTCATCCTCCTCCTCCCACGACCACACTATATCTGCCAAGTGACCCTATGTAGGGGTAACAGTCTCTATTCTGCTCTCTGTCAGTGTGTATCATGGTCTCTGAGGACAGGGAACAGTCTCTATTCTGCGCTGTGTCAGTGTGTATCAGGGGCTTGAGGACAGGTGTCAATCCATACCTGCCAAGTGACCCTATGTAGGGGGAACAGTCTCTATTCTGCTCTTTGTCAGTGTGTATCATGGTCTCTGAGGACGGGGAACAGTCTCTATTCTGCTATGTGTCAGTGTGTATCAGGGGCTTTGAGGACAGGTGTCAATCCATACCTGCCAAGTGACCCTATGTAAGGGGAACAGTCCCTATTCTGCTCTGTGTCAGTGTGTATCAGGGTCTCTGAGGACAGGTGTCAATCCATATGTCAAGGTGTCAATCCATATGTCAAGGTGTCAATATGTCATATTTCAGGTGTCAATCCATATCCATTGCGATTTAGGAATGTTAGGTGATTTCTGCTCTTTATGGATTAAAACCAGAAAGAGTCCCTGTGTGTTTTAAAATTCTTCTGCCCATTGAAGTCAATGGCAGTTCGCCCGGTTCGCCGGTTCGCGAACGTTTGCGGAAGTTCCCGTTCGCCGTTCGCGAACTGAAAATTTTGTGTTCGCGACATCACTACAGCTCAATTATAAAAGTATCAACAAGGCACAGTTACCCCCAAACCTCATTACTATTTTCCATTGTATTGATGCAAAATGTATATGTGGCTAAATATTTGTATTTACTGGAAAAAGCATTGACAAAAGTTGGTAAATTGCAATATTTCTCGTAAAACAAGGCTTGTTTTTAAGTCTGTTGGCTGCCTTGAATTGATATTGGCTACAAGCTCAATGCATCATTATTCCCCGTGATGCAAAATTGGCAAATGTGTATCTGGGAATGAAAGTGTTTCTTCCTTTTGAAATACTTATTTTGCTTACTTTTCCCACTTTAAGTCCAAACTTTAAACAAAATAATGTAATAGTATATTATGTTTGTTTTCTTTATTCCAATGGAACTGTGGAGGCTTCCAAGAAATAAAGATTAAATATGCTAAGTAATAAACTGGGTAATAACATACTGTTTACAACTGTAAATATATTTGTGAATAAATACATTTCTCCCACAGACAATTTTATAGGTTGTATTGGTGCAAATGCATACGACAGCTCATAGAATGTCCTCTGAATCGACATTTCTTGATGATAAAAAATTGTACTGAAGTTTAACACAACAAACCAAATCTTTTGTAGAAGACTGTAAAAATGTTCATGTCAAAATTACTAACAAAAAAAAAAGGGGAAACTCCAGAGTTATATTGTTTTTCCTGAGAAAAGATTTACTCAGCTGAATAATAATCCCTTTTTGTGCACTTCTTATTCTGACAGTTTGGTCATACCTGATGAATTCAGCTCAGAAAATGGAATAACTTAACTCAGTACTGATGCTTTATTCAAATTAATGTTTTTTTAAGCCATTCCTTATTGTTTCATTGCTTTTACACTAATCTCAGATTGGACCACCACTAGATGCAGGAATGAGAAATGTGCATTATTGTTTGTGGAGCTTTGGGTTAAGTTTATGGGATTTCAAGTCCACAATATCGTGGATGTATTCAAGTCCAAGCCTCCTTGCCCTACAGCCACTTGAACCGTAATCCCAAGTCTCCACTGTAAGGTTTTCTCTGTTGGAAATGCAGTTGGCTTAAAGGGACACTATAGGCATTCAGACCACTTCACCTCATTATATAGGTCTGGGTGCAGTACCCCTCTCCCTTTAACTCTGCAGCTGCAAATATTGCAGTTTTAGAGAAACTGCAATGTTTACATGGCAGTGTTAAGACTGCCTCTAGTGACTATCCATCATAAAGCAACTGGAGGCGTTTCCTGCAGTTTTACAGAGTGAAATGACAGTGGACGTCCTCACGGTTCTTGCAAATCCCCCATAGGAAAACATTGATTCCTACACATTAGGTTCCCAGCACTGAGGGACTTTGGCACTGGAAACAGGTATGTGTTTAAAGGCAGCACTGTAACATCTCGGTGAAATACAAAAATAAATACAAACATTAAATTAAGTCTTGCGCGTTTAAGTTCCCACCACTCCTGGGTAACAGCAATGGATATAGTACACATCAGCCCCAATGCAAACAATAAAAAACAGTTAGAAAGTTACCTGTGCACTACCCCAAATACCTATTAACATTTACATAACTGGAGGATCAGTATCACTCCAATGGCCAATAAAGGTTAAACTTACCTTCCACATCAAAGTAAAAACTCTTAGGTGAGTCTTACACTAACAAGTTACCTTGCTTCTGTAAGCTGAAAAGTAAAATCTATAATAAGATAGAGAGGAGAAATTTTCTAAACCCCTATATACTTATTAACCTTACACACCGCTGATTGACTTACACTGGTCAGCTGATGCTCTAAGCCAATATTTAGCTCTCCATTCACAAAGCGGCTTGAGAAACATACATATGTTTTGTAAATGGGGCACTACTATTATATTTTTAATATACCCTCCCTTCCTTCACCGGCTCAGATGTGTGCATGCACTCTTCGTTGGTGAGAATGTTCCATCAAATGCTTCATTTGATCAGACCATGCAATGGAGGCTTTAATGACGCTGGAGGCATGGAAACCAGCATGGCAAGTATTAAATGTTGTACAGAGCTTTTTTTATTTTGCTCTTTGTTGTTGTTTTTTTTTTTTTTTATTTCTTTTCATTAGTATCAAGATCGGTGATGGGTATAACTTTTTACGTTTAAATAAAACGTGTGATCCATAAACAGGAAAAAGTTGCTACATTAAATGAAAATGTATTATTCTGAACCAAACAACTATTCGGTAAAGACTGAGTTGTCAACTTAAAATTACTGAATACTGAAACAAATAGATTAATATAGACTCGTTGAGCTGCAGGTTTTGTTTTCTAACATAACTATTTGGGCCTAAACCTTCTAGACCATAGGAAAGCAACTATATCCTCCCTGATGCTTTTCAGCATTATGTCTATAAGAGCAGTATAGGAGACGTAGCAGACAACATCTGGCAGGCCGAAGGGTGCCAACCCCAGCTGTAGGCTGTGGACAGCTAATTGTTAATGAATTGCAATGTTAATGGATAACGTTTGCTCTTTTACATTATTATGCACATCTTTCTGATGATAAATTAGCTACTTTATATATATATCACATTATCCATAAATATACAATATTTTAATAATAATATTTACATAATTCATTACGTTTTGATATTATACCATCTATTAATGCACCCTTCATTATCATTAATGTATATCAAGTACACAGTAGCTTGGGGGAACACTCGGATTCTAGCATTTGGATAGTAAATAGTTAAACATGTGCCAATAACCTTGGTTATGTATTACCCGTAGAGAAAATTCATTGGGTAGTCTTAGGCACCTGAGTGTGATGAGACAGCTAAACCCATTAAAGGCAGACTCAAGCAGGGAGAGAAAACAGATCAGTGGTTTCAGCACTTTGTGAAATATCATCTTCCTGGGAAAAGCTTGCTAAAATAGGCTGCCGTTGATATGAATTAGCGTTTGATTTCACTTGAACATGTAAAGATCAGAACTGCCTCTGTGATATTCAGTTATCCATCTACAGCAGATAGAAGCCTTCCTTACGAAGAGGTAAGGCAACTTGAAATCACCTTCATTCCCTGATTTATTAAGAATACGCATACAATTTAGTAATGTCATTTGGAATGTCTTAATATACGCTAGAAAACTGATGCCTATAATTAGGGATCAGTAATATAGATGTTGATATTCTTGTAAGAAAACATATAGATGTGTACGATCAGCACAATAACAAATTGTTTTTGTATAATTTGTAGAATTTATATTACATTTATTATCGGTATTGCAAAATTCCAATTTGCATTTGATCTTGCTGTATAGAATTATATAATTATTTATGCCAAATGACAAGCTTATCTCTATGCAAATTCATTTTAAATACACACTAAAATATATGCAAATTGTTTTTCAAATCCTCCACTTGTCACTTTTGTTTGATTCATTTTGTGAGTTGAATTTTATAGCATTAAACAGATGTGTGATTTGATGTTTCAATCTATTTACTCACTTTGTGTATAGATATTGTCAGTACCTGCAGTTTGATATTATTCAAGAATGGTGATATTATTACGTAACATTTTAATATGCTTATCCCTCTCTAGTCACTGTATCTAAACGAGAGTTGGAATGTAAAAAAAAGAATCTATTAATTATAAAACCATACAAGTTTGTGTTTTCAAGTTCAATGTGAAATATGTTTGTCATAGTTTTAAAAATGATTACAATATATGTTTAGTTATCTTTAAATAAATATATGAAATATACTTCTTATGTTTACCTCTCAAACAGCTGTAGAGACATGTGCAAAATTGTGATAAACTCGAAATATTATTCTCTGATAAAAACTTTTATGCCATAAAATTTGCATTAGCGTTAATATAAACAATAAATAATTTTTAAAGAGCCTCATGTCAATTTGAACTGTGGGTTCTATATTTACTAAGTAGTGATTTGCAGTGAAATTATGCGAGTCGACATTATAAATATTGTCCAATCCACATATTTTGGTCAAGGTTTTGCAAATCTTATGCCCATTCCCTACAAAACACTGCTTGTTGAAAAGGCCCCTGTATATACCTCACCACACCTTGATTAATGCATTTTTAATACACCTAGCATACATCTCAGTGTGTATTACATAATTCTAGACCATATTTGCTCAATTAGAAAAGCCACAGATTGAAAAAGAAAACTACAAAAAGCTTTCATTTAAGCCAAAATTCTCACTATGTTTTGAACAATTTTTGATGCTTAGCTTTTTTGTTCTTAATTCAGCATTTTGTTTTCCAATTAATTAGTTCAAATAAATCATTAGGTAATTAATAGATTTCCTTTCTTCCTCACACGATAAAAGACAAGGTTGATATAAACATTATGGTAACAACATGAAGCATTCAGAAAAGATGAGTTAAGGCAAATGTGTGGGTGATATGTTTTCACTTATCTAAATTTAACTTCATTCGACAGTTAATAGAACGTTAAAATAAGTCGTTTTAAATTTCAGAAATTCGGGGGATTGCCAAACATTTGAACTCTTCCTAAGCAGTAAATAACCTTTAGGTGTACTTAAAGGGACACTCCAGACACCTAGACCACTTCTACCCATTGGAGTGGTCTGGGTGCCAACTCCCACCACTCTTAATCCTGCAAGTGTAATTATTGCAGTTTTTATAAACTGCAATAATTACCTTGCAGGGTTAAGTCCTCTTCTAGTGGCTGTCTATCAGTTCTTAGAACACGAAAAGTGTATTAAACTACGCTGGACGTCCTCACGCTATGCATGATGACCTCCAGCGTCGCCGAATCCCCATAGGAAAGCATTAAATAATGCTTTCCTATGGAGAGGTCTAATGCGTGCGCACGCGACCATTGCGGCGCATGCGCCTTAGGAGCATAGGCGTGCCTGACCCAGCGCCCGAGGGACATCAGCGATGGATTCAAGTAAGTCACTAAAGGGGTTTTAACCCCTTCAGCAACATGGGATAGGGGGTGGCTGGATTCAGGTAAGTCACTGAAGGTGTTTTAACCCCTTCAGCAACATGGGAAAACAGATATATTTTCCTGGCACTGGAGAGTCCCATTCATACTTTTTCAGATAAAAAAAAAAATATTTCAACTGAACCCCTCTTTTGCACCAGTGAATGAGACATAAAAAAGTGGCTATATCATCAAGGTTTAAAATTTTCAAATGTTCCAAATAGTCTCAATTAGCCTAGGAGGTATGTTAGGTTCAGTCACAGCCTTGAGGAATTTTACGTAGTGTAAAACCTGAACCAGATTTAGTATATTTATTTGAAAATAAACACTAAACCATATCATTCCAAATTGCAATGTGTTTTGCATAAGGCATTCTGGTAAGCAGAACTAATAATCTAGCACCTAAGACCTTTCATGCAAGAAGTCTTAACTGTTTTTAGAAATGGATATCTTATACAATAAAACCCATGCATCACTCAATATAAAACTGGAGAATGTATTCTTGTTTTGGTTATGTTTTTCAATCTGTTGTTTGGGGGGCAGAAAAAAAGCAAAATAGTAATATAATTAAATCCCAAAGTACCTTAAGAGGATAAACTGCTAATGGACACTGTGCATATATTTTTGTGGAGAAAAGAATAGAAAGTTATTGGTGTATAAGGTTACAAAACAATTAAAGAGACAATCTAAGCCATGGGTCGTCAACCTGGTCCCTACCGCCCACTAGTGGGCGTTTCAGGATTCCAGGTGGGCGGTAGGGATTTTCAATTTTTTTTTTATAAATTGGGCAGGCGGGCGGGCGCGAGCCGGCGGTACCACTGTGACTGGGTACCGCCATCACCACTTGCGGCCCCGGCGGCAAACCGCCGGGGCCGCATATGGAGGGGTCCATCGGGTGGCCCATGCTGTCAGGGCCACCCGATGGATGTGGATTGTGAGGGGGCCCGGTCAGCGCTGGGCGCTTTAACAGCGCGACCGGGCCCCCTGTGATGACATCATCTCTGCTGGGAGGAAGTGATTCCCCGGTCACTCCTCCCAGCATACAGAGAGCCGCGCGGGAGGAAGGAGGAGGAGGGAGTCAGAGTTGGAACTCTGACTCCCATGCACCTGAGCCACCACTGGACCCCAGGGAAAGTCACCCTCCTGCACCTTAAAGGTAGGAAACAGGAGGGTGACTTAAATATAATGTGTGTTTGTTTGTGTATGTGTCTTTGTATGTATGTCTTGTGTGTGTCTTATGTAAGTGTCTTGTGTGTGTATGTCTGTATACGTGTGTCTTGTCTTTGTATGTATGTCTTGTGTGTGTCTTATGTGTGTGTGTATGTCTGTATATATGTGTGTCTTGTCTCTGTATGTATGTCTTGTGTGTGTCTTATGTATGTGTCTTGTGTGTATGTCTGTATACATGTGTCTTGTGTTTGTATGTATGTCTTGTGTGTGTGTCTGTATGTGTGTCTTATGTATGTGTCTTGTGTGTGTGTGTATGTCTGTATATATGTGTGTCTTGTCTTTGTATGTATGTCCTGTGTGTGTCTTATGTATGTGTCTTGTGTGTGTGTATGTCTGTATACATGTGTCTTGTCTTTGTATGTATGTCTTGTTTGTGTCTGTGTGTATGTCTGTATATATGTGTGTCTTGTCTTTGTATGTATGTTGTGTGTGTGTCTTTGTATGCATGTCTTGTGTGTGTGTTTGTATGTATGTTTTGTGTGTGTGTGTGTGTTTGTATGTATGTATGTCTTGTGTGTGTGTGTCTTTGTATGTATGTCTTGTGTGTGTGTGTGTCTTTGTATGTATGTATTGTGTGTGTGTGTGTGTGTGTGTGTCTTTGTATGTATGTCTTTGTGTGTGTGTGTCTTTGTATGTATGTCTTTGTGTGTGTCGTGTGTGTGTGTCTGTCTGTATATATGTGTGTATGTATGTGTCGTGTGTGTGTCTGTCTGTATATATGTGTGTATGTATGTCTGTTTCTTGTGTCTATCTGTATGTGTATGTGTCTTTGTATGTATGTCTTTGTGTGTGTGTGTGTGTGTGTGTGTGTGTGTGCCTGTCTGTCTGTATGTCTGTATGTATGTGTGCCAGTCTGTTATAGTGGGATACCTAGCTCAGCCTTCCTACTGGGCATTGCTATAAGGAAGGTTAAAAAAAGGGGGAAAAAAGGTGGGGAGGGGAATTGAGGAGGGAGAAGAGGGGAGCTGACGCACAGATGAGAAATCATATTATGCGCAAACAGAGAAGTCATCTGAATATCACCGAAAGAGGAGACCTTCGTTTGTTCCTTACAACCTCAAGGATCTCATTAATCACTAGTAAAGGTAATTTCAATTTACTTTATTGTTTTCTCATTAAACTTTTTATAAAGTTAAAAACATTATAAACATGCATTAATTGCAAATAAAAAGATAAATGTACGTACATTTATTTTTTTTAAAACACCCTCCTTTCGAAAAAAATATTCCGCGCTTGCGCGAAAACTGGTGGGCGGTAAGGAAATTTTTTCAACCAAAAAGATGCATTAGTGGGCGGTAGTTAGAAAAAGGTTGACTACCACTGATCTAAGCAACATAACAACTACAGCATGGTTTATTATTATAATGTTTTTAATGCATAGAGTGCCATGGTGCAATCTCCTGACTTAAAGGACCACTATAGGCACCCAGACCACTTTAGCTTAATGAAGTGGTCTGGGTGCCAGGTCCATCTAGGATTAACCCTTTCTGCTGTAAACATAGCAGTTTCAGAGAAACTGCTATGTTTACAAATGGGTTAATCCAGCCTCTAGTGGCTGTCTCATTGACAGCCGCTAGAGGTGCTTCTGCGCTTATCACTGTGATTTTCACAGTGAGAAGATGCCAGCGTCCATAGGAAATCATTGAGAATGTGCATTCAGCCGATGACGGGAAAAAAGGAGGAGAGTCCCCAGCGCTGAGGGAGCCTGGCGCTGGAGAAAGGTAAGGGATTAAC
The DNA here is from genome assembly GCF_036172605.1 of Pelobates fuscus. Classification (NCBI taxonomy): domain Eukaryota; kingdom Metazoa; phylum Chordata; class Amphibia; order Anura; family Pelobatidae; genus Pelobates; species Pelobates fuscus. The sequence goes on along the minus strand of NC_086327.1, from coordinate 86,176,318 downwards.
CCCTTCCTCCCCCTAGAGCCCGACGGGAGGGGGGCCCAGAGGGTGGGAGGGACCCAAGGACCCTATAGAGCCAGGAAAAGGAGTATGTTTTCCTGGCACTATAGTGGTCCTTTAATATCAAACTGTTAAGAAATAGTTTAATATAAACAGGGGCTCTTCTTGATATCCAGGGGCCTGCCCCTATCTCGGCCACATTGACAATGCAGATTAAACACTTTTACGTCATCAGTGTTGATTTTATCCATCCTGGAGAGCATGATTGGCTGGGAGGGTAGGAGAGCAATTAGTTTACCTGTCAATCAATGTAATTCATGTTGGACAAAAATAACACTGATAATTCAGGAGTGTTAATAGTGCATTACCAATGTGGTCAAGGAGGGGGAGTTACTTCAGCATTAGCAAGACGATAGAACCAGGGCACATTAGGTGACCTGACTACTAATGGATGTAATGGTAGCTATGTTGCTTAGATTGTTCTTGAAGAATACATCTAAATATAAGTACGTATTGTTATCCAAAGTCTCTTCATGGGTGCATCAGTCTCAACTTTATTATTTTGGTTAAATTGTTTACAGTAGTGCAACAATATAGTTAATTTGTCTCCTCAACTACTTTCCATTTAATTAGTTAACCTGCAGTAAATAAGTAAATAGGATTCAGTTGAGCAAGCCCCAAGAAGCCCCAAGGGGTGGAAGCATGTCTTATCTTACACTGAGGAGATCCCAGAGTGTCCAAAAAATGAATTAGGTTTGTATAAACTGTCCAAATATTAGAAAAATAGTTAGTAAATTATATCCCCTTAAATACAAAAGAATATAGGTGAAACATGATTTCTGAGACTTAAGATACATATTTGCCTACCGTAAGGCATATGTCTTTTTTAAAAAAAATCTGTATTTCTATATTGTTCACACATTTTGTTTGGAATGAAGTTGATGATAAGTAACAGATGGTGACTATTTCAACACAAAACATGCAGAACATCATCAAGATGTAACACTAAACAAATTAATTGCTTTTACATCTGTGTTGCCATGAACATTTTATGTGGGAAATTAAATGTAATAATAAACACAATAGAGCCAACGATAAAATCTTAGGAGTAATTAACTGCTGATTGCCGTGTTAGAAATTCCAACAGAAAAATAATTTTAAAATTATTGTCTTAAAAAACCCAAACTGGAAAATAATTGTCTGACTTTGTGGTTCATTGTGCTACACCTTCTCCTCTTACATACTTACTACGATTACCATACTTGTCATTCGTAAAGGACAACTGGCAGTATGGATGCCTGCCTGGAAATCCTTAAATAAAGACGACAACTATAGAATGTATACATGGGCACTTCCATGGACTTGTGTAGCATTTAGCCAACTAAACAATGGCTACAAGTATGCAGATATATCAGTTATCTGTATATCTGTCACAGAACCTTTAGAACATGTTCCTCAGTATTATTTATTATTTAGTATTTATATAATTGTAACATATTCTGCAGTGCTTTACAATTATAGAAATGGGATATGAAATAAATCCTGCTCATATGAGCTTACAATCTCTGAGGATTTGAGGCAGGTGGTTTTCACATCATTAAAGGCCTTGCCTAGGGACACTAACCTTGAACTTCCTAGTTCTGAGGAAGCAACATTACCACTGCCCTAACCAGCTGATATATACTTCATAGTCAGGGCCAGATTAAGAGCCCAGTGGGCCTGGTGCTGACACTTATGATGGGGCCCAATTACAGAATCTTATCGACCAAAAACACTAAAACAATCATACCTCCCATGCATCATGTATTTGATAGAGATGGTGTTGGAGGGAAACTCAAAGGATGCAGCTATACGAAAACACATATTCTATGCTAATCTCTCTCTAATTTATGCTTTCATCTTTCAAGTAAATCCATATCCCCTAACAGCAGTGTCCAGTGAAGCAGGATGTCAATGTGTAGGGTAAAAGATTGTGCCACAGATTGTGCGCGAATCACGTGACCAGACCTGCCAAAAGGGGTGAACATGCTCAAAAAGGGGGCATGTCTGCAGTGGCATCTCCAGGATTCAAACTTAGGGGGGGCACATAAGGGGCCAGGGACAAAGTAAGGGGGGCACATACATACACACACAGAGGGCTCGACAAATTCCAGTCGCCAGGTCGCCATGACGACTAGACATTTCACCCTGGCACCTGGCATTTGTCAGCCCTTTGCTAAGCCGCGCAGGAAACATTAGAGCCGGCCGCCGCAGGGAGCATGGAGATGGTGCGTGAGGGAGCAGTAACCTTCCTGAAGTTCCTCTCTGCTCCCTTGTGCGCTGTTTAATAACATGACGTCACTCCGTCCCCAGCATCACTTCAGAGAGCGCACAGAGGAGCAGAGAGAAACTGCAGGAAGACTGGGAGTAGACACACTGGATGCCAGGGAAAGATCCACTCAGCTCTTCCAAAGGCTGGGTGGATTTAAATTGAAACAAAAATATTAAATTGTGATTGTGTGAGAAAATGTGTGTGTGTGTGTGCTGGAAGGGCCTGTAAAGTGCATGTGCATTTAGGGGCTGCATTGTGAGTATATGTGTATTGGGGTTGCACTGTGTGCTTATTAAGGAGTTGTAGTTGTAGCTATGTGTACAGCTGCAGGGTTAACACTAGAGTGACCTGGCACCCAGACCACTTCATTGAGATATGGTGTGTAATGGGGTAAAGCATGTATGTATGTATGCATGTGTTTGTGGGGATAAAGGTATGTGGGTGAAGAGATGATGTGTGAGGTGTGCACTGTGTGTGTATGCAAAGGTGTACTCTGTGTTGGTGGGAGTGTACTGTATGTAGGGGGAGAGGGGGATCACTGTCTGTGAGGGTGTACTGTGTTCAGGGGGTGTAGAGAGTGGGACAGTGAACAGCTTTACAATTTTTACTTTATTAATTGTTTACAAAAAAAAAAGAAGAATACTGTATTCCCCTTTCCCTCATCTTACCTTGCAGGGAGGGGGTGTCACAATCAGATCCATGGTGGTTGAGAAGGCTGCCTATCCATCGGGTACAGGGGGGGTCACGAGATGAGAGCTCTGTCTCTTGGAGCTCAAGCACTTACAGTGACTGACCCATACAAACCCACAGACTGACCCATACAAACCCACAGACTGACCCATACACATACACAGACGGCCCATACACAGACGGCCCATACACAGACGGCCCATAGACAGACGGCCCATAGACAGACGGCCCATAGACAGACGGCCCATAGACAGACGGCCCATACACAGACAGACCCATACACAGACAGACCCATACACAGATAGACCCATACACACACACTCTGCCCCCCACACACAGACTGCTCCCTTACACAGACTAACCCATACATACACAGACTGGCCCATACACAGACTAACCCATACATACACAGACTGGCCCATACACAGACTAACCCATACATACTCGACTGGCCCATACACAGACATACCCATACACAGATAGACCCATACACACACACTCTGCTCCCTTACACAGACTAACACATACATACACAGACTGACACCCCACACCCATACACAGACTGACCCATACACTCACAGACTGACCCATACATACACAGACTGACCCCCCCCCCCACACCCATACACTCACTGGCTGACCCATACACTCACTGGCTGACCCATACACTCACAGACTGCCCCCACACAGACTGACCCATACATACACAGACTGATCCATACATATACAGACTGCCCCCCTACACACAGACTGATCCATACACACACAGACTGATCCATACACACACAGACTGATCCATACACACACAGACTGATCCATACACACACACAGACTGATCCATACACACACAGACTGAGCAATACACACACACAGACTGATCCATACACACACACAGACTGATCCATACACACACACAGACTGATCCATACACACACACAGACTGACCCATATATACACAGACTGATCCATACACACAGACTGATCCATACATATACAGACTGACCCCCCCCTACACACAGACTGATCCATACATACACAGACTGATCCGTACACACACACAGACTGATCCATACACACACACAGACTGATCCATACACACACACAGACTGATCCATACATACACACAGACTGATCCACACATACACAGACTGATCCATACATATACAGACTGACCCCCCCTCACACAGACTGATCCATACATACACAGACTGATCCATACACACACACAGACTGATCCATACACACACACAGACTGATCCATACACACACACAGACTGATCCATACATACACAGACTGATCCATACACACACACAGACTGATCCATACATACACAGACTGATCCATACATACACAGACTGAAACATACACACACAGACTGACCCATACATACAGACTGATCCATACATATACAGACTGACCCCCCCCCTCACACAGACGGATCCATACATACACAGACTGATCCATACACACACAGACTGACCCATACATACAGACTGATCCATACACACACACAGACTGATCCATACATACACAGACTGATCCATACACACACACAGACTGATCCATACATACACAGACTGATCCATACATACACAGACTGAAACATACACACACAGACTGACCCATACATACAGACTGATCCATACATATACAGACTGCCCCCTACACACAGACTGATCCATACACACACAGACTGATCCATACACACACAGACTGATCCATACACACACACAGACTGATCCATACACACACAGACTGAGCAATACACACACACAGACTGATCCATACACACACACAGACTGATCCATACACACACACAGACTGATCCATACACACACACAGACTGACCCATATATACACAGACTGATCCATACACACAGACTGATCCATACATATACAGACTGACCCCCCCCCTACACACAGACTGATCCATACATACAAAGACTGATCCGTACACACACACAGACTGATCCATACACACACACAGACTGATCCATACACACACACAGACTGATCCATACATACACACAGACTGATCCACACATACACAGACTGATCCATACATATACAGACTGACCCCCCCTCACACAGACTGATCCATACATACACAGACTGATCCATACACACACACAGACTGATCCATACACACACACAGACTGATCCATACATACACAGACTGATCCATACATACACAGACTGATCCATACATACACAGACTGAAACATACACACACAGACTGACCCATACATACAGACTGATCCATACATATACAGACTGACCCCCCCCCCCTCACACAGACGGATCCATACATACACAGACTGATCCATACACACACAGACTGACCCATACATACAGACTGATCCATACACACACACAGACTGACCCATACATACAGACTTATCCATACACACACACAGACTGATCCATACATACACAGACTGATCCATACACACACACAGACTGATCCATACATACACACAGACTGATCCATACACACACACAGACTGATCCATACACACACACAGACTGATCCATACATACACAGACTGATCCATACATACACAGACTGATCCATACACACACAGACTGACCCATACATACAGACTGATCCATACATATACAGACTGACCCCCCCCCCACACAGACGGATCCATACATACACAGACTGATCCATACACACACAGACTGACCCATACATACAGACTGATCCATACACACACACAGACTGACCCATACGTACAGACTGATCCATACACACACACACAGACTGATCCATACATACACAGACTGATCCATACACACACACAGACTGATCCATACACACACACAGACTGATCCATACACACACACACAGACTGATCCATACACACACACAGACTGATCCATACATATACAGACTGACCCCCCTACACACAGACTGATCCCTACATACACAGACTGATCCATACACACACAGACTGATCCATACACACACACAGACTGACCCATACATACAGACTGATCCATACACACACACAGACTGACCCATACATACACACAGACTGAGCCATACACACACACAGACTGATCCATACACACACACAGACTGATCCATACACACACACACAGACTGATCCATACACACACACAGACTGATCCATACACACACAGACTGATCCATACACACAGACTGACCCATACATACAGACTGATCCATACACACACACAGACTGATCCATACACACACACAGACTGATCCATACACACACAGACTGATCCATACACACACAGACTGATCCATACACACACACAGACTGAGCCATACACACACACACACAGACTGAGCCATACACACACACAGACTGAGCCATACACACACACAGACTGAGCCATACACACACACAGACTGAGCCATACACACACACAGACTGATCCATACATACACAGACTGATCCATACATACACAGACTGATCCATACACACACAGACTGATCCATACATACACAGACTGATCCATACACACACAGACTGACCCATACATACAGACTGATCCATACATATACAGACTGACCCCCCCCCCCCACACACAGACGGATCCATACATACACAGACTGATCCATACACACACAGACTGACCCATACATACAGACTGATCCATACACACACACAGACTGACCCATACATACAGACTGATCCATACACACACACACAGACTGATCCATACATACACAGACTGATCCATACACACACACAGACTGATCCATACACACACACAGACTGATCCATACACACACACACAGACTGATCCATACTCACACACAGACTGATCCATACACACACACAGACTGATCCATACATATACAGACTGACCCCCCTACACACAGACTGATCCATACATACACAGACTGATCCATACACACACAGACTTATCCATACACACACACAGACTGACCCATACATACAGACTGATCCATACATACACACAGACTGAGCCATACACACACACAGACTGAGCCATACACACACACAGACTGAGCCATACACACACACAGACTGATCCATACATACACAGACTGACCCATATATACACAGACTGATCCATACATATACAGACTGACCCCCCTACACACAGACTGACCCATACACACACAGACTGATCCATACATATACAGACTGACCCCCCCTACACACAGACTGATCCATACATACACAGACTGAGCCATACACACACACAGACGGATCCATACATACACAGACTGATCCATACACACACAGACTGACCCATACATACAGACTGATCCATACACACACACAGACTGATCCATACATACACAGACTGATCCATACACACACACAGACTGATCCATACATACACAGACTGATCCATACATACACAGACTGAAACATACACACACAGACTGACCCATACATACAGACTGATCCATACATATACAGACTGCCCCCTACACACAGACTGATCCATACACACACAGACTGATCCATACACACACAGACTGATCCATACACACACAGACTGATCCATACACACACACAGACTGATCCATACACACACACAGACTGATCCATACACACACACAGACTGACCCATATATACACAGACTGATCCATACACACAGACTGATCCATACATATACAGACTGACCCCCCCCTACACACAGACTGATCCATACATACAAAGACTGATCCGTACACACACACAGACTGATCCATACACACACACAGACTGATCCATACACACACACAGACTGATCCATACATACACACAGACTGATCCACACATACACAGACTGATCCATACATATACAGACTGACCCCCCCTCACACAGACTGATCCATACATACACAGACTGATCCATACACACACACAGACTGATCCATACACACACACAGACTGATCCATACATACACAGACTGATCCATACACACACACACAGACTGATCCATACATACACAGACTGATCCATACATACACAGACTGAAACATACACACACAGACTGACCCATACATACAGACTGATCCATACATATACAGACTGACCCCCCCCCTCACACAGACGGATCCGTACATACACAGACTGATCCATACACACACAGACTGACCCATACATACAGACTGATCCATACACACACACAGACTGACCCATACATACAGACTTATCCATACACACACACAGACTGATCCATACATACACAGACTGATCCATACACACACACAGACTGATCCATACATACACACAGACTGATCCATACACACACACAGACTGATCCATACACACACACAGACTGATCCATACATACACAGACTGATCCATACATACACAGACTGATCCATACACACACAGACTGACCCATACATACAGACTGATCCATACATATACAGACTGACCCCCCCCCCCCACACACAGACGGATCCATACATACACAGACTGATCCATACACACACAGACTGACCCATACATACAGACTGATCCATACACACACACAGACTGACCCATACATACAGACTGATCCATACACACACACACAGACTGATCCATACATACACAGACTGATCCATACACACACACAGACTGATCCATACACACACACAGACTGATCCATACACACACACACAGACTGATCCATACACACACACAGACTGATCCATACATATACAGACTGACCCCCCTACACACAGACTGATCCATACATACACAGACTGATCCATACACACACAGACTGATCCATACACACACACAGACTGACCCATACATACAGACTGATCCATACACACACACAGACTGACCCATACATACACACAGACTGAGCCATACACACACACAGACTGATCCATACACACACACAGACTGATCCATACACACACACAGACTGATCCATACACACACACAGACTGATCCATACACACACACACAGACTGATCCATACACACACACAGACTGATCCATACACACACAGACTGATCCATACACACAGACTGACCCATACATACAGACTGATCCATACACACACACAGACTGATCCATACACACACACAGACTGATCCATACACACACAGACTGATCCATACACACACAGACTGATCCATACACACACACAGACTGATCCATACACACACAGACTGATCCATACACACAGACTGACCCATACATACAGACTGATCCATACACACACACAGACTGATCCATACACACACACAGACTGATCCATACACACACAGACTGATCCATACACACACAGACTGATCCATACACACACACAGACTGAGCCATACACACACACACACAGACTGAGCCATACACACACACAGACTGAGCCATACACACACACAGACTGAGCCATACACACACACAGACTGAGCCATACACACACACAGACTGAGCCATACACACACACAGACTGAGCCATACACACACACAGACTGATCCATACATACACAGACTGATCCATACATACACAGACTGATCCATACACACACAGACTGACCCATACATACAGACTGATCCATACATATACAGACTGACCCCCCCCCCACACACAGACGGATCCATACATACACAGACTGATCCATACACACACAGACTGACCCATACATACAGACTGATCCATACACACACACAGACTGACCCATACATACAGACTGATCCATACACACACACACAGACTGATCCATACATACACAGACTGATCCATACACACACACAGACTGATCCATACACACACACACAGACTGATCCATACACACACACAGACTGATCCATACATATACAGACTGACCCCCCTACACACAGACTGATCCATACATACACAGACTGATCCATACACACACAGACTTATCCATACACACACACAGACTGACCCATACATACAGACTGATCCATACACACACACAGACTGACCCATACATACACACAGACTGAGCCATACACACACACAGACTGAGCCATACACACACACAGACTGAGCCATACACACACACAGACTGATCCATACATACACAGACTGACCCATATATACACAGACTGATCCATACATATACAGACTGACCCCCCTACACACAGACTGACCATACACACACAGACTGATCCATACATATACAGACTGACCCCCCCTACACACAGACTGATCCATACATACACAGACTGAGCCATACACACACACAGACTGATCCATACACACACACAGACTGATCCATACATACACAGACGGATCCATACACACACACAGATGGATCCATACACACACACAGACTGATCCATACATACACAGACTGATCCATACATATACAGACTGATCCATACATATACAGACTGACCCCCCCCTCACACAGACTGATCCATACATACACAGACTGATCCATACACACACACACACAGACTGATCCATACATACACAGACTGATCCATACACACACACAGACTGATCCATACACACACACAGACTGATCCATACACACACACAGACTGACCCCTCCCCCCCCTACACACAGACTGAATAACACTTACCAGCAGCTGTCTGGATGCCTCTGTGCAGAGCTGATCTTCCTCTCCCTGTCTCTCCCCTGCGCTGCTCTCTATGATCCTGGAGGAAGTCCTCCCAGCACACAGCGCCCTGGTTACTTCCTATCCCTGCCTGTCCCCACACACAGTGACCCCTACTGGCCGGTGCTGGTAATTTCCTTTTATACTGAGAAAAATACCTGCATTTGTATTGCCGGTATTACAGCAATACTGGCACTGGCCAGGAAGCCTCAAATACCAGCTGTGCCATTAAAATACCAGTTAAGTGGTATACTTAAGAGTAGTGTGTAAAAAAAAAAAAAAAAATGGGCCTATTCCATGGGCCTGGGCCTGGAGCTGCAGCTCCATCAGCCCCTATGTTAATCCGGCCCTGTTCATAGTTGTCAACAGGTCAAATATTTACAAATAGATATTCTCCACTCAAAATCATTGTATCTTTGGCTTTGACCACTTTGACTTGTAAAACGTGGATGAAAAATACACGAATGTCGTGTGGAGATCAAAAATAGGTAAGAAAGTGTGTCATTTTTTGTGTTGCAGGAGTAATCTAAACTTAATGTATGAAAAAGACAAACAAAATGTTGAATATTCTCTGAGTGCAAAAAAATGGTTTATTATTATTTGTATTAATTTTTTAATAAATATTATTGATTGAAATAAGTGGTATCAATTATATATATATATATATATATATATATAGCAGTAAGAAATAAATTAAGACCCATATAAGTAAGCGATCGTATGTACCGATTGAAGGGGCAGTCCTGATTACGAGTCTCACCCACCCATTCTTTATTTGTATTGATTGCTTAGAAGGGAGTAGAATCAGAAGAAGGGTGAACGCAATGAAGAAGACATTGTGACATCAAAGTACATTGAGGATGACCGCAATGATGTCCAATGCAGGAGAAACAAATAAGAACCCAGTAAACACTTGACATATGTGGGGATATTTATGGGATGATAATAGTAAACAGTTGAGAATTGCCCACTATTTAAATTCTCAGATCCCAAAGATCGTTATCGTGTAAGTGAAATGTATTCCATATAAATAAAATCACAATTTGTTATAAAAATAGATACAATTTATTGTGACAATTTAAATAATAATAATATGTAACATGCGTGATAATAATCAATGAATATTTAGTATAACATGAGTATGCAATACAATGGCAATACACATTCCAATGGTTAATACAGTATAGAATCTACAACATTAGCTGTCAAGAGAAGATTTATGACGGTAGTTCACAGAAAAACGAAAGTGAAACTTACACACACAGAGCTTGCAGCTTAAGGTCATAAAACTTTAGCTGACAGTTAGAATAACCCTTTCAATGCTGGCTAGACCTCCTAGGTAATTAAGACCTATTCTCATGTAATTTTAAATAAAATAACATTTAAATCAGCTCATTAGTCATTTCCTGGAACCATCCAATAAGAGTAATCTACCATGTTCTATAAGCAGAATTTTAACTTGCCTAAACAGATATTTTATTTTATTTTAAAGCAAATCAATACACCTGGATAAATATCACGATATGCTAACATGTGATAAACCACATAAATACATAATTATTCTTTTCCCATCTGCAGAATGGGATGGTTATAACTATATACTTCTTTAGTAACTAAGATTTCTAAACATCGAAATATGATCGTGATTTATCCAGTCATATATCATGCTATTAGAAAATTTTAATTAATTTAGATTAATTAAATGAAACCAGTATAATTACCAGTTGAGTAGACATTATCATCAGATTAGTAGGTAGTCTCAGGAGCTGAATGGATGTGTGATTGGTGTGTAAGAAATTCTGAGTGCCCTGGAGTGGATAGGACAACACTCACCAGATGGGCCCCCTCCTCCATTCTCCGAAGCTCAGACTCTTGGGCCGGGATCATCCCCCCCCGGCCGTGAGGGGGGAGCGGGGCCGGATCCGACCCCCTGCATGTCTCTTGCGTGTTGCGGTTCCAGCTCATGTGGCATGTCACAAGCTTTATGGGCTTTTTGTGCTCCGTTAGCGATGCCCGCCGGGTTTGTGCCACAACTCCTCGCTCTCTGGTTCCTCACCACGCGACCACCTGTCTTTTCTTCGGTGGTTAGTGTGATTTTGGGTCCGATTGTGGGTATTTTATGCAGCTTGTACCCGGAGCCAGCAAGGGTGGCTGCTGCCGCTCGGCGGCCCGGCCCCGCCCCCGGTTACTGCCATTTTGTATGCTTTATTGCACACCATTGCTCAATGTAAGTATAAGACATTTTATTTTTGTGAGCAACTAGTCTGGCATTCTAATATAATAAACAGTATTTGTGATGGAACACCCAGTCACTTATGCCTATACCAGGAACAACCCCACATCTCACTCCCCAAGAATTGACCACAAACTACTGAGAGCACATATAATCAAGGCCACCTACAAGATCCAGAGAGACGTAAGTACTATAACGGGACTTGCATCAAAAACTTATGCAACCAGCCATTGTACCTGGCTACCTTCCAACGCTTTTTCCCTTATTTCTCCACCAGCAAGGAGATCTCTCTTAAGAGGGAATATGATAACAGAAAATATGAAAAATAGCTCCTTGAGAGCCAGAGGGAGCACCCCTTTTTTAGCCCACAGTAGCTCCTGATATTTGGCCGCCAAAGCCTAATTTACCAAGGAACTCTTTTTGGCATGTACCTTGCTAGCAGCCGGTCAAATCTTTACCCTGGTGGCGACTCTCCAATTCTGCATGGATCCGAGTGCTATTTTGCCAACTTGGGTGCTCAGATCAGAGCTATCTGGGGATGTATAATATGTGGGGTTCCTGTGGGTTTTTTGTTATGTTTTGGGTGATATTTTGTGTTGTAACCTCTGCATCCAGTAGATAATTAATTTAGTGAGCGGTGACACAATTATCTCCCAGACACAGAGGCACCAGGGTAGGATCATTGTACTGTTGAATAGGGTCCCCATGCTGGGGGTCCATGTATAAATGAACATGTTGGTGACCATAAAATCAGCTCTTCTCCCAGCACTAAGTCTCTACTAATGTGTGGGGGGAAAGACTATAACACTGCAATACTCTACAGTTATCCTGCAATCTATGATCACTGACTACTACGCTGAATGGGATACTTTGAAGGTGAAAGGAGAGCCTTGGCGGTGACACTTGGGTCTATAAAGAGTGGTCCGCCACATTATTGCGCTCTCTTTTATATTTTGTATTCTTTTGGAGAGATGGAGAAGATTGCATAGTAAAACCATGATACACTTACCACTGAGGGATGACTCTTAAATGAGTGAGTTCTATTCAGTCAGCTCTAGTATTTCATTTTGGTTTGTGCTGCATCATGAATGTCTTTATGTGTAAATACTTTGATAGCTTTGCCTACATTTATATACTGGTATCCAAATGTTTAGCACCCAATTATACTGTTGAATAGTGATGTATAGTGATGTACCGAACTGTCCGCCGGCAGGGGCGGACTGAGCACTCGGGCAAATCGGTCATGGACCGAGGGCCCGAGGCTCTGGGGGGCCCGCCCGCTCTGCAGTGAAGTAACAGCTGGGCTGGGGAGTTAACCATCTCCCCAGCCAGCCTGTACACAGCAAGGGGCCCGCACGGCACTCCGCGGGCCCCTGTTACAAAATACAATCTCCCCTTTGCCGGTCCCAGCAGGGCACACCGAGAGACAGCTAATGGGGTCTTTCCAAAGACCCCAATAAGCTGCCTCTCAGTGTGCCTGAAATATAAACAGCACGAGAGCTGTCTGTAACAGATCAGGCAGCTCCGTACTGCTCATTAAGCAGGAAATGACATCATGTGTCATAAGTTCACTGAGCTGTGCGGAGCTGCCTTTGCACTGTTACAGACAGCAAGCAGTATGTGATACAGCATGTCACAGGTAAGGGAAAATAAACAGATTAATATAATCATCCCCCTTCCCCTTCTAACCCCTACAGCCCCTCTACCCCCTGCAGCCCACCTACCCCCTGGACCCATTCTCACCCCTGCAGCCCCTATAACCCCTCTATCCCCTGTAGCCCACCTACCCCCTGGACCCTTTCTAATCCCTGCAGCCCCTATAACCCCTCTATCCCCTGTAGCCCACCTACCCCCTGGACCCATTCTAATCCCTTCAGCCCCTATAACCCCTCTATCCCCTGTAGCCCACCTACCCCCTGGACCCATTCTAACCCCTGCAGCCCCTATAACCCCTCTATCCCCTGTAGCACACCTACCCCTTTGACCCATTCTAACCCCTGCAGCCCCTATAACACCTCTATTCCCTGTAGCCCCCCTGAACCCATTCTAAGCACTGCAGCCCCTATAACCCCTCTACCCCCTACAGCTCTTCTACCGCCTGCAGCTCCTCTACACCCTGCAGCCCCTACAACTCCCGTGCAGCCCCTATAACTCCTCTACCCCCTGCACCCTATTACCCCCTGCAGCCCTTCTATCCCCTGCAGTCATACTAAACCCTGCAGCCCTTCTAACCACTGCAGCCCCCCTACAGTCTATAAACCTCCTACAGCCTCTCTACTCTCTAGAGCCCTTAAAATACCTGCACCTCTTACAGCCCTTAAAATATCTGCATCCCCTACAGACCCTTACCTCATACAGACCGTCTACCCCCCGCAGCCCCTCTATCCCCTACAGCCCTTCTGCCCCTTCAGCATCCCTACACGCTACAGCCCCTAAAATCCCCGCACACCCTACAACTGTTATATTCCCTACAGCCCCTATATTCCCTGCATCAACTAAAGCCCAATGAACCCCATGCACAAACTACAGACCATTTCCCCTACACCCACTACTGCATCTATTGATCTCTGCACTTACCACAGCCCCTATCCCTCCCCTACATCCACAATAGCCCCTATTACCCCTACCCCCACTATAGGCTCTATCACTCCCTGTCCCCACTAAAGTCCCTATAAACACTACAGCTTCTATGCCCCTGGCATCCACTGCAGCGTTTATCCCCCATGTCCCCTGCACACGCTACAGCCCCATTTTTGATTGTGGGGTCTTTTTATCCATTTAAATATATTTAAATGAACACTATAGACATCCAGACCATTTCAGCTCATTGAAGTGGTCTGAGTGCAGTTTCCCAGGTTCCTTAAACCTGCAATGGCAATTTTTGCAGTTTTTGAGAAACTACAATAATTACCTTTCAGGGTTAACTCCATCTCTAGTGGCTGTCTACCAGACAGCTACTAGAGACTTTTGCTTCGCTAGGCAACTTTTGGTCACCTAAGTGACGCTGGACGTCCTTACGCTATGCATGAGGACATCTAGCTTCATACAAAACCCCATAGGAAAGCTTTATACAATGCTTTACTATGTGGGAAGTCCTAATGCGAGTGCAGCGCCTGAACCAGCACCGAGAGACATCAGCGCTGGATTCAGGCAAGTGACAGAAGGGTTTTTTTTTTTTTTATCTGTGGGTAACTATAGTGCCAGGAAAACAACTTGTTTTCCTAGCACTATAGTTTTGATACCGGAGAAACTGACGGAAGCCAAGCACAGAGAGATGGACACAGGTTTCTTCAGGAAGGAAGAGATTCTTTATTGGATCACCGATCGGGACTCAGAGGGACTAGCGTCACCAAAATACAGCAAGTTCTGAGCCCCGGACAATAGTGCAGGCTCCTTATATAGGCACATAACTCCTCCCATATTAAGCTCCACCCGCACATTCTCTTAACCAATCAACACAAATAAGAATTAACTTCCTGCTTGACCGCATGGCTTGTCCAGCACAATGGAGGAGGGGGAATACTACATCCTGTATTCTTGCACATGCTCCGTACACTACTGATCGTATCTTGCCTCGTGCAACCAACTGATCGATACGTCAGCATATGCACGTACACATGCCACGTGGTAATCTCGGCCTACTAAATTTATTTTTACCGAGATTCCACCACATTCCCCCCTTTGATGCCTCTTGATATTTTACAATTACTTGAGGCATCACTTAACCTTGGTTTGCATACACCGCAAGTTACCATGAACCAGACCAGACTTATCTTATGATGTGAATCTTTTAACACTCATCTTCCTGCATTGGTTCTCCCTGATCTAGAGCCTTATACTTATAAATCGCCATTATCTGTGCAGCAGCCTTCCTCTCTGCTATATTTCCTATCAGGCTTTGCACAGACCTAACTACTAAGGGTATAAGACACGGCAGGAATAGACACAACATTAAAATCAGTAGGACTCCACCTACCACTGCCTTAAGCCCTCCAAACCACTCATACCAGCTACCAAACCAACTACTTGGATTATACCCTTTCCATACCTGAGTAGGCACATGCGCTAGTTTAACCATATGGCTAGTAAGCTCAGCTATTGCTTGCCCTTCGTCATCTATTTGAAGGCAGCAATTGCTCAGGTTAAACTTCCCACATACACCTCCCTCTACTGCCAAAAGGTAATCCAAGGCTAATCTATTTTGGTAGACTGCTGTCCTCATCCTGGTGTTATGCTTCGCTAGAAGATTGAGCGCTTGTGATGTCTCGTTGGTGATAATCTCAACCACCGCCTGTAATCTTATAATTCGGTTGAGCATATAAATAGGGGTTCTATAACCAAAGGTACCATCCTCAGCCCACGTGGCTGGCCCATAATAATCTATGATACGCTGGGGAGGCCATTCATTATCTTCCCAGGTGCCTATCTCTATGGGTCCCCTTTTCTTCCTATGATTCACATCATACACTTTAACACCTAAAGTCTCACCTGTTTCAATCGGTAACAAGAAGAAGGATGGTTTGAGCATACCCAACACACATGCCCCTTCCCAGTCCTGTGGCAACTCCGAATAGGCTTTCTTACCACAGATCCAGTACAAATTTGCTGGGGCTCTCCAGGTAGATGTGATGGATAAATCAAACCACACATCCTTTAAATTGGCGTATCTAGCAAACGGGTTAGATGGTTCTGAGACATTTGAAGCCGACCACCAGGTTGTATTCTTTGTATCATCATCATAAGCTTTTTGCCCTAGACAAGTTAATTCTCCTACAGAAGTATTATACATTATTCCTTTCCTTGCTATGCAAACATAACCTATGATGGAGGTCTTTAATCTCCACTCAGATTTACCTCTAACACTCATATGATAATCGGCTTGTGTAGATATTAGCTGGTCAACTGCCTCAGAACCGGACATTACCTCCTTTGCTTCCCAAGGCCATTGGTCTCCCATGTTAGTACCTCCACACACATAGCAGTTGGTAACATTAAGACTACCGGCAATACTTTCGGCTAAATCGATGAACAGGTTTTTAGCATTATGGGGGATCTTATTATCTATACTCATCTCTTCATAAAAGGAATGGTATACTTGATGAGTTTGGGAGGATACCGTATCAGTCTCTATCCCTATAAACAATAATGTCCCAGGATCTAAACCCGTCCCGTATATCTGAAACCCAAATAAATTGCCATATTTGTCTAAGAACTTATCGGGGTTATTTATAAGTATATGGATGGGATTACATTCCATAGACTTACAATATGGGCTAGTCGGCAACTTAGTCACTATCATGTCTTTGTCTACTGTCTGTCCCCAAGTCGCCCACCCCACACAAGACCAATATGGGCAAAAGTTATAGTCTTTATTTGGGCATCTAGGACTTACATATTTATTTTTACTACTGGGACAAATATATTTATCATTAGACCCATACGTCCTCTCCCATCTAAGATCCCCACATACATTCCACAGCTTTCTACCACTCGATATCGCTTTACACGCATCAAATAGCAGAACACCCGGAGAATGTACGGATTCTAACACCGTCTTATTAATTAGGGTCCCCTGAGGATCTCCATTCCTGAGAGTCAACCAAATTGTACGAGGTTGATACTCTGGACTGAAGCACTTAGGTTCTCCTACTCCTAAATGGCACACACTATAGTCTATATTTAAGTATCTACATCTCGATACATCTCCTTTACACTCGTATTGTGAATGCCAAATTAGGGTTTGGGAAATATGGTTACCTGTTCTCGTAGTCTTAATGCATACCTCACAGCTAGGAGTGTCGGTACCTCTACCTTCCTGAATATAAAAACACATATAAATAAACACTATCAAAAGCACATCTTTCGCCGTCATCCTCAGTCTTCGTCCGTGCGAAGGCGCCTCAGCTTCCAGGATGTGAGGGCTGCAGGGAATGGAGTTCTGCTCGTCTTCACAGGTGTCCCTTCGAGACTTTCCTGGCTTATATACTATGTGTTGGTAAGCGGACAGGCTTTATTATGGCCTTCTCACTCACGCACCAAATCCCTGTAACAATAAAATTTGTAATCCACACGATTCCTCGTTACTCCGACTGAGTAGTGCGTTTTAACCGGATCTTGCAGGGATTCTCTGGATCTGCTGTAACTTGCCAAGAATCGACTGCTGCTGGTTTAACCCTGGAGTGATGTATCCACGGAGTCACTTCGGCTACTTTTATCGCTGTAGGGGTAGACAAAAGAACAACATAAGGACCTCTCCACTTGGGCCCTAACGGTACATTATTCCACTCTTTAATCCACACTTGATCTCCTGGATGATAACTATGAACAGGGGGATAAATATTCACAGGTAATCTATCTTGTACCCATTTCTGTACCTCCTCCATAGTCTTACCCAACTCTACAACCTGCTGCCGGGTAATTCCTTCTCCCAACTGACTCAAATCCCCCCTTAAGTTACCAAGTACGGGAGGTGGTCGCCCATACATAATTTCAAAAGGAGAGAGGCCCATCCTTCTGGTAGGGGTACTGCGGATTCGCAATAGAGCTATGGGTAAGAGAACGTTCCACTTAAGTTGGGTTTCCTGACACATTTTAGCCAACTGGTTCTTAATAGTTCTATTCATTCTCTCTACCTTACCAGAACTCTGGGGTCTATATGCAGTATGAAGCCTCCACTTTATACCAAGCATATGAGTCAGTTGTTGTAGGCACTGATGAACAAAAGCTGGACCATTGTCCGATCCTATAGAACAGGGTAGTCCATATCGGGGTATTATTTCTCGTAGCAGGAATCTCACAACTTCTCCTGCTTTCTCTGTACGAGTAGGACATGCTTCTACCCAGCCTGAATAGGTGCACACAATTACCAACAGGTAACGATGTCCACCCGATTTAGGCATCACTGTAAAGTCTATTTGTAGATCGGACATGGGGAGTCCCCCCATAAACTGGACTCCTGGTGGCTTTACTGGTCCTTGTCTTGCATTATTTTTAGCACACGTTACACATCTTCGTACAATGGCCTGAGTCAAGTTGGACAATCTTGGTATGTAGAAATGTTTTCTAAGAGATTCTTCAGTACTGTCTCTCCCAGAATGTGTCCCGTTATGATAATTTTGGACAATTTCTACCGCTAGTGATGCTGGTATGACTATTCTTCCATCTTCTAGCTGATACCACTTGTTCTCCAAATACTTTCCTGGTTCAGTCTTTAACCACTCCTCTTCTTGAGCTGTATAAACTGGAGTCCATTGGGACAGTGGAGTTGGTATAAGAGCAGCTATATGCCCCACATACTCCTGTCTTCCTGATTCAGCAGCACGCTTAGCTGCACTATCTGCCATCCGATTTCCCTTGGTTACATCACCATCTCCTCTCAGATGCGCTCGACAATGTATGATACCGACTTCTTTCGGCTCCCACACTGCTTCCAATAGTTGTAGGATTTCAGCTGCGTATTTGATTTCTTTGCCTTCTGAATTCAATAGTCCTCTTTCTTTATACAAAGCTCCGTGGGCATGAGTGGTTAAAAACGCATATTTGGAGTCCGTGTAGATGTTTACTCTTAAACCTTCAGCCAATTGTAACGCTCGTGTCAGTGCTATCAATTCTGCCTTTTGTGCTGATGTTCCTTTCGCCAGTGGCCGAGCTTCTATCACCTTGTCTATTGTTGTTACTGCATATCCTGCATAGCGGATCCCTTCTTTCACATAACTACTGCCGTCGGTATAATATTGAACATCGGGGTTCTGGATGGGAAAATCACGAAGATCTGGTCTACTTGAGAATACTTCATCCATTACTTCCAAACAATCATGTTGACTTTCAGTAGGTTGTGGCAAAAGGGTAGCTGGATTTAAGGTGTTTACAGTCTCTAAATGCACTCTTGGGTTTTCACACAACATTGCTTGATACTTGGTCATACGGCTGTTACTAAACCAATGATTTCCTTTGTAATCCAACAACGTCTGTACTGCATGTGGGACTCGTACATAAAGTTCTTGACCCAGAGTGAGTTTATCGGCCTCAGCTACTAGCAGGGCGGCTGCAGCTACGGCTCTTAGACAAGGTGGAAGTCCGCTGGCCACTGCATCCAATTGCTTAGACATGTAGGCAACAGGTCTTTGCCATGATCCCAAGTACTGTGTCAATACTCCCACAGCCATTCTTCTTTGCTCGTGTACATATAAGTAGAATGGTCGTGTGTGATCAGGTAGACCTAATGCTGGGGCACTCATCAAAGCCTTCTTCACATCTTCAAATGCCGTTTGTTGTTCTTGGGTCCATAAGAAGGGGTCGTGCTCTGTACCTTTGATAGCTGCGTACAGAGGTTTTGCCAGTATCGCATAGCTGGGAATCCATATCCTACAGAAGCCTGCTGCCCCCAAGAATTCTCGCACTTGTCTTCTATTCTTGGGTATTGGTATTTGGCAGACAGCTTCTTTTCTCTCTGGCCCCATAATTCTTTGACCTTCAGAGATATGGAATCCCAGATATTTGACAGTTGGCAAACACAACTGAGCCTTCTTTCTAGACACCTTGTATCCTGCCTTCCAGAGAATGTGTAGTAGATCGTGCGTTGCTTGCTGACAGATTTCTTTTGTAACTGCTGCTATCAACAAGTCATCTACATATTGTAACAATACACACTCTCCTGGGATGGACTCGAAATCCAGTAGATCTTGACTTAGGGCTGAACCAAATAGGGTAGGTGAATTTTTAAACCCTTGGGGCAGTCTTGTCCAAGTCATCTGGCGTTTTGAGCCCGTTACAGCGTTCTCCCATTGGAAAGCGAAAATACATTGACTTTCTGCGGCAATTCGGAGGCAAAAGAAGGCATCTTTGAGGTCTAAGACTGTGAAGTAAGTAGCCCCGCCCGGAATTAAAGCAAGCAGGTTATATGGATTGGGTACAACTGGATGTATACTAACAACCGCATCATTGACTGCTCTCAAGTCCTGCACAGGTCGATACTCATCTGTACCGGGCTTTTGAACAGGCAGCAATGGGGTGTTCCAGGGGGAAGTACAGAATTTTAGGATACCATACCGTATGAACTTATCCAGATAGGATTGGATGTTCTTCTTAGCCTTCTGCGGGATGTGGTATTGTCTTAGGCTCACTGGATAAACCCCATGTTTTAGTTCAATTTTTATAGGTGGAATATTGCGGGCCAGTCCTGGTGGGTTGTTCTCTGCCCAAACTCCTGGTATGTTAAATAATGTCTCATCACTCCTAGGGTTTTGGCTAGTCAACGCTGTATAAAGTCGCCACTCTTCTTCCTTTGGTACGGATAATGTCATGATACCTGAAGGTCCATTAAACTTTAAAGATGTTGTTCCATTTGGTAGGAACGTAATCTGCGCTTGTAATTTTGATAGCATATCACGTCCCAGCAATTGGACTGGACATTCAGGCATATAAAGGAATTGATGTTTTATTACGTGGCCTCCCAATGTACAGAGTCGACTTTTAAGAACCGGTTTTTCAGCACTTCTTCCAGTTGCTCCTATCACAGTAATAGTCCTTCCAGATGGAGGAGCAACTAGATTAGTCACCACTGAATGTTCAGCACCAGTGTCGATCATGAACGCACTCCTTTTCCCCCCTATTGATACATCGACCATAGGCTCCGCTCGACCAAGGGGGATGGAGCCCGGTCGGTATCAATAGTCCTCCATAACCGTGTCAGCCAATCCTACAAAGTCCCTGCCTTCTCTATCGCGGGACCTTTGCGCTGCTGGAATATACCTGTCTTCCCTAACACTTCCTCTGTTCCCATTACTCCCTCTATTACCATTACTCCCTCCGGGGCCTCCTCTACCTCTCGCTCTGCCTCTAAAGTTTCCGTAACCTGTCCTAGGTCTGTCTTTCTCACACTGTTCTCTTCGAGGACACTCATTTCTCCAATGCCCTTCTTCCCTACAGTATGCGCACTGATTTCTACTTAGAGGTTCCTCATTCCATCTACTATCGCCTCTATCTGGGCCCCGTCTATCTACGCCTGCGATCGCTACCGCTAGCATATCAGCCTTTTTACGCATCTTGCGCTCTTCCTCTTTCTTACTTTCTGTTTCCCTATTCATATAAACCTTATTCGCTACCTCCATTAGTTGGGTGATTGACATACCTGCGAACCCTTCTAACTTTTGTAGCTTGCGCTTAATATCTCCGTAAGCTTGGCTGACAAAGGCGGAGTTCACCATTCGGGAGTTATCTGCGTCTTCCGGATTAAAGGGGGTATACAAGCGGTATGCCTCCAATAATCGGTCATAAAAGACACTGGGCGCTTCATCGCTTTTCTGAATCACCTCAACTGTCTTCGACATGTTAATGGCTTTCTTTCCTCCGGCTTTCATGCCAGCAATTATAGCGTCTCTATAGGCTCTGAGTTGAACCATATCAGCACCATTTACGTTCCAATCGGGATCGGTGTTGGGATAATGTGTTGCGGCCCATGCTGCTGGATTAGCTTGGTTCAAAGTACGGGCTTTATCCTCTAGTGCCTTAATGGCTGCTTGATTTATTCTTGTCCTTTCCTCATTGTTAAATAAAGTCATTAATAACTGCTGGCAATCAGCCCATGTCGGGTTATGTGTCTGTACTATTGAGGTGAACAGATCAGTCATAGCTTGTGGTTTCTCAGTATACGAGGAATTGTGGGTCTTCCAGTTTAAAAGATCGGTTGTCGTGAATGGGACATATACAAAGACTGGGTCAGCATGTGCCATTTGACCTGCGGCATCGATATAGGCTGGCCCAGGATTCAGACGAAGAGGCATCTGATAGTGTCTTAATTGTTGGGCACCGGTCAACTGTCGGGTCTGTATGGGGCTACGTGGAGGGGCGTCAGTCATAGGTTCCAGTCGGGGAGAAATAGGGTATGGGGATGTGGGAGCTTGGTTTTGGGAAAAGGTGGTAAATAAAACACTTCGAGCCGAGCTAGATGAAGCTTGACCGGAAGTCTGAAGTGGCGCCAAATCAGGATATTCGTTTTTAATGGGGGTTGGTTCTGATTCCGGAAGGGGAGATTTAGTACGAGGGGGGGTGGATCCTGTACTGGAGGAGGAAGCGGAAGTGGATGGGGGTAATGAGGGGAGGGTTGCAGGACTTCCTGCGTTTGCGTCACTTCCTCTTAACGGAAAGTAAGGGGGCGGCAAAGGGATCTCGGACTCAGGGGGCGTGTCCAAAATGGGCCTAACA
The DNA here is from genome assembly GCF_036172605.1 of Pelobates fuscus. NCBI lineage: Eukaryota > Metazoa > Chordata > Amphibia > Anura > Pelobatidae > Pelobates > Pelobates fuscus. The sequence continues at coordinate 86,152,349 of NC_086327.1, read as the reverse complement.
CCAGTCCTAGTGGACGAACAAGTCCTAGCTACCATGAGGCGACATTGCTCCTCGTGGCATGTCCGGAGCCATTTTGGCGAGTCATTTACGGCCTGTCTCCAACAATCAATATAAGGAAACTGGCCGTAAAGTTCAGGCCTACCTGATACAGCCACGTGTAAGCGCTGTACCAGAGTTGGATCCAAACTGCCACGTGGCGGCCATGCCGCAACCAAAGTAGGCCACTCCCTAGTACACAAAGTGACCAAACGTACAGGAGACATTTTAACCCCAAAATCACAAGTTTTGAATCCCTTTTTAAAATTCTTCACCATACAACCTAAGGGATCCGGAATCGTTGACTGCGACGCACCCATACTTAACAATGGAACGTCGTCGACAACGAATACTATACACGCGTACTATTCAACAGTCACACCCGTTTCCTCTGGCAACAGCACCACGTGGTACGGTTACCAAGTGAAACGTACACAATAACACAATAAACACTCAGGGAATTCCCGTACACACACAGCTGTTACACCAGTCACTAGATAATCAATATTATGCCCTTTGGCGTAACTATACAGTCACCCACGCTATAATTCTCTATATACGAATTACCCGTCTATAACACACCCAGTAACATCGTCTTTTACAAATAGCGGTTACAGTACGGTTAGCATAGGTCAAAGCACAAGTTAAGGTCACAATACAATTATTAGTGGTTATGGTGTTAAACATGCAATGGACGACAATGATTAGTACTTATATACAGTGTCAGTAAATATACAGGGTTATGGTACCGTGCACTATAATACAGCAACACACTATTAACACTCTCGCTAGACGGCTGAGCTTGCGCTATCTAACAAGATATACACTTTACTAAACAATCTTTATCACATTTACAATTCCCAACTAAACTATTGGCCAGTACCTTGAATGGACTACCTAAAAACAATCTACATACGTTTTGGTTAGCCACACTGCCCAATCACCACATATATAGCGAGCTAGAGGACCGAATTTACACAGACGCCTCTTAGTCGCACTATCAAAAGTCTAGTGGGTTCCAAATTTACACGCCTTCCCACTTAGCCCAGATAGGATGAGATCTAGCGAACCGAATTTACACAGACGCCGCTTAGTCTCCCGGTCCCTCCAACCTAGCGAACAAAATATACACCCTAGAACGCTAGTCTAGACAAGACACCGGTGTCCGGCTAGGGCTATTTACACCAGAGCCCCGCCTGACTAACAAAATCAAACGGTCTGACTAAAGAGCGTTCGATCGAGTGGTGCGCCTTCGCTCCTTCCCTCCGACAGAGGGGGCAGATACACAGATTCAAAACCCCTTTGGGCCTACCGCACAATCGGTATACCCCTAGTGGGTCCTGCCGTCTAAAACAGCAGTTGTCTTACCTCCTCGTTCCTGAACCTGAGTTCACACTCATCGACGGGGACACCCCAGCACTTCTCACGTAGAGGCCGATGATCTCCTGGACAACAGACCAGTGGCGCCGAGACGAAGGGAGGTCCACGCAGAAGTTCAGGGGTGCAGCCGTAGAGAACGTGGGCAAAGATAGACCGTCTCACGCCTCTGCCTCTCAGCTACCGTTGAACGATGAGCTTCCCGGCCAATGCACCAAATGATACCGGAGAAACTGACGGAAGCCAAGCACAGAGAGATGGACACAGGTTTCTTCAGGAAGGAAGAGATTCTTTATTGGATCACCGATCGGGACTCAGAGGGACTAGCGTCACCAAAATACAGCAAGTTCTGAGCCCCGGACAATAGTGCAGGCTCCTTATATAGGCACATAACTCCTCCCATATTAAGCTCCACCCGCACATTCTCTTAACCAATCAACACAAATAAGAATTAACTTCCTGTTTGACCGCATGGCTTGTCCAGCACAATGGAGGAGGGGGAATACTACATCCTGTATTCTTGCACATGCTCCGTACACTACTGATCGTATCTTGCCTCGTGCAACCAACTGATCGATACGTCAGCATATGCACGTACACATGCCACGTGGTAATCTCGGCCTACTAAATTTATTTTTACCGAGATTCCACCACAGTTTCCCTTTAAATAAACTCTAATTCCACATATCCTGACACGACACACAAAGACATACATATATAATTACACCAGGGTTCACAGTGCATGTACACACAGAAGCATACATTCACGTTACATGCACATACAATCAAATAAACAGTACATCTACACCAGCACATATATTGATCTGCAGGGGGCCCGGATCCTAATTTTGCCCGGGGGCCCAAACCACTGTCAGTCCGTCCCTGTCCGCCGGCGAACAGATCCCGGCGAAATTAGCGTGTTCGCGTTCGCCGCGGCGGGCGGACACATGCGCAGTTCGATCCGCCCCCTATTCGTCATCATTGGGCAAACTTTGACCCTGTGCCTCTCGGTCAGCAGACACATTCCAGCCAATCAGCAGCACTCCCTCCCTTCCACACCCTCCAACCTCCCTCCCAGCATCCATTTTCGATTCATTCGGAAGATGCATGCTTAGTGAGAGGAGGGAAAGTTTAGCTGCTGCTGATTAGATAGGGAAATTGATAGCTAGGCTAGGGTATTCAGTGTCCACTACAATCCTGAAGGACTCATCTGATCTCTGCTGTAAGGACAGCACCCCAAAAAGCCCTTTTTAGGGCTAGAACATCAGGCTGCTTTTTTTTTTTTTTCCTGTGTAATGTAATTGCAGGTGCCTGCCTGCCAGCTTCTGTGTGAGGTTCACATTGGATACTGTGCCTATTTGCCCAGTGCCACCACTCATATCTGTTTTAACAATAGGTTAAGCTTTACATTTAAAATAAATAATTTTTTTTCACTGTAATAGAAGAGCGTTGCCTGCCTGCCAGCTTCTGTGTCAGGTTGGATGCCTTGCCCATTTGCACAGTCAGTGCCACCACTCATATCTGTTTTAACAATAGCTTAAGCTTTAGATTTTAAAGAAATCATTTTTTTTCACTGTAATAGAAGATCAGTTAGTTGTCTGCAAGCATCTGGGTGTCAGGCCTACTTCAGCGTGTGCTCTGCAGACCTGTGCCAGCGTGCTTTGACAGTTGCCAATCATATCTGGTGTCTCTATAGCGTGCTTTTACAACCAAAATTTTGTTTCCACTGTAATAGAAGAGCAGTTGCCTGCCTGCCAGCTTCTGTGTGAGGTTCACATTGGATACTGTGCCCACTAGCCCAGTGCCACCACTCATATCTGTTTTAACAATTGGTTAAGCTTTAGATTTTAAAGAAATAATTTTTTTTCACTGTAATAGAAGAGCGTTGCCTGCCTGCCAGCTTCTGTGTCAGGTTGGATGCCTTGCCCATTTGCACAGTCAGTGCCACCACTCATATCTGTTTTAACAATAGCTTAAGCTTTAGATTTTAAAGAAATCATTTTTTTTCACTGTAATAGAAGATCAGTTAGTTGTCTGCAAGCATCTGGGTGTCAGGCCTACTTCAGCGTGTGCTCTGCAGACCTGTGCCAGCGTGCTTTGACAGTTGCCAATCATATCTGGTGTCTCTATAGCGTGCTTTTACAACCAAAATTTTGTTTCCACTGTAATAGAAGAGCAGTTGCCTGCCTGCCAGCTTCTGTGTGAGGTTCACATTGGATACTGTGCCTACTTGCCCAGTGCCACCACTCATATCTGTTTTAACAATTGGTTAAGCTTTACATTTAAAATAAATATTTTTTTTTCACTGTAATAGAAGAGCAGTTAGTTGTCTGCAAGCGTCTGGGTGTCAGGCCTACTTCAGCGTGTGCTCTGCAGACCTGTGCCAGCGTGCTTTGACAGTTGCCAATCATATCTGGTGTCTCTTTAGCGTGCTTTTACAAAGAAAAAAGGTTTCCAGTGTAAGCTAATAGCAGACAGTCAGTGTCCTTCAAGCGGCTCTGTCAGGCCTTCCTTCAGCGTGTGCCCTACACAACCCTGCCAGCATGCTTTGACAGTTGCCACTCATATCTTGTGTCTCTATAGCGTGCTTTTACAACCAAAATTTTGTTTCCACTGTAATAGAAGAGCAGTTGCCTGCCTGCCAGCTTCTGTGTGAGGTTCACATTGGATACTAGCCCAGTGCCACCACTCATATCTGTTTTAACAATTGGTTAAGCTTTAGATTTAAAATAAATAAAAAAAAATCACTGTAATAGAAGAGCAGTTGCCTGCCTGCCAGCTTCTGTGTCAGGTTGGATGCCGTGCCCATTTGCACAGTCAGTGCCACCACTCATATCTGTTTTAACAATAGCTTAAGCTTTAGATTTTAAAGAAATCATTTTTTTTCACTGTAATAGAAGATCAGTTAGTTGTCTGCAAGCGTCTGGGTGTCAGGCCTACTTCAGCGTGTTCTCTGTAGACC